>NC_056526.1:151170218-151202587 GCF_019175285.1 Sceloporus undulatus
AAGTATGTGCCGCGCATGTACTAGGATTAGAAGGGGGCGTCCTTTCCGGACGCCCCTAACCCTAGAACGCACTCAGCGCGTACAAAATGGCAGCGCCCGTTCTATACGGGTGCCGCCATCTTGACGTCGCGGATGCCTAGCGTCCGCACATTGCGCAGCAGAAGTGACATCGCAAGTGCGCCATTGGCCACTTGTGGCACCATTTCCACGGCACAAAAAGAAGCTGCATCTTGCAGCTTCTTTTTTGTTGCTTCCAGGAATCGCGCGGTTTGTCCACTGCGGTTCCCGGACACAGCAACCAGTGGTGCCGACAGAGCGCCGTTTTTGGGCGCTCTGTAAAGTGCCTTAGATTGTTCCTTAATCCTGTCTTCACTCATTTTTCTTCTGAGTCAAGACCTGCTCTTTGTATGTTTGCAATGTGGCCCCTTAGTGCCTATTCCTTTCCTGAACCCTACTTGTACCTCTAGGATTTCTCACTCCAAGTATGATTGGAGTCTATATTGCAAAACTTTGAGCAGAATTTTACTTGTGTGTGAAATTAATGCTATGGTTCTGTAGTTGCTGCAGTCTTCTGTGTCTCCGTTTTTGTGTGCATTGGGATGTATACTGATCAAGCCCGAAATGCATCAGCCCTTTCTTTTACTAAAACAATAATCTTTTAAACATTTTGAGATGTGTTATTTGTTTTTGTTAATTCATGTGGTAATGAAACTGTGTCTCAGTTTCTGTTTCTTTTTTAAAATTCATAATTTAGCCCACATTTTCCAAACAACATTCAATTATTATTATTATTATTATTATTATTATTATTATTATTATTATTATTAACCTTTATTTATAAAGCGCTGTAAATTTACACAGCGCTGTACATACAATCTTTTTAATTCAAAGCAGCATTCTGAGCTGACCCTATTTCTACCCCAACCATCTCCTGTAAATGTATCTTCACCAAACCAACCTACCAAAACATTTAAAAATACAGGTTGCAACATAAACAGAAATGTTGGAGAAACAACAACAAAGCAACACAACTTTATTTTTCTGTTAAAAAGCAGAAAGTGAGTGAATTAGTGAGTGAGAGAGAGAAGAACAAGAAAGAGAAAAGAAAATGAGCAAATAATTCTTAAGAGAAAAAGATAATCCATGTTAAGTTGCCTTTTCCAGAATTTTTCATTGATGTATTGCAGGACAAGTTTTATTGGGATATTTAAAATGTTTTGTTTGTACCTTAATATGATCTATAAACTAATACTGCTGGATTTTAAAAATATTCATCTTCTTTGTTACTGAGGGCCTCTGTGTTATGATGGGCTTAAAAAATGCCTTCCTGCATTTTTGTTCAGTTTTGATTTTAATGGGGTTAATTGTGCCCATACCCGTTGTGCTAGATTGTTATCTTTCTATAGTAAGAGCTCATTCGTGGCTGTGTTAACCATGGAATGACTACAGAAGGCTAGGCCTAATTATTTAGCTTTGATGAGATTCTTACTGGCGTCAGCTGTCTGCATTATACTCACATTCCATATTAGAGCACAATGGCATTTCCTAGGGCTATGAGAACTTCTGCCACAGTGACATGAGGTCACACACAGAAAGAAAATGGATGCCTAAAGAAACATGCTAAAGATATTTCAGTCAAATGTATAGCACACCAACTTTCATATTGCTTTGCTTCAGGGGTTGACTGGTAAAGAAAGAAATGTGTTGCTCATGTTGCTCAAGCAACATGAGCTGCAAATAATGCAGACTGACACCACTTTAACTGTCATGGTTCCAACTGTACAGAATCCTGGGATTTGTAGTTTTGTGGGACATCAGCACTCTTTGGCAGAGAAGGCTCTTTAGCCTTTTCTGCCGAAGAGTGCTGATACCTCAAAAACCTTGTAAAACTACTGACCCCAGGATTCCGTAGGATGAACCTACAGCACTTGAAGTGGTATCACACTGCAATATTTGCACAGTGCAGATACACCTTATTTCTCATGGTGTAGTCCTATGCATGTCAACTCAGAAGTAATTACCACTGTGTACAACAGCCCTTATTTCTAAGTAAGTAAATGTAGGATAGGAGCCTCATTGTACACAAGTTATACACCTGATTCACTTTCTCTAAGTTTGGCGCATTACAGATGCTCCGAAGGGGCGTACTAGGGTTAGGAAGGGGCATATTAGGGTTGGGAAAGGGCGTCCCTTCCGGACGCCCCTCAACCCTAGTACGGACCGAGTTTGTAGAAAATGGTGGCGCCTGTCCACACAGGGGCCGCCATTTTGACGTCGCGGACGTTGCACAGCGGAAGTGATGTCGCGAGTGTGCAACTAGCGCCTCGTGGCACCACTTCCGGGGCACAGAAAGAAGCGCCATTTCGGTGCTTCTTTCTTGCTGCGTCTGGGAACTGTGCGGTTTGGCCGCTGCGGTTCCCGGACGCAGCAACCGGCAGTGCCGGCAGACCGCCGCATTTAGGCGGTCTGTAACGGGCCTTAGTAGAACAGGACTGACTTAACTGTTTATAGAGAAAAAAAATATCGAGACATGTGGAATTGGACAGAGGCTGTCATTCAAATGTGTTTTTTCAGCAGCAGGTCCACAGTCTTATACTGAAATGGCTGGCCATTGTCTGTAATAGTTACAGTTGCCTCATGTGCAAAAAGAAAAAGTTACTTTCTTGGATGTTAATTCCCAGATTCTTCACCTGTCACGGCCAAAAAAAGTAATGTTTTCAAGCTGTCTAACGCATGTGGCTCCAGGAAATACCATATTAAAATCAGCAATTGCCCTCTCTCTCTAGAGAGATCTAACTTGCACTTTAATAAAGTGATCTGCAGGCAAGGTGATTTGCACGGAAAGCAATGAGAATTAAGAGGAGGCTCTGGCTGTCTAGGTTCAAACAATACCATTTATAGAAGTGTTCTGTTCTGTAATCCATCACATTTTATAACATACACTGAGCAAGGGTTATGACAACTTGCTAGAGTAGTTTATAACATCTGTCTGTTTTTTCTGAGTTGTACTTATATAGACTTTTACTTGCCATATTTTTATTTCCTTTCTTTGCACTCAGAGGTCCATGGGGATTTTGGTATAAACCTCAGTGCCCCACTTGTTGTGTTGTTGTTGTTGTTGAGCTTTATTTATATAGCGCTGTAAATTTACACAACTCTGTACATACAATCTTTTTAATTAGATGGTTGTTGTTGTTTTCCTCTTCCTCTTCCTCCTTCTTCCCCTTCTTCTTCTTTTGCAATAAGCAAATTGTACTAGTTGAATCTGAATAAGAGAATAAGGAGCCCTGGTGGCGCAGTGGTTAAATGCCTGTATTGCAGCCATTCACTCAAAACCACAAGGTTGCGAGTTCAAGACCAGCAAAAGGGCCCAAGCTCAACTCAGGCTTGCATCCTTCCGAGGTCGCTAAAATGAGTACCCAGACTGTTGGGGGCAAATTAGCTTACTTGCTAATTATCTTACTTGCTGTTCACCGCTATGATCTTTGGAATAGCGGTATATAAATAAAACAAATTATTATTATTATTATTATTATTATTATTATTATTATTTTAAAGCCATTAATTAAGACAGTAAGCAACACTGCTTATACTTCCCTTGGGCACATTGCTTCTTTAGGAATTTCTTTGCTTAAAATTGGCATCTTCAGTTTTTAAAATTTATCATAGGATTTTATCTTTCTTCTCTAGATTCCCAAGGCTCTTTAACTGGCTGATGTGAGGTGGTTTACATAAAGAGTTGAAAATTTAAATTAACCATATGCACTCATTCCCTTTGGGACTTGCTAATTTAAGACTGGGAAATGGTTGGGAGTAGTAGTACTGTTGCACTTAGAATTCATTTTCAAATATCTATGCTTGCAAATTAGTGAAAGTATTGTCAAGACCACTTCCCATTTTTATGGGTTAATTAGATACAGAAAACACGGAAAATCTGTCTATCAAGATGCCCTTTCTATGCTGAGCTTGATCTGCAACATCGGGGCTTATCGTACAGTCTTATAATGTGATTTACCGCTCCCGAACTGGGGCCTAATTTGGCCCGCATTCTGGTCCTGTCACATGGCTTTTGTCTCCCAATCTGCCATCCGTGTATAGCTGGGCTGCAGCCCAAGCCCATGTCCCTTAACGCGCTTCAGCAACCATTTTTCAAAGTTGGGAGCTTTCCAACTTTGAAAAATGAAAAAAGTGCATTAAGGGATGCGGGCTGCAGCCATTTTCAGGATGTATTTGGATGGCAGATTGGGAGACAAAAGCCATGCTGTAGGACCAGGATGCAGCCCAGAATTCAGCCCAGAATGCTGCTCATGTGAAGGAAACATGCTTTTCTGTGCACTAATATTTTTTGTGTGCAGAAAATAGCACTAAGCCTGGGCAGTTACAATGGTCTCAAGAAGGATTATTTCTGCAGTATGTTTTGGACCCCTGAACCTGATTTTAATATTCATTACATTGGTTCATCCAAGGCCATTTCTGACCTGCAACAAATCAACCCCTTTATAGTTTTTTTTTGGCATCCACAAGGTTGAATTGATCTTCTTTAGAGGTTTTGATAATGTATTGAAGAGCTATAGACTTATTATAAATGCATTGAGATTTTTAAAATAAAATATATTAAGTTGTTGTTTTTACTGAGGAAGGTAGCTGACCCCTTAGCAAGTGATGGGAAGAGACAGATAGAACTGGATAAACCCTCTGCTGCTGCCGTTAGAGGAATATCAGCAATGTAGAGTTCAGCTACAGTAAAATTATATCCAAAAATGCTTTGGTTACCGATATATGTAGACACAAACTCATATTTGAAACATAAAAAACTCATAGAATTCCTCATTACAGCAGCCTGTGTAAAAATTGCCAGATGCTGGAAAACAGGAGAGGTATCTTTAGATAAGTGGTGGGAAAAGGTCATGGGACCTATGATTACTTGCAAAACTGTCTGACAGAATGGCAGGTTATGTCGGACAACTAAAATCAAGACCTTTCATAGACAAATGGTTCCCCCTCATTGACTTTATAGAAAAAGACAGAAACAGGAGAAGACAACCTTCATCTCATCTGAACCTTTGGCCAGACATTCTGGACTAGATTTACACAAAGACAGCACTGGACTTTAAAATGATGACTTACATTGAACAGAACCCATGAAGGAGACCCACAACACAATTCAAAGGTATGAGATGAGTTGTTTTATTTTGCTTTATTGTTGTGGTATGTTTGGTATTGTTTACTTACTATATATATATATATATATATATATATATATATATATATAATTTTTAAATAAATGTTTTTCAAAAACCAGCATTTATATGAAATCTGTAATCTTTCTTTGCTTATTTCTACACTGAAATAGTTCTGGTGCTTCTAATCAAACGGTGGTCTACTGGTTCAGTGGTGTTAATTTATCTTAAATCCATGCTTGTTTCTTTCATTTATTTTGATTCAGTAATTTAATTCAGGAGCATATGTACCCACACAAATACATTTACTAAATGAAGTCGCTAAGGCACTCATTATGACAGGTAGTAATTGCCTTTTTAAAATGCTGTGTAGCTTCTTCATCACTAGAACTGCAGTACCATTTGTAAGCATCTTAATACAACTGCCTCCAGCATAATGCTTTTCATTTTTAAATAATTAATTATGTAATTTAGTATGAACCTAAACCTGGGTAAAGAAAGGAAATCAAGAAAGTCTGTTCCACATCACCACTCAGCTTGTTTTAGTGACTTTGAAGCCCAGCCCACAGTTAGTATAATGCAACTATAGATACAGTACTTAACTATTATGGTTAAGATTGAAGGGATGACAGTCTCATAGCCAGAATGGATGAAATTGTTATTTTAGATCATGGGAAGATTCCTTTTTCTGGACTGTGTGGTCATAAGGATTTGGGGAATTGTAATCTGAAAAGTTAATTTCTCAAGATTCAATTACTTTGCTCATCAACATCCCTGGTCCTATGACATACAACAGATATGACTACTAACCATGATCATCTTATGTGCTTGCTGTTCATAATTGTAATAGAACATTGTTAAATCTCTCCAATCTGCTGAACCTAATGCACTAAAGCTAAACTGGACATTGCTGTAGAAATATAGTTTTACTAAACCACAGGAAGGTTTGGTAGATTTTCCTAGAGTATCATTCACTTAAAAAACAAATATATTGGGTTTTTAAAAATAAAATGAATAGGAGTGCAGCATTTTGTACTCAACAGAAAAGGATTTATGTCGGAGCCGATACATGAAGGACTACTAGCAAAAATGAATAATAAAAATAAAGGATTCAAAACTCAGTGTATTAGCTTGCATTCCTTTTCTTTAAAAGTTCCTTATAGTTATCCTTCATAAGTGTTCCCAGGGTTCTACGAATATTCTATGTATAGCCAGGTTTTTAGATTTAGCCATGGGCCTCGTTTACTACATATGAGAATGGAGTGAAACAGGGGCTACCATCTTCTGTGTGACAGTGTTTTTAGTTGCTGCGCAAGCAGGTACTCCTAGATTTCTTGACGTATTTAAATATTCCCAACAATACTGCTATGCTAGTCTTCATATTTGTCTCCCTCTCCATCCTCCAAGTTCTGTGTGTAGTGAGGTTGCATTATCAAGATTGGTTTGGCTCTGGAATTGTGGCTGTTGGATTGTGTACTATCTTATTGTGATGTTCCTCCCTTTTTCTTACAATCTTAGTTGACAGTTGATATTGGCCAGATCTAGCTGGGGGGTGGGCAGGCAGGGGAGGGGAGGGGGACAAAATCTGCATGGGTGTCTCTCCCATTTTAGAGATCTCCTTGAGGGATCCTGGGATGAGGCCTTTCATGGACAAGCCTAGGTTGGGTGTTGTTGGATCTGCAATCTTGCATCAGTGGCAGGAGAATCACAAAGTATTTTGTGTCCATGTGAAGATGCATCCTGCCATCTTGGAGTAGGCTCCAGCATATGGGCTGGGGAAAGGGTTTATTAGACTGTAGGCACTTCACCTTCATGTTGTTGTACAAAACTCAGCAGCTGTAATCAATACATGTGGATGCTAATTCCATAAGAAGTGATGCTGTGCTGTGCTTCAGGAGAACATGAATAAATAATGTAAACACCACAGGTAAAGTTCTCTAAAGTTGCATCTTCCTACCAATATCAGTGACAGTAGCATTTGTCACCTCCTTCTTCCTCTGATCTGTGATCTACAAGGGTCGTTGTTACCACTTGTTGAATTTATGTAGCAGATGTATGTAGCCTTTGCTTGGGGAGAAAGGATATGGTATGCATTTGTGTGACTTTCCGCTAACATTTTATTTTTCTGAGAAACAACCCTGAGAGACTGACATCCTTTAGCCCTTTCCCCATTATTTTTGATATGAGGTTATCTAGCTCTCTATGTGCCTGTCTGTCTGACGGTCATGCCCTATATCATGGCCCCAGAGCACTTTACAGCAGAGGATCAAAAAATGGTAAAGATGGAAAAGAAGCTACTGGTATCAACTCCAGTAACCTCAACCATGCAGAAAATTCATAACTAAAGCATGTTGGGAGATGGCAATCTGACCTCTACTTAAAAATGTCTATGAAGGGAAATCTACCACCTAAAATTGCACATTTTCTCTCTAATATTTAGTTGAAACCTCCTTTCTTGTAATATAAATCCAATGATCTCTTTCCTACTTCTTCAAGTAGCTGAAAACAGGCTTCATCCACCTTCTACATGACAAGACTTCAAATGTTTGAAGATGGTTGTCATATCACCTTTCAATTTTGTCTTCTCCAGAAAATAAACATTCTCTATATCACTATTTATCTCTATTCACAGAGGGTTTACAATTTTTGCATTATGATTGTATAGTTTAGAGATGAAAGGAAGGTAGACTACACAGAAAGCCAGCATGGTATAGTAATATGAGTTTGACTAATTTCACTAGTAGAAGACCAGGGTTCGAATCCCCATTTGACCACAGAAATCCACTGGGTGATCTTGGGCAAATCACCCACTCATAGCCTCAGAGGAAGGCAATGGAAAACCCCCTCTGAACAAATCTTGCCAAGAAAACCTGATGGCAGGTTTGCCTTAGAATCACCATAAGTCAGAAGGTACACAACAACAATGACAACAACAGACTATACACAAACGTAGTCTATTAATCCCAACTAAAGAATCAACGGGCATTTGCTAATTAATACTTCTGTAATCTGCACTGAATTAATGGTCCTACTTTGGTTGGGACTAATGCTTAGATTAGCCCAATTTTTATTTATTTTCTTCTTGCTGTTGCTTCTTGCTGTTACTCTCCAATAAAACTTGTCTCTCAACATTCACTGTGGTCTTGTTTTGTTTGTTTATCTTCATCATTCTCCAAATATAAATTTAGGACTATAAGGGAACAAAGTAATTGTCACATCTGTTCCAAAGTTCCTTTATTTCCTACATATTTTGTAAAACTCTCCAATAACCCGGCTATTTTATTCTTAAAGTATCTGCTCTTTATCTCATTCAGGAAGGTATATACCACTTTTCTTTACAATCCAAACTCTAAATCATGAAGGGGATGGGCCAATCCTCAGCTACTGAGACAGTGGAATGTAGAAATGGAGGGGACTGACAACACCTTGTTTATTTCTTGTCCTGCTCATATGTCATATTAAAATGTTCCTCATTTGAATTGAATAGACTGCGATATGGCCACATGTGATTTGGAGGATTTCAGGCTTTTTGAGGGGTGGTGGTGAAGAACTCCATAAACTCCACTGAAAAAGAATTCACGGTTTTTACTGGAGCATTTGGGAAGATGTGCATTGTCAAACATCTCTTCCAAGTCTATGATTGTGGGATTCTATGTGCTGTCAGTCAGGTTTGCATGGATTTGAATGGCAGAGAGCAGGTGAACAGATGCAAAATTTGCTAGGTGCTAAATGGCTGATTTCAAATCTTGAAGGGTGATTAAGGGTGTAGACACACTGCAGAATTAAAGCAGTTTGATACAATTTTAACTGCCATGACTGTATCCTGCAGAACACTGGGATTTGTAGTTTGGTGAGATGACAGAGCTCTCTGAGAGACCTGGTTGAATAACTCACCAAACATCACCACCCGGGATTCTACAGGATGGAACCATGACAGTTAATCTATTTTAATTCTGTAGTGGCTATATTATAAGAAACAATGTTTTTAAAAATGTTTAAACAAAATTAAAAGCAGGTCCATATTATGAGTAATTTCCCCCTTACATTTTTAGAAAAAAGAGTTGGCTTTCTGTTTAGTATCAGTTTTCAGTAGAATCTAGAATTGTCTGTGGTCGCCTGTTTTGTGGTAGTCTGTTTTAATTTCTTTTGCCAGTGACTTCCATATCAATGAAGCCATGAATTTGCTCGGGGCTGTATTCTGAACTGTAGGCTGGGGAATTTTATTTAAGTTACTGAACACTATTTTAAAGATGTGTTTATTTAAAATATTTTTATCCCACTCTCTAAGTAAAGCTCCTGGGATGACCTTGGATAGCACCTTTCGAATTCAGGCTAAAATACAGGTCAGACCCACAGCCCCAAGGACCTAGGAGCCACGATTGCCTCTTGTCCAGCTGCCACTGCTATTCCAAAAATATCTAATGTTTATTAATGTATATTTTCTTCAAGGATACCATTTTTATTGAGATTTGATGCCTTCCATTTCTGCTTGATCCCGTTTGTTTGAATTAGCTTTCACTGTATCCCATACAAAGGAACTCTTGTATAGTCAACACATAAGTGTATTATGCTGATTGCAGCAGATTTTCACACATTTGCACTGATGCCTAATTGACTTCACTTTCCTGTGCAAATTTCCATCTATTCTAATGCCACATTATGTAGTGACGAGTTAATCTTTTCATGTGTACACTGTTAACTTTTATAAAGTTAATAGTGGCTCCATCTTTCAGTCCATATCCAGTAAAGTTCCAACACTGATTCATGAAGAGGAAATTGAGGTCATTTTCATAAAATATAGTCCTGTATTATGTATTTTACAAGGAAATGTTTGGACATGTGAAATTCATGTATTCACACTTAAAAAAAAAAAGAAGAAAAAAAAGAAAAGAAAAGCCCGGTGACTTCACTGGAAAACTTCAATACCATTAATTTATTGATCTTGTATTTTTTCTATTGGCTGGCAGATGCATTTTCAAAGAAAGGCTTTAATTTTCTTTAAGACTAGAATTCCATCTGGACTGCACATTCATATCTGAAACAGAGAACTGACTGAATTACCAAGGGGAATTTTTCAAGCTTTTGTCCTATACAGTAATTAGAATCTGAATGGACAGGCTAACAAGAGTGTATCTAGATACATTTAATATTGGGGAAAATATTGGCTCCATCTTTCAGTCCATATCCAGTGAAGTTCCAACTCTGACCCGTAAAGAGGAATTTGAGGTCATCCTGCTACCCATATAGATGGATCACGCCATTACTATGCCGTATCCAACAAGCTGTTGCTTTCTCTCAGGCAAAGTTACTTCATCAATGAAAATTCACACGAGGAGGAAAAATGCAATTGTGGATCCCATAGCACTCCACTAATTTAAGTTCACATGCCTAACTTTTGACTGTCCTGATTTAACAGGGGAGTTTATCACACGGGAGGAATTTGTCTTAATTTCGAATGAAAAGAAAGTGGGTCCAGAACGCATTCACGTGAATTCGCCAATTCAGTGAATTTATGTGAATTCGAATTGCATTTGAATTGACTTCCCATTGCCTGAAGATAGCTTGCCATTGCACAAAATTGCATGTGATTACCTCTCGCACAATAACGTGAAACCCCATGATTGCATTCGGACTGACTTTCCATTGCCCGAAATTGCATGTGGTAGTCTATCACGTAATAACATGAAACCCCATGATTGCGTTCAGATTGCCATTGGATTATACTTCCAATTTCCCTTGTCTGATAACATTCAGGGACTGTCGCAGTTCATCCTCTGCTGTCCCACTATTTCAGCTGCTTTTCAAGCATCTCAGTTTCTATCTCCTCTCACTTTCACATCATCATCATCATCATCTTACTTCAATTGCTGCAAAAGTAGTTCAGAGTGCAAAAGTAGTTGTTTGAAAACAGTTAAGTCAGCAATGGGGGGATGAGGGAAGAAAGCCTAATAGATGCAGAGCAAAAGCAAATTGATGTAGCCACTTCTAGCTTGTGTATTCTTCCTCATTAATAGCCTTTTGTGTGTGTTTATTTATGCTTTAACTTTTATGTGTTTAAATAATTACTTTATATATTGTTTTAATTGCGGTGATTTAAAAAAAAATTGGTAAATTTTCCCATTATCACAGTTCTACAAAAGAAGAATCATTGTCAATGGGTGTTCATCCTTCTTAAAGAGACAGGAGTCATGTCTTATATTAAATCTAGAATTCTCTTTCATCCTCTGAATGGTAGTTAGAGCATGGACAAGAGTAAGTAACATCAAGAACAGGTATGTGATCTTGGGCAAGTCACACACTCTCCGCCTCAGGGGAAGACAATGGCAAACCTCCTCTGAACAAATCTTGCTAAGAAAAACGTAGGGTTGCCATAAGTCAGACAGGAATCGAAGGCACACAACAACAAAAAATGTAGGACATTCCTTTTCATAGAAGAGAAATGAAAGTAAATAACAAAAAAGGCTGAGTAGATATGGTTCTTGGCAGATTATCAGAAGACCAATGGTTATTGAAATACTTTGAAAGAGGAAGTAACATTGCTGAAATAAAACACTGGTTGGGTGTCTGTGAGGTTTGTGTGAGGTTCTTCATCCATATTCAATTGGTATCTTACTGGGCTCGTTGGGTATTCCTCGTCCTGAGAAGTGAGAGTCTTTTGTAACTTTAATTAATGAAGTAAGTGAAAGCTTGTTTTCAAATGGCACTGCAGAAAGTGCATAAATGTCACACTGACATCCTAGAGTGGTCTTTTAGGCCCTTGGGTCTCATTTTCCCTGGGTTATATATCCAGCTTGAGAATAATATTATGTCGTAATGATAATGGACTATTAATAGTCTCTCCTGGGTCCCATTTAAGTATTATATCTTTCACATCTAGAGCAACTCACATTGACCTGCATTTAACTAATGGTGTTAAAATAATTTTTTTTAAAAAAAAATCAGAGATAAGAATGATTTGTTGAAAGACATAAAGGCGGGGTACAAACTGCCGCTTTGCGGCGCTCCCCCGCCGCCGCCATTTGCTCCATGCGGGAGCCGCAGCAGCCAAACCGCGCGACTCCCACGCGGAGCAAAAAAGAAGCTCCATTTCGGAGCTTCTTTCTGCGGCGCATCTATGATGTCACGAGGCGCCTGGCGCGGACTCGCGACGTCATAGCCGCCGCGACACGTCTGGATGCTGTGCGTCCAGTACGTAAAGATGGCGGCGCCCATGTAGAAGGGGCGCCGCCATCTTGTACGTATAGGATACGTACTAGGGTTAGGGGGGTGCGGAAGCACCGCCCCTTCCTAACCCTAGTACGTATCCTATACATACTAAATGGCAGTGTGTATCCCGCCATAGAGTCTACATGGAAACAAAAGAACAGAAGAAAGAAGAAGGAACATTTTATAGTTACAACGTTTTACAACTGGGAAAGAGAAGAAAGGAAGGACAGCAGTAGCTTCATTTGTGTCCTTTTTATTACAAGTGACATAGCTCATCTGGTAGTAAGTATTGGCAAGACTGGATCTCCAGAGATAGTTTTAACAGGATGTGATCTTCAGTTAGCTAGACTGGAATGCCAAAGTTGGCAAGACTTTAAAGGAACTCATCTGTTTCCTTTTCCACCTATATCAGTCTCTTCCTGTGATGGTAATACCCAGGAAATCAAAGGGTGGAACTCTTGCAGTTGGTCAGTGTCATGTCAGTTTCACTAGCTGCTCAGTCCGTGCTTCTTCAAAGAGAATGTTTTGGGGTGTGGTGCCATCAATATGTGGATGACACCCAACTCTACTACTACTTTCCAAACCAAGGTTGTCCTTGTCCTAAACCAGTGTCTGTCATTAGTAATGGACTGAATGAGGGCAAACAAATTGAAATTTAATCCAGGCATGATAGAGATACTCTTGGTCAGCTGGGAGGAAGATCTAGGGATAGGGATTCAGCCTATGTTAGATGGTTACATTCCCCCTAAAAATGCAGGTTTGCAGTTTGGGTATATCCCTGACTCAGCTTTGAACCTAGAAGCCTGGGTTTTTGCAGTGACCACACAATGACCCTGTTGAAATAGCTTCATTGGCTGCCAATTTGTTTCTGATCACAATTCAGAGTACTAGTTTTGACCTATGATATAAAGCCTTGTATGGTTCAGGCCCAGGCAATTTGTTCTAAGTTTAACTGTTGTGTTATACTGGTGTACATTTCTAACACCAACATAAGGGTTTGTTGGCATAATGGAATTTGGGACACATACTATCTTTGTCCAGTTGGCATAAATATCAGCTTGTGCTGAAAATCTGATGTCAATGGCTGTCTTCAACAGTATACATAGAAAAAAATAACTTGTCTGAATATAGAAGAGAAGTGACATTGTATTGGAAAATAGAGTCAGCACTGTATCTGCATAGATCCATTTCTTTATTAATGTCTGATATACTTTTGACACTGTGACATGATAAATAATCATAGAAAATAATTTGTTTATTCTAGTAGTTGTTAGTGTTGATCTAAACCACTTGACAAATAATACCTGTCATGGAAAAGTGTGATGATGAAATATATATCGGAGGGATTCGTGATAAATGTAAGATGATAGAACACTGTTTGAAGTATACACTCTCCTCCAACACTTTGAATGGTTGCTTTAAAACAAATTAGACTTCTTCATGCATTACTCACACAAGAAAATTCATATAGTGCAGAACCCCAGGTAAGGAGATGAGTAAATACTCTGATGTTTCACTCTCAGGTTGTTCATATTAATCTTCTTTTTAAATCGCACAGGTGCTGGTACCAAGTAAGCCTCTCACATTTTCAGCTGGAGAGCAAAATGAGCTTAGTCACCTGAACCTCTTAAAGACTTTTAAAAAGCATTTCTTGACATTTCTGAGATTCAGCTTTGGAATTATGGTCCTCAGCTCAGAGCTCTTGCAATCAAATGATTGAAGTTATTTTCTTCTGCAGATGTTCCCCCCTCACAAAAATGCTTTGTTCATGAGTGAATTCTTTTATAACAATGCCCTGGCAAGGGGAAAAAAAAAACCCTCCATAAATATGCTTATTCCCCCACCCACTGGAAATGCTGCAAGGGTATGTGGAGAAACTTAAATAAGAAGCGTGATGTTCCAGAGAAAGCAATCAACATATTGATTTCCTAGGACATAATTCAAAAGCTTATATGTGCTCATTTACTCAGGCCTTTGCCTCCTCGCCGGACCACCGTCGCCGCCAGAGCTGCGCCTTCTGCCGGGCGGCCTCCTCCCGGGGTGTCGGAGGTGCGCATCTGCGCACCGCCCCGGGAGTGCCGCCCACGGACTGAGGAGCACCGCTGCTGCGCAACTGCGCAGTTGCGCAGCTTTTATTGGGTTAGGGAGGCTGTGGGTTAGCCTTTAGAGCAGAGGATGCCTGGGGTGGCTAACCTCTGCTCTTCAAGTTGTCGCAGAGGGGTGGGGGGGAAGTTATGGATGTGGGGGATGCATGGGCTGGGGAGGAAAGGGATAACATCATCACGAGCGGAGCTCCCATTGAGGTAGTGTGGGGCAGGTGGAGGTATGGCGGTGGGAGAAGGGACTTGCGTTCCAGGGGAAGGAGAGATCGATGCATCATATCTATCTCCCCTTCCTGTCCCCCTCCCAACCTAAGGGACCTGAGGGTCACTCCAACCGTGCCACAAATCGCCGCTCCTGTGCAATGCCAGGTCTATCAACAACAAGACCCACATCCTCCACGACCTGTTGGAGGACAGTAAGTGTGACCTGGCTTGCATTACCGAGACCTGGCTTGGGCCTGAAGGAGATGCTGTGTGGGCTCAGGCCCTGCCTGCAGGGTTCTCGGTAAAGGACCAGCCCAGGTTAGGTGGGCGGGGTGTGTGTGGCCTTGATACATAGGAACACCTTGTCCCTCACCAGGAACCACATCCGACAGACGTCTTATATCGAGTGTATTTACCTGACCCTAAAGGCTAGGGACAGTCTGGGGATTCTGTTAGTGTATCGGCCACCCCGTGCGCTAGCGGACTCCCTTAACGAGCTGACACAGCTGGTCGCAGAGCTGATGTTGGAGACGCCCAGGCTACTTGTCCTGGGCGACTTCAACATCTCCCTCACGGCCAGTTATGTTCCACCCGGTGCGGCTCGGGAATTCATGGATACCATGGCGGCCATGGGCCTGTCTCAGCTGATTATGGGTCCTACGCATTGTGCGGGTAATACTCTCGATTTGGTCTTCTGTTCGGATGTGGAAAATCTGTGGGGGGAAATATCCAATATTTCCCCCCTACCATGGACGGATCATTTCCTGGTGGAGGCAAAAATCAAGGTCTCTACCCAGATCCCCCCCGGGGGTGGCGGACCAGTTAGGATGGTCCACCCTCGAAGGCTGATGGAACCCATAAGGTTCCAGGAAGCTTTAGAGGGGCACATGGTTGGAAGTGACGGCGACTCTGTTGACGCCCTCACCGGTATCTGGAATACCGGTCTTTCTAGGGCTATACACAGTATCGCTCCCAAGCGCCCTCTCAGGCCCGCTTCCAAACGTAAGCCCTGGTATACGGAAGATCTCCGGGCCAGGAAGCGGGAACTGCGACGGCTAGAGTACCGTTGGCGGAAACACCTTCGCTTAGACGACAAGGCTCTCCTAGACCAACTGTTAGAGGACTACGGAGAGGCGATACGAGCAGCTAAGAATTCGTTCTATGGTGCTCGTGTCACGTCCGCGGAGTCGCGTCCAGCAGAGTTGTTCAGGGTGGTCAGGGAGCTAATTCAGCTCCCTCCTGCCCTGAACCAGATCCTTGAACCTTCTAAGGCCTGCTGTGACCAATTTAACGACTTTTTCGTGGATAAAACCTCTCGGATAAGCGAAGGTCTTAATGCTGACATTCAAGCAGAACCTAGGGTAGAGGCGTCCAGAGCCTCCGTGGACTCCATTAAACTGGATCGGTTTGAGTTGGTAAGTACCGATGATGTGGACAAGATCCTCGGAAGTGTTCGGAAGACAACCTGCTCTCTCGATCCCTGTCCCTCGTGGCTAGCGGCCCAGGGGGGACCAGCGGTAACTTTATTGTTACGCCGGATCATCAATACATCTTTGAGGGAAGGGCAATTTCCATCAGAATTAAAATTGGCCATTGTAAAACCTATATTAAAAAAGCCCTCCCTCGACCCCCTGGTACATAATAATTATCGGGCAGTCTCGCTGCTGCCATTTTTGGGGAAGGTGATCGAGAGGGCGGTTGCGATCCAGCTTCAGGCGGTCTTGGATGAAACGGATTATCTGGACCCATTTCAAACTGGCTTCCGGGCGGGCTACGGGGTTGAGACGGCCATGGTCGCCTTGGTTGATGATCTCCGTCTGGGCATCGACGGGGGAAGCGTGTCCCTGTTGGTGCTCTTGGACATCTCAGCGGCTTTCGATACCATAGACCATGGTATCCTTCTGGGGCGCCTGGCAGAGGTGGGAATCGGGGGCACTGCGCTCTAGTGGTTCCGGTCCTACCTCTCCGGGAGGTCCCAGATAGTGCAGCTGGGAGACGTGTGCTCCGATGAGAGGGCCCTCAAAACTGGGGTCCCTCAAGGAGCCATTCTGTCTCCCATGCTATTTAACATTTACATGAAACCACTGGGAGAGATCATCCGGAGACATGGGGCGCGGGGTTATCAGTACGCTGATGACACCCAAATAATTTTCTCTATGTCTCCGACTGATGCAGTGACTGAGGATGGCGTCTCTCCTCTCGTGGCCTGTCTGGAGTCAGTAATGGGCTGGATGAGGGAAAACCGACTCAAACTGAATCCAGAGAAAACGGAGGTACTTGTGATAGGTTCCCCTGGTCCAGGAATGGCGGTAGTTCCACCTGTCCTGAACGGGGTCACGCTCCCTGTGAAGGACTCCGTGCGCAGTCTGGGGGTGCTTCTTGACTCGTCGCTTCACCTGACTGCTCAGGTGAATGCGGCGGTCAAGAGCGCCTGTTATCAGCTTCGGCTTATTCACCAGCTGCACCCATACCTGGCCCAGAGGGACCTTGAAACGGTAGTACACGCTCTGGTAACCTCGAGATTGGATTTCTGCAATGCACTCTACATGGGGCAACCCTTATACCAAACCCGGAAGCTGCAAATGGTACAGAATATGGCAGCCAGGCTGGTCACTGGAGCTTCCAGGGCCAGCCATATTACACCGGTGCTTAAAGATCTGCACTGGCTGCCTGTTCGCTTCCGGGCACAATATAAGGTGTTGGTAATGACCTATAAAGCCCTAAATGGCTTGGGCCTAGGATACCTGAAGGACCACCTCTCCCTGTATATTCCGTCCCGCACCCTCAGAACATCTGGGCAGCAACTCCTTAGGGTGCCAGGGGCTAGGCTGTCCTCCACTACGAGGAGGACATTCTCCATCGCCGCCCCGGCCCTTTGGAACACGCTGCCCACAGAGCTCCACTCGATTACCTCCCTGGCCCAATTTAGAAAGGATTTGAAAACCTTTCTCTTCCATTGTGCATTCCCCGACTAAAAGTCCAGTGGGCCTCCCTTCCTCTCTTGTGGCAAGAGGATGGGCTAACGGGGGTTTTATATTGTTGTTGGTTTACTGTATTTGTATTGTATTTTAATGTATTGATATATTTTGTATTTTATTTTGTTGTAAACCGCCCTGATCTATGGAAGGACGGTATATAAATAAAATTTTTATTTATTTATTATTTAATTTCTGAGTCCCCTTGCACTCAGCTGGGCTTGCTCCCACATAAATGGACATAACTTGGTGTTTTTATGTTATTAAATGGTCTCAGATATAGCCAACTCTATGTGAAACCTGACAAGATATAACAATGCACCTTTCTCACTATATGAATACAGGTATTTATACTTTACATTTTGTAAAGTATACATGTACCATTTTAGTGTTAATTTTTGTATGTTATTATTTATGTTATATTTTAATTTGTAAGTATTGGTTTTGGGGAAAATGTGGTTTGCTCCTTTTATGGAGATTATATGTGCTGCCTACCTCTGTCTAGCTGGGAGAAAAAGGAAGTGATCTCAGTAAAGGAAGTTTGAGCAGTCTGTGTAGAGATTTACCAAAAAAAATAAAATAAAATAAAATAAAAAAAGGGGGGGGACAGCAGGAGGTACTTATTCCTTCCACAATTCCAATTATTTGCTAAGCTTTGGTGCTTCAGATTCCATCACATCCAAACAGACTCTTCCTGTTTAGACTTTTAGGACTTTATTACACAAGAGTAAAAAGTAAGATTTTCACAGGATAAATGTGATTTTGTCTGGTACTTAGCGTATAACATCATGCCAGTTCTGCTGCCACCCTGCATGCCATTCATTACTGTTGTGCTGCTTTTCATTGAGGAGCAAAACTCATCAATGGGTTCTCAATGTCATTGCTACTACATTACTGCCTTTGTACAATAGGTCCCTCCTGTGGCAGTTCTGCTTCTCAGGCAGTCATGTGGTGTCAGTGGGTATGATTATGATCCTCTCTCTTCCTTCCCTTCCCAGTGATCATGCCACCAAAAGTTTCTTGAAACTGGCTGCTAACACAGAACTTTATTGCACAGGCCCTGGAATGGGAGAGCACTGCTTCTCAAGCATTCCTCAAAATCATCCCCTCTGGGACGCATCCCGAATGTGATGGGAATGCCTGGTGGTGGCGGCAGCATTCTTCCTGTGTGGTAAGATGAGTTCTATGCAGCCTCCCGTCCCCATCATGTTCCCTTTTAGAACACAACAGGCCCGTTCCAGGGCCTGTGCAATAAAGTTCACAGTAGCCAGTCCTGGCAAGGTGGTTGGCATGAGACCATGGATCACCAGAATGCTATAATTGGAAAAATTGTGATGAGAAATGGTGCCAAACCAGTATGCTTGCTTTTTTAAACTACAGTGGTTGTGATGGCACAGCAGGCTGGTGTGACAAAGTCTTTAGTCAGCTTGCCATTCTTTCTTCTAGGACAAATTTATTCCTTCTCCTTTGTACTATTTTCTTTAACAGTCACACTACAACTATGGTTAATGAGGACACTCAGTTCTCATTCAGTTCTTTTTCAGAGAGGCAAAAAAGTTATGTAGAGGTTTTTAAAACACATTTTTTGTGCTTCTGCTAACCTTCTGCTGATTACTTTCTCTTGTTTCTCAGATGTTCTGTTTTGCCTCTAGTTCACTATGGCAGTTTTTGTTTGAAAAAAATAAAGAGTAATTGGCATACACAATAACTTTCTTTACAAAGTGTTCATTATTGGCAAATATAAGGCACATAGTGAACAATCACATTAAAGGCAACATATAAGATGGATTCATCAGGAATGAAAATGATAAAAATATAACCTACTCAGCTCATTGGATGTGATGTCCACAAAAAAAGAAAAAGAAAAGAAAAAAGAAGAAAAAAGAAGGGAGAAGTACACCTTATTTTAATTTCTTTTTATTGTAAGTGTAAAAAGAACATGTAATTTTCACTCTGAATCTGAAATGGAGAATTTACCTGCTTGTGCTGCTCATGTCTCAGAATAAGAGGGTATTTGAGGTCCATACACAGCATATGCAGTCAAGCTACATTGGAATGATAGGCTGTATATTCAGAAATTGGATCAAATAGGCTCCTTTCATGTAAGAGAAAGGGTAATTTCTGATGATTCCTTCCTCTGTTTTTAGGCCTTCTCAACCATTGACCATTGTTAGTGCCCGAGGAACTGATTTTGATGTTTGCATGGGACTCCAGGAGAAAAAGGAAGGAGGGAAAGGCTTATGATGGGATCCAGAACCTATTTCCATTCACAGAAAGAAAACTGGGATCCAATTTTCAGACTTTCCCTTTCCTTGAAAATAAACAAACAAACAGAATTATTTTAAAAATTATTGAATAAATCATGAGAAAAGTCTTAGTGTAGTGGTGAAATGTTCCTGTTATAATAAAAAGCCTTAGAAAGATGGAGTCACTTGGGTTAAGAGAAAATTAATTTTTAAAATGAGACTTGAAAACTAGAAAACTGGAGCAGAGAAGAATGGGGAGGGCATCTTGACCTGTAGGAAGTTTGCACCAGCAAAATAGACATAATATACACAATTTAAGATAAGGAGGCATTGCTGATGTAAAAGGGAAGGTTACTAAAAGACTGCTGAATTCCTGAGGGAGGAGTAATGCGTGGAAACTATAGTTTTAATGTATGCATGAATCTCTGTCCTGATTGTAAGGATTCTGTATGTTTAAATTGTAATTGGCCAATTAAAAGTGATGAAAACCTTTCTTTGTGTAATTGACTATAAGATTAGGCCATCTTGACTTGTTCTGGGCCTCAGATTTTGGAACCTTGAATTCCACTGAGTTCAAGTTTCCTTTGTAGACAAATTGGAAATAAACTTATGGATTTTCAATTTACTAGGTCCTCTTGTCAATCTTTTGCTCCGCCAGGCCTAGAACTTTAAGTTTCCTGAAATTTCTGTTACATTAGTGGTAGATTAGTGGTAGATGGTCACTTGAGACTGTTATGACATACCCGCCAACTATCCCAGTTTTTCAAAGACAGTCCAAATTAGTCCTGTGTCATCCCACTTTTTCAGATGCTTCAAAAATATCCCACTTTCTCTCTCTGATTCTCACTTTGTTCTTAGCTTACTCCAATTGCTGCAAAATGAGAGCAAAATACAGAAGTAGTTTGCACTGAATTAGAGATGAGGAAGTGGAGATGAGGAAGTGGAATCTTGCCCTTCCTAGTAAACACAGGCAACAGCTTATGCAGCAAATGCAAATGAGAAAGCACCCAGAGTCAGGGGCTTCCCTAGCAGATTAGCAAACACTAATCCTCTTTGCATATCCTTCCACCCTGGGGCCCTACCATCAACAACAGGGAGAGGGAGGAAATATAAATAAAATGTTATTATTTATTTATTATTAACAGAACAATGAACAGGTTAACATGGAATTCCTCCAGACCCAGGGTCACACAGTATATATATATCCAGCTCTCTTCTAGGCCTGCATTCTGTGAAGATGCCAGCCACAGATGCTGGTGAAACGTCAGAAAGAAACTCTGTAGCACATGGCCACATAGCCTAAAAAACCCACAAAAAACTATGGATGCCAGCCATGAAACCCTTCGACTTTACATTGCATTTCTAATTGTTCAATTGAAGTTTTAAGTTACTGCAATGCTAGAAATTTGATACTGAATGATAGTTTTATGGGGGAGTGGGGGGTGGGTGGGAGAATTCTTCTGGAGGGTCAATGGCCAATTCTCTCCATTCTCCTGTAGCTACACCCCTAGTGCAAGAATAAATCTGGACAACAACTGCCTGTTGAGAAGAAAGATGGTGACATGGTTGTGAAGTTGACCAAGATTCATATCCCTGCTCATCCATGATAATTTTGAATCAGTCACTCACTCTCTCTCAGAATAATCTATTGAGCATACTTGTTAAGAGGACAAAATATAGGAGAGAGAAAACACTATTTATGAATGCTATTTTGACATCCTTGGAATAGTGGTTCTTTACCTGTGGAACCTCCATATGGTTTTTTAAAACTTCTGATTTTAGAATGCCTGATCTCTAGTCTAACCATGCTGGCTGGGGCTTGGACCAAATATAGGCCATTAAATATATAACTACTGCTTCTACACTCCCCAGGTTTTCAGAAAGACAAACATTGGTCTTGATTGGCCAGTTGTGATCATACTTGTTGCTGTGTGCCTTCAAGTAATTTCTGACTTATGGCAACCCTAAGGCTATCATAGGGTTTTCTGAGGCTCAGAGTGTGACTCGCTCAAGGTCATGGTCAAGCAGGAAACTGAACCCTGATCTCCAGAGTCATAGTCCCATTCTCAGACCACTAGCTGTAATCTTGCTTATGTATCATTTATTATTTGAAATAGGAGAAGATGATCTTGGAGAAGAATAATCAGAAAAGTAAATCAGCAACAGAAACAACACACAAATTAAGAACAAAAGAACCTTTAGAAGTTAAATTCAGATCAAAAAGAAAGATAATCTTCAGTTATAATACACATTTTAAGGATATGCATATTAAATTCAGTACATGAAAGAAGCCTGTAGTGCTACAATCTTCCCTCATCAGCATCATGACCCAGCCATAGAATAATGGATTTGGGAATTGCTTATCTTCTTTACTCGTCTAATCTCAGTTACAGTTTCATGGTAGCTTATGAGTTTTAGAAGATACCTGTTGACATTCAGCTGTCCTGTTAAACTGGGGATGAGAATTGTGTGACCCTGCTGGTGTTGGTGGACCTGCTGGTGTTGGTGGACTTAACTCCTAGCAGTCCTACCAATTACCGCACTACATTCTTATAGTGCTGCTATTCCACTTTTACTGCTCTGACTACCTCCTGTTGCATGCTGAGGTTTGTAGTTCAGTGAGGCCTAAGAGCTTTCTGGCTGAGAATTCTAAATACCCTCCTTAAACTGCAAAACCCAGAATGCAACAGGAGGCAATCTGAGCAATAAAAGTGGAATAATAGTGCTATAAGAATGTACTGCTGTGTTAGATGATGTATTGTGTTAGCAGTAAGCAGTGACATATTTATGCACAAGATACTAACAGCCTTGTTAGAACAACATCAAAGGCTGACATCGGGGTGGCAGTGTCATAGTGGAGTGGGGGTGTGGTGTCCACATGATGCACACCCAACTCTGCCCCCATGCCGGTGTGGCACTGCACGTCCCACTGCTTGGTAAGCAGTGTCATGGTGCTCTTCTGGCACTGCGTCCAGATGATGTTGCACCAAAGAAATGCCCAAAAGCCCCGGTGCTGGTGGCTATGGCACCCTTTCCACAGAGCAAAAATGACTCGGGTTACAAACCGTCATAAAATACATATTGACTACATATTAGGGTTAGGAAGGGGCGGTGCTTCCGCACCCCCTAACCCTAATACGTAGTCAATACGGAGAATATGGTGGCGGCCGTTCCACACGGCCGCCACCATATTTGGCGCTTATGACGTCACGAGTGCACCATTGTGCTTTTAAGGATAGTCAGTTCATTTAAGGACAGTCAGTTCAACCCTTAAATTACAGTTTAGGGTTGCAGTTCTTCAGGAGACTTTCAATATTAATATAATGAAACTAAACAAAGTTATTTCATACAAAAGTACCTGTTAAACAAGTACACATTTTGGGAGATAATGCTAAGGAATTTCTTAAATCTAATATTCTTTAAGGCTTCAGCCCATATCAATCCAGCACTGTAGCTAGGTCTAAAGGTGCTGGCATGACACAGTGCCATGCAAAAAATCAATCTCTTGTATACTCCATGCACCCTTATTGACATGACAAGCATTAAATTCAGAATATTGCGGGCTGAAGATGCAATATTTCTTAAAGATGCCATAAAATGTATAGCTGAAGATATTATTGGGGAGGGTTATGGGGGGACCTTGGTATCCCCCAGAACACAATCAAAACTTTCTGAGCCATACATTTGCTATGGTCTTGTCTACTGACATGTCACATGATTGTCTCCATTTCAACTAAAGCCCCTCTGTGTCATTGTGAAATGGTGTCCATAAAGGTGTCATCATGGACGCTTACAGTCAAAGGACAGTGTGTACACAGTGTACATACATGTATGCTCATAGCACTGTTTAAAGAATACTGGCACTATTTATCTTTTGCACATCCATCAGAAATGTGTACAGGGTGACCAGCGATGATAAAATGCAGATCAAAAGTAAATCTTAATTAAAATGAAACATAAAGCAACTAAGTTGTGCTGTAATACCATATACAAAATATGTATAAAATTATAATTCGCTGAACACACACACACACACACACACACACACACACACACACTTACACACACACACTTTTTTTAAAAAAAGAACTCAAATAAAATGCAACAATGAAAGATAGCAGCCAAATGGTGAGACTCATTAAATAGCACAGCAGCTTACTTGCCAAAGGACTGCCTGAGTTAAATTGTTTTTGTATAAGAGCAATAGGGAGATATTAAATCTGGTCTCTTCACCAGGGAACTCCAGTATTAAGACATGATCACACGAGGCTAAAAAAGTGGGATTTTAACAGGATGAAAAGTGTATTTGGCTGGTACCTATCACTTGACATAGTGTTCATCCTGATGCTGCTGTCTTCCATTCCTTTATTGTAGTGCACTTTTCCACTGATGGGCAAAACCTATCAATAGGCTCCCCATCTCGCTGCTATTCCATTACTGCCTTTGTGTGATCGGTCCTTTTCACTGCCCTTCCTCTTCTCAGGCAGTCATATGGTGTGAGTGGGCATGATTCTGCTCCTCTCCCTCCCCTTCTCAGCAATCATAGTGGCCAACACCTTCCCAAAGCTGGCTGCTGTATGCGCATTCACACAGCAGCAAGTCTTGGGAGGTGGTTGGCTCAGCAGCAATCACTTGTTCCCATCCTTCTTGCTTTATATTGGCAGTCTAATCAATATAAAGGTTTTCTCCTCAAAACAGTAAAACCTGGCGTGTATGGAAGAATTAGATGTTTTAGCTATAAATTTGGAAAAAGCAAGTTTTCCCATCTTAATCTTTGGGAACAACTTTGGAGGCTTTCCTTCCAAACTCAGAAACATCCTAATTTGAGCTGCTGTGCATATTAACAAAGCTGCAGGAATTCTACAGTTAAAATCTTGGAATAAGTTTCTAGTATGGGCATGCCAGTTATTTATGAACACTTAAAGTGCCATATCAGTCATGTTTATCTAGTCTAGTCTGACCTATCCAGCTAACAGGCATGCTTTTTATCTAATCTATGTACCCACTTGCCAAGAGTTATTATTGTATACCTTACAATTGCCTAATGAGAAGCTTTCTCAAGATAATTTTTCAAGAGGTCAACACCCTAAAAGATTAAAAATATCTTTTCATCCAAATGTGTTAAAATAGATTTTGTGGGAGATTGGTGATTTTTGCTATATTTTATAATGAACCTTCTTGCAGAGAAAATCTGCAGAGTATTCAAAGTCTGTATTTCTACTTTTGTATAATACATTATCCTTTCTCATAGAATTATATTCTAAGGTATGGATTGTTATTGTATGGTATTGCCAGCCTTCATATATTTTGGTGTAAGGAATTATTAAAACAACATTATGCAATGTTGTGCCTTTTGACTTCTGGGCATTTAGCATCTGCATGTTCTCTGTATATGTATGATATTTAATTTTCCTTATTTTTTCCGGGGTTTTTTTTTTTGGTATGACATGGTCCAGACAATAAATATTGTCACATAACGCTGAAATCACTGGAATATAAACTGTTTTAAGTCTTAATTTTTCTCTCCCTTTTTAAATAATTCCTTTCTTTAATGAAGAATTATTTTACTTGATTTCAGTTTTTAAATTTACTTTACTGTTCAAGGGGATTTTGTAGTACCTTTGAGACTAACTAAGGGATGAATGCAGACGGGCCAAAAGGACTGTGGCAGCCAGACATCCCACTCCCAAAGTAGATTGAATCCAATTCTTTTGCTGGTGGCTTTGGCCCACTTTTGGCAGCCTCAAAGTGGTTTCCAGCCATATCAGGGGCTCAAAGGGGCCAGAAGCTGCTCTATTTGGCCTGTCTGTTTTGGGCCTAAGTGAAAGAGGTTATAGCATGAGGTTTTGTAGACTTGGGGCAGAACAGACTTGAAGCCGCCCCTGAGAAAGCAGGAGTAGGGCGGTGGCAACTATATGCTACAGCCCCAATCCGTGGACCCAATCTGCTCCTTTTGGTGTTGGCAAAAAGCTGGCTTTTCCTGCCCTGCCCCAGTTTTATGGCACTCTGACGGTCTTCGATGTGTAAATGCCATGCCGCCAGAATGCGCAAAAGCTGGTTCATGTCTAGTCAGCTCTCTTCTGGGCATCTTGGGGATGTACATCAACTGCACGCCATGCCCACAAGCCAGCTGGTCTATTTCTCCCCTAGGCCTACTTAACTTTTGCTACAACTTCTTTCACTTGGTTAATCTCAAAGGTTCTACAAGATTCCTTTGCATACTCATATTCCAGACAAACATTGCTATGTCTCTGTAATGTATGTATGTATGTTTCACTTTTTGTTGCATGTTTAACTTTTAAAAACAGACAAAAAGAAAACAATAACCAAAGAAGTACAGCTCAAGATGACTAAACTGAAGCTATCATACTTTGGACATATCATGAGCTGACATGACGTATTGGAATAATGCTCAGTAAAGTGGAAAGACGTAGAAAAAGAGGAAGACCACACTATATGTTAGATTCATTCAGTCAAGAAAGCCACACCCTGAGTTTGCAAGACCTGAGCAGGACAGTTAATGACCAGGCACCTTGTAGGGCTCTCATTCATAGGGTAGCCGTAAGTCAAAGTTGCTTGATGGCAAACAATAACAATAATGCTATTTTTAACATTATTTGCCACCTTTGTCACTAACTTTTTTCTCCTCACTATTTGCAAACATAGGCCCGGTACAGATAGGCCAAAATAAAGCTGCTTAGAATCACTTTGGAGGTATGCTGTTTAAATGATGCATGCATCCTAAGAGTCCGGATGCCACGCCAAAGCCACTCTCCAGTCCTAAGGATTGGAGCGTGACTTTGGTGTGGCTTCCGGGCTCTTAGGACTCATGCATAATTTAAACAGCATACCTCCAAAGTGATCCGAAGCAGCTTTATTTTGGCCTGTCTGTACTGGCCCACACATAGGAATAGATGATGGGAATGCTTTGAGCAAAGAGCTATTCATGCACAGTCTAATGGGAAGGATGTGTTATCAAGCTGATCTTTAATTTGTGGTGTGAGTAATAAGACAACACAACAGTGAAATTGCTAGCATCATACCACAACAGAAAGAAAGCCAATGTTTTACAAGATAACCCCAAGCATATTGTAAAATATTTCCAAATCAATCCCGACGTACATATGCTTGTAAAGCTGTATTTAATTGTAATATAAGATGACAATGATGATGATGATATATAATGAAGTTGGTTTACTTGTTAACTGCTTTTGACATTTTCCCACTCTTCTTTAGTATGATTTGAGACAGAGAGCCTTGTGTTAGAGCTCTTTAGGTTTTGTCATTTATTGTCAGCTCAATGTCTATTCATTCTTTTGGGGGTACTGCTTGTAACACTTGCTTATATTGATTGCTAAGGTATTTCCAAAGTTTATTTTATTTTATTTTATTTTATGGTAAAAAACAGGTCATAATTTGCTGTGGTTTTTTTTGAAGGGCAAATTTTCTCCTTTAAAAGCATTTTTTAGAGTTATAAAGTAATAGTGCAAAGAGGCAATTTTTCTTCTTTGAAATAAGTAAAACAAGTAATAGTGCAAAGTACTATTTTTAAAACAAGTAAAACAAATTAGTACAAAGTACTATTTTTAGAGATGTAAAGTAGTAGTGCAAAGAGGCAATTCCCCCCCTCTTTGAATTTTAATTTTTTTTAGACTTATAATAGTGCAAACAACTATAGCACTATAATTCTACAAAGAATAAACAAAAGGAAAAGAGAAGGGAACATATTGTTCCAATATGCCTTGGAATTAAAAAGGAGCTGTTTTGAAAAGGGGGAATAAAATATTGCAACTGGTGCCAGGAATTGTCAGAAAATAGTCTGGGACAATAAAAATGCTGTTTGAATATTAACCCTCCCCCCAGAATTGCAACAACAAACACTGCAGCTTTTGATATATTTGCCCTATCTGGAGGAGGCATAACATATAAATAAAGCTGGGGGGCAGTAGGGGGGAGAGGAAAGATGATATATTGTAAAAACCAAACTGTGTAAGCATTAGTGGATTCACTCAAGATCACCTCCCCACAAAATGCCATGCTGATTGCCCCATTCCTTTCCCATCTCATTCCCATATCTCTCATCTCTCCTGCTTTAATGTCCTATCAAAGCTGAGAAGTATCTGCTAAGCATTATGCTTGATTATTGTGGTGAATTAAGTAACCTGCCAGTATAATGAATTAATTAGTAGTCTTATAATAATAGCCTTTTCGGGGCCTGGCATTTCTTTGGCGTTAATAAGATACACTTGCAGAGAGAGAGAGAGAGATTGTGTGAAGAAATTTCAGCCTAAAGTCAGTAGGCACAGTGCCTGCTTTTTTCTTTAATGATTAGTACTTAGTATTCCAGGTTTATCTTGACTGGCAACTTAGTGTTTCTAAGGAAAAGGAAAGAAAGAGTTTCTTTCACTCTCCCAAACAGGATAAAATCTAAAGGAAATAAAAGAATCCAAAGCCACTGTACTAGTGGATATCTTGTTAAATGTAGAAACAATTCTTTCTGCAGAATTTCCAGTGTTGGACTAGAACATGGAACAAGCCAGGAGAGAGATGTATAACCTTTCTCCTGTTCTCCCTCTTGATATCCCTCTGTACATGTTGTTATACCTTTCTGTTCCAGAAATCAATATTTTAAGGGACTGTTTGTTCTTTTGTATAGATTATCTGCTTCAGGAATAGTTCATGTTAGCCTTTCATCTGGCAACTGTGAATAGTCTTCACACACAGACTGGAATGCAGAATGTACCTCACACTACACAAATACGTATTTCTATGGAATACTTTTAAGATGGATGACATATCTACCTTTGAGGATAAGAGTTCACAGACAATGACTTGTTAAAAGATTGCACCAAAAACAAAACTTTCTGTAAGCAATGCAACTTAAGAGCAGGAAATTAAATTATGTTAATTCAACTCTGGGAATGTTTTGATTTCTGGATATAATAAACACTTTTTAATCTCATTTCCTAATCAAGGTACAATGAATTGCAGGATTGAGGGCACCTACTAGTTTTTAAAATACCACCCTCAGCATTCCCTATTTTGGCTTTCTGACATGGAAGTTTATCACATTGGCTTTGCTCTTGTAATAGATGCAGGATGTAACTTTAAGAAGGTGGATCTTACCGTATTTCCTTGTCGCTGTGAAGTACACAGCCCATTTGCAACCTGGGTTTCTGCTGCATCTTTTCAAGAACAGGAAAACCCTGTTCTTGAAAAGATGCAGTAAGAGCTTGGAGAAGCCCAGGTTGCAAATGGGCTGTGTACTCCCCAGTGACAGGGAAATGCGGTAAGAGTCACATTCTTAAAGTTACATCCCACGACTATCATGAGAGCAAAGCCAATGTAATAAACTCCATGGACTAGCACATACTGTCCTCCACCACCCTGCAAAAGAGTATATAGTACACAAGGAGAGTCAAATTATTTTATCCCCTTTATCCTCATCCCCTTTCCCTCCATCATTCCCTTCTCCTTTTGTTTCGTGTCTTTTAGATTGTAAGCCTGAGGGCAGGGAACTGTCTGATTAAAAATAATATTGTAAGCCGCCCTGAGAGCCATTAGGGCTGAAGGGCGGGATATAAATACCTAAATAAATAAATAAATAAATAAATTATTTTATCAAATGTGTTCTGGGCATCAAAGTTCAAGAATGATATTGACAATCTAGAACATATTCAGAAGAGGGTGACCAAGATGGTAAAGCTCTGGAAAGTAAGCCCCATGAAGAATGGCTTGGGGAGCTAGGTATGTTTAGCCTGGAAAAGAGGAGATTGACAGGTGATATGATAGTCATCTTTAAATACATGAAGGGATATCATGTAAAAGATGAGGTGAGCCTGTTTTCTGTTGCTCCAGAGACTAGAATATGAACCAATGGATTACATTACAAGACAAAAGCTGTCATCTAAATATTAGGAAAAACTTCTTGAGTGTTAAGAGCTGGAATAGACTGCCTCAGAGATTGGTGGACTTTCCTTCTTTGGAGATCATTAAAGAAAGGTTGGCTCTCAATAGTGCTTTAGTTGTGTACTCCTGCATGACAGGGGCATGGTCTAGATCAATGATCCCCAGACTTTGGTCCATAAGCTGTTTTGAACTTCAGCTCCCATAAGCCCTATCCAGCTTGTCCAACAACTGAAATCCAAAACATCTGGAGGACCAAATTTTGGGAACCACTGCTCTAGAGTAGTGTTTCTCAAACTCTGCTTTCCAGGTGCTTTGGACTTAAACTCTCAGAATCCCAGACCATTGGCCAAGGTGGCTTAGGCTTCTGGGATCCTGGAGGGCCAGAATTTGGAAATCACTGGTCTAGATGGTCTTATCAAGCTCTGTGATTCTATGAGGCAGACAAGTCATTCGCTCCCTTCCCTGATTCTATGATGTAACAAGTAGCTGTCTCCCTTCCTTGACAGGCCCCTTCCCACAAAAATAAATAAATAAATAAATAAATAATTTTTTTCCCTTCAGTGATTCCCCAAATCATCTGCTACTTGTGGTCTCCTGCCTTGGTACACTTCTTTCAGAGCATTATCTAGACATGTAAAATCAGATTCTCCTTTATGGGTCTGAAACATGGGTCACCTATCGCCAACACCTACGACTCCTCGAACGCTTCCATCAGCACTGTTTACGCACAATTCTAAATATACACTGGACTGACTATGTGACAAATGTTGCTGTCCTTGAGCAAGCAGAGATCACCAGCATTGAGACTATGCTATTGAGGATGCAGCTGCGCTGGGCAGGACACGTTTCTAGGATGAAGGACCATCGCCTCCCAAAAATAGTATTCTACGGTGAACTTGCCATGGGTCAGTGTAAGAGGGGCGCCCCAAAGAAGAAATAGAAGGACTCCCTGAAACAACATCTCAGGCTCGGCCAAATTGATCACCAACAATGGTCCACCCTGGCCTCGCATCGGGAAGCATGGAGACGCACTTTCCATGATGTTGCAGCCTTTTTTTGAAAGCTCACGCCGAACAAGTCTTGAAGAGAAACGACAACGCAGAAAGAACCACAACCTGAAAACAACACCCAAGGAGACTTTCTGCTGTGCTTTCTGCAACTGGACTTGTTTATCTTGGATTGGCCTTTTTAGTCATCAACACACTTGTAAAAAGCGTAGGATGAGTCCTTCCTGAATCTTCGTTTGCAAAGAAAAGCCAGAGAGAGAGAGAAAATCAGAGGCAGGGTCAGCAGACATGATTCCCTGTCTCACAAACTTCAGTTTATGCATGAAGTTTGTGAGGCAGGAAATCATGTCTGCTGACTCTGCCTCTGATTTCAAAGATATGGAAAGGGTTCATTATTATATAAAGGAGCAAATTAAAGTTAATGTACTAAAGATAATGCAACTTTAACATCAACATGACACCCAGTTTCTATAGCAATCATTAAAACTATGTTCAGGCTAGCAATATTCACACTGCTAAGAACAATTTTGATGTGACCCAGGTAATGTTTTCATCACATCAGAAAAAATAAATAAAACAAAAAAAATATTGCCAAAATCAAATGCATGTAAGAATGATCAAATTATAGAAACATAGCCATCATTGGTCTGGACTGGCTGAGTTGCTAGGAAACAACAGAAAGCAGCAAGGGTGACGTGCTCTTTTGCAAATATGTGGCCTTTTTGTAAAATGTTGGTTTAGGTCCAAAGAAAACTATCAGCAAAAAACAAATGCATATAACCCATACCACCTCCCTATAGAAGAAGGAATTTAATTTCTTTATTTGGAGTGCTGTCAGAAATAAAAACCAAACATGACACCTTTTCTATGCTCTGTTTTCTTCTCTTTATATTACAAGGCTTATAAGCTGCACAGCACAGTGTTTGAAAACAGACCTTTGTTTCTCACTGGGATGCTTTAAATGTTTGGAAGTGTGCCATTATAGTAAACTTGCTCAGTAAGCATGGGCTGGGATATTTGTTTCCCCCTTTCTTCTATCTGGAGGAATTCAAGTGAGTTGTGCAACATCCTGCTACCGTAGACAAGGGTGGGTGGGTGGGTGGAGTGCTGACTAATGCTAGAGCCAGAACCTGCGTTTATGGCTGATGCAAACCTGGAGAATTTGCATCATCATTCGGCAAGAGTAACTTGGTATGACAGATGAGCTTAAATACAAGTCCATGCGGAAGCTGATCTGGCTTTCAATGACAGAGCAGCACCAAGGTAGCTGTGAGAAAGGGCAGGTGTTCTTGAGCAGTGTTTAGAAAGCCGTCCAAAGTAAAAGACACCTGAAGAGATTGATACTTTTTGGCACAAGTGGGTTGAAAGGCTACAGGCAGTGTGTGTATGTGTGTGTTTTAAAAAGCAGTTGGTTAGACAAAAGAGAAGGGAAAGAGAGAGGAAAGAAAGACCTCAAGTGGCTGTCAGAGAGTTTTACAAAGTTCTCTGCTTTGTGTGTGGGCAGCACCAAAACATGTTTAGGAAGTCTCCTGTGTCGGCA
>NC_056526.1:151202597-151367343 GCF_019175285.1 Sceloporus undulatus
GTCTCTAAAAGCAGCTACCTTCAGGGGCAATCAAATGGCAAGTTGCTGTCTGACTGCCACACCAAGGCAGCCCAGGTAGACAAAGTGGTGCTGAAGAAGAAAGTGACTTTACTGAGAGGGATATCCATTATAATTGGCACTATCATTGGAGCAGGAATCTTCATCTCTCCCAAAGGAATACTCCAGCACACAGGCAGTGTGGGGTTGTCTTTGATTCTCTGGACTGTCTGTGGTATTCTGTCACTCTTTGGTAAGTTTGTGAAAATTCCTAATTGTTCTGCTGGGGTATTCAGCAGGTGTGTGATACTGAGATTTAAGAGGCTGGTTTGAGCTCACTAATACTGCTTCAGTATTTTTTTTTTTTAATGGGAGAAAGAAGGTAATATTTTGCTGCTTGGCAAGCATTCATCTGGTCATGCAAAACTCTGCTCTCTAAAAGCAGCTACCTTCAGGGGCAATCAAATGGCAAGTTGCTCTCTGACTGCCACACCAAGGCAGCCCAGGGAGACAAAGTGGTGCTGAAGAAGAAAGTGACTTTACTGAGAGGGATATCCATTATAATTGGCACTATCATTGGAGCAGGAATCTTCATCTCTCCCAAAGGAATACTCCAGCACACAGGCAGTGTGGGGTTGTCTTTGATTCTCTGGACTGTCTGTGGTATTCTGTCACTCTTTGGTAAGTTTGTGAAAATTCCTAATTGTTCTGCTGGGGTATTCAGCAGGTGTGTGATACTGAGATTTAAGAGGCTGGTTTGAGCTCACTAATACTGCTTCAGTATTTTTTTTTTTAATGGGAGAAAGAAGGTAATATTTTGCTGCTTGGCAAGCATTCATCTGGTCATGCAAAACTCTGCTGAATACTTTTATAAGAACTTTTAAGACCAAATGTTATTCCTTACAACTCCCTAAGGTAAGTAGAGAGAAGAGACTCCTTTAGCACATCATAAAGTCTGCAGTTTGTATTGGTTTTCTGTTGTAGTGCTGTGAATGAGTTGAAGCATTTTCATGGACGGTAGGCAGCAAGGGAAATGAACTACTTTATCTGAAGAACACCTGTAAAATACATGCCTGGTTCCCCATTGGCTAGACATAATTTTCAATGGAGTAAATCTCTGCTGAACTATTTGCTGGTAAGAAGGCAGTGATGTGGATGTGGGAAGAATTAAACTGATTTTGTTTAAAAAGAAAGATTTTGAATTTTCAAATCCATAAAGAATTTGTACATGCTGAGTTGGAATCTTTCAATAATAATCCTTGTCAGAAAGGAAAGATTGGTACACAGACTGTGCTTATTTATTTTAAGATGTGTGTGTGTGTGTGTGTATACTTTCCTTAATGAACCCAGTACTCTTCTCTGTCTCCACTGTGTTGTCACAACAACCCTGTGTGGTAGGCCTATCTGCAAAAACCAAATATAGTCTAGTGAATTTGCTTCCTGCCTCAAGCAACCTTAATTGGCTCAGTGGAATTTACAACACCTTAACCAAGAGACCATACTGCTTAGAGAAATGTTTATTTCCATTATTATACCTGTGTATCTAGCAGTGAGCCCTGACATTCAAAGTAGGTTTTGAAGCTATCAAAGTAGGACCCAAGATATAATTCCACACCTATTTTCCTGGAAAAAGCCCCATCAGGCTCCATGGGATTTACTTCTGTTTAGATATGTATCTGCTTATACTGCTGGGGAGCCAGCATATGTTTACAGTTGCCCTGGATTTTTTAAACAATTCTTTTAAAAAGATTCTATAAAGAATTTGATTGACTTTGGGCATAAGGAAGTGAAATAAGTGTATGTTACTTTGTGTCAACCTACTATGCAAGTTAAAGAACACAGTTCAGGCTTCACCAACCCTTGCTAAACATACAGGTGGATGAAGTCAAAATGACTTTTTATCAGAAGCAGAACATATAGTACTTAAGCAAACAATAATCTACAGGTACATTTTCAGGGTCACTCTCAAAATCATACCATTATAAATAGTACAGAATGTGGAATGTGTTTATATTTAAGCCATTTTCTAATTGAGCTTCCTCATGGATGTGTGCAGTGGTGGAGATAATGATTTAGGAGTTAGGATCTTTGTAACATGTAAATATATATGTTGTGTTAGAAAGTGTGGCCTGCAAAAGTGCTTCCAATGTTGGCTATACAGCTTGGACTACAAATGATTTCTACAGCCACAAAACTGTTTCATTTTTTATTTTCATTATTTGTAGATTCTGCAAGAAGAGATTCAGGGCCTCAACAGACAGGCATAAAGAGCTGGCCTCGGGGCAGAGTGGGGATGTAGTGTCTGCATGCTGGCCACCCATACGCCCCCCCCATGCTGTCCCCACACTGCCTGCCTGAACAAATGGTGGTTGGTGTTACGCTGCATCTTTAGTGCAGCGTTTAAATGTGCTGTGCCAAAGAAGCAGCAAAAAGATGCCACACCAGTGGCTAGCACACCCTTTCTGCTGCACAAAAAGGAGCCGCTTTTTGTGGTTCCTTTTTCCACTGCAAAGAGGCCAGATTGGGGCCACGGTGTTCAGTTGCCACAGCTCCGATCCAGCAAGGATCTGTACAGCCCCTTAGTTACAGAATTCTCAAATTTAAATGAAAAGCAAGTAGCCAACATACTCTTAGACCAGGAGTAAAACTATAGAAGTAAAACTAATTTGAGGTTTTCACTTATGTGCAGAAATCTCAGTGTGCATTGCATCTTTTTGCAGATTTACCAAATTTCCATTGATTTACTGGATTTACCCTGATTGGAATTAGTGATTGAATTTAGGACATAATCTTTAATAAAAAAGTGGATACTAGAGTCATAGAATCCTGGAGTTGGAAGAGACCACAAGGGCCATCCAGCCCAACCCCCTACCATGCAGCAACTCACAATCAAAGCACTCCCGACAGATGGCCATCCAGCCTCTCTTTAAAAAGAGCCTCTAAAGAAGGAGATTCCACCACTCCCCGAGGAAGAGTGTTCCACTGTCAAACAGCTCTTACTTTCTGAAAGTTCTTCCTAATGTTGATCTGGAATCTCTTTTCCTGTAGTTTGCATCCATTGCTCCATGTCTTATTCTGTGGAGCAGCAGAAAACAAGCTTGCTCTATCCTCAATGTGACATCTTTTCAAATATTTAAACAAGGCAATCGTATTACCTCTTAACCTTCTCTTCTCCAGGCTAAACATTCCCAGGTCCCTAAGTCTCTCTTCACAGGGCTTTATGGTTTCCAGAGCCTTCACCATTTTGGTTGCCCTCTTTCAGACACTCTCCTGTGGCCAATATTAGTTAGTTGCCTAGAAAAATAACATGAGATGGAAATGCTTGACCTGCCTTATTTAAACATGGAGTTTGACCCTTAGATAAGACTTGTTAATAAATAAATTAAATAAAAAAAGAATGTGGCCATTCAATAACTGGTGAAAATCTGCATTACAGGTTGAGTCTCCTTTATCCGAAATGCTTGGGACCAGAAGTATTTTGGATTGTGGATTTTTTTTTTTGGATTTTGGAATACCCATATTTGTATATACATACATAATGAGATATCTTGGAGATGGGACCCAAATCTAAATACAAAATTCATTTATGTTTCGTATACACCTTATAGGAGAGCCAGTGTGGCATAGTGGTTTGAGTGTTGGACTACGACTCTGGAGAACAGGGTTCGATTCCCAGCTCGGCTATGAAACCTACTGGGTGACCTTGGGCAAGTCACATGCTCTCACCCTCAGTGGGAAAGCAATGGCAAACCTGCTCTGAACAAATCTTGCCAAGAAAATCCCATGATAGGTTTGCCTTAGGGTTGCTGTAAGTTGGAAAGACTTGAAGGCACAGAAGAACAACAATACACCATATAGACATAGCCTGAAGGTAATTTTATACAATATTGTAAATAATTTTGTGCATGAAACAATTTTTTGGGTAAACATTGAACCATCAGAAAGCAAAGGCAACACCATCTTAGCCAACCATGAAATTTTGTTTGGATTTTGGAGTACTTTGTATTTCAGAATTCTGGATAATGGAGACACAAACTGTATTAAGAAAATCTACACTATTAATGGACATTATTAGTGTTATCAAACCCCACAGTAAACTACAGTAAACCTTTCCATTGGTAGTTTTACTATTACTTCTTCACATTTAAAAGAAATGACAGCCAGTGAAAAAGTGATTTAGAATATTACACTTTAGATAAATGTGATTGATCTTTATTTCCTGACCAATGGTTTACTGTATTGTCATAGGTGCTCTCTGTTATGCTGAACTGGGCACAAGTATCAAGAAGTCTGGTGGGCACTATACATACATCCTTGAAGCCTTTGGCCCACTGCCTGCTTTTGTAAGAGTTTGGGTTGAACTGCTCGTCATACGGTACACTTTCTTTTTCTTGTTGTTCTACTTTTTGTATGTTTCTGAATGTCAAAGAACAGCTTTAAATATGGTGTGGGTAGACACAGTTCATTGCATCCTGTTCTTTAACTTCTGTTTTTCCCTTCTGCTTTTCAAGATTTTATATCTAGACACTACTGGGCTACATAACTGGATCTGTAATACTTTTATAAAAGCTTAGAAAAATTATAAAATACAGAATTGTTCAGCAGGTTGATTTCATTTGGTTTTAGTTGCAAGAAATATCAACAATGCCCAAACATTTTCAATTTGTAATTAAATATTTGATATGAACAAAGATTTGCAGTTTTGCAGTCCACCACTAATGCATTGAATGGTGTTTTGTATTGGAGCTTATTTATTTGTAATAATAGTTATATTTCAGCAGATCTCCAGATACAATCAGAAAAGGTGCATAAACACACCCACATTTTAAGTAACATTATGGTGGCATGCTTTCATATGCTGAAGATGCTCAAAACAACGACCCCACTCTCAGATGCAAAGAACTGTAAAGAGCCAGTGTGGTGCAGTGGTTTGAGCATAGAATCATAGAATTGTAGAGTTGGAAGAGACCATAAGGGCCATCCAGTCCAACACCTTGCCATGCAAGAACTCTCAATCAAAGCATCCCTGACAGATGGCCATCAAGCCTCTGTTTAAAGATCTCCAAGGAAGGAGACTCCACCACCCTCCGAGGGAGTGTGTTCCACTGTTGAACAGCCCTTACTGTCAGAATGTTCCTCCTAATGTAGAAGTGGAATCTCTTTTCCTGTAGCATTGGACTATGTCTCTGGAGACCAGGGTTTGAATTCCCATTCAGCCATGGAAACCCACTGAGTGATCTTGAGCAAGTTACACTCTCCTAACTGCAGAGGAAGGCAAAGGCAACCCCCACCTCTCAACAAATCCTGCCAAGTCTAGAGAAACTCATGATAAATTTGCCTTAGGGTTACCATAACTTGTAAATGACTTGAAGGTACAACAACAAAGGGGTTGTAAAGAGTTAAATATCAGTTAAATGTCAGTTATGTTGTAAAGTGTCAGTATGTCAGCCAGAGAGCTCTAGAGCCTCAACAAACTTACAAACCCCAGGATTCCATGAGATGTAGTCATGGCAGTTAAAACAGAATCATAGTGCTATAAGTAGTATGAAAGTTGTCCCTGTTGTCCAGAAAAAAATTAATAACATTCTAATAGGTATTGTCTTGTAAAATGTATATGAAAGTGGAACTGTGTTCTTTCATATTCAGAAAACATTACACTTTCTCTAACATTTCCCCCCCTCTATGTGTAAAGGTAGCACAGCTTGCTAAACTGGTTCAGTGCTACTGAACACTTCCATTCAGCTACCCATTCATACCACTGTAAATCCACAATTGTACAGCTTGTTTGTTATAATAATAGATAGTATGATGGCTATGTGGATTAACTGGTAGACACTTTATTGTGGGTCTCTTAAACAGGTTTTCTATCACAGCAAACAAACACAGTTTGAGTGATTGGCTAATCAGTTTATCTCTAGGTAGTTTGGCCTCTTGATCTATTTACCTAGTTCTGCATTTGTGGTGTCATTTACTGAACGTAACTTAGCCCAGTGAAACAAACATTCCTTTTCATTTCCTCTTTTCTTTTATTCTAGACAGCTCATTTCTATTGCTACATACACCTACATAACAAGTTGTACCCAACAACAAAGGATTTTATTAAATACAACAATGCAGAGTCACGATGAGCTTGGTGTTTGTTTCAAAAACGTCATTTTTCTGGCAATCTCACAAGAGCACTGAATTAATTAGCAAATGCTTACCCAGCCCACACTCAGCACATGAAGCAAATAAAGGCAGACCATTTTTGAATCATTAAAACTAGTGCATGACTTGGGAGTTATGCTTGTTCAGACCTGTAGCTAAGTCAAGCACCATCTTTGCTGAAACTATATGTTTCTGGTAGCTGCTATCAATAAATAGGTGCTGTTTCAATAAGTTTTATACCCTCTTATGTTTCTATATCTTTTCTGTTAAAATACAGTGCAAATTTTCAGATGATAATGAAACATGATATGCAAATGTGTGTGAGATACCTCTGGTGCTGGTTATGTTTTCATAAAGAAAAGCTGCTTTTGAGGCTAGAATTCAGAGCAGAGAAGCAAGGGGCAGGAAATGAGGTGTTTAATGTTTCCCCTGTCTTCTGCTTCCAAATTCCACACTCTAAATTGGCTTACAGACACATTTTCAGTTTCATACTGTGGCAACCTCAGTTTTGGGGCTCCCCAGTTACATGTCCTCCAAAATTTCACAGAGGAAAATCAGGATGTGTGTGGCCAATTACAGTCGCCCCTCCTTATCCGCGGATTTGCCATGCGTGGCTTTGAGCATATGAGCATGGCAAACCTGGAAGTTGTTCCCAATGGCGGCGCGCGTGCATGTGCACCGCCATTGGGAACAAAAGTCCCTCTCCTCCCCTCCTCTTTCCTTCCTCCTTCCTAACTTTCCTCCCTCCCTCCCTTCCTCCCTCTCACCCACCCACCTAACTACCTATCTTCCCTCCCTCTCTCTTTCCCTCCCTGCTTACCTGCTGGGTCGCCACACCACTGCTGCCTCCGCATTCTTGCTGCCGTGGGAAAATCTGGGTGCTGCTCTTGGAGACCAAAAGGCCTCCAGGCTGCACCTGGCCCTTTCATGGTGGTGGTGGCGGCAGCGGAGAGGAGGACGAAGCTTGGCCTCATCCTCTTCACCGCCGCCACTGCCACTGTAGAAGGGCTGGGTGCAGCCTGGAGGCCTCTTGGCCTTCAAGAGCACCACCTGGTTGTTTTGCAGTGGCGGCAGCAGCGAGGAGGACAAGGCTTGGCCTCCTCGCGACTTTGGCCTCCGCCGCCTCCACCACCATGAAAAGGCTGGGTGGTGCTCTTGGAGGCCAAGAAGCATCCAGGCTGCACCTGGCCCTTCTACAGTGATGGTGGCAGTGGCGAGGAGGACGAAGCCAAGTTTCCACCACCATGAAAGGGCCGGGTGCAGCCTGGAGGCCTCTTGACCTTCAAGAGCAGCATCTGGCTTTTCCTGCGACAGCAGCGAGAATGTGGAGGTGGCAGGGCAGCAACCCAGCAGGTAAGCAGGGAGGGAAAGAGGGAGGGAGGGAGGGAAGTTAGGAAGGAGGGGGGAAAGAGAAGGGGAAGAGAAGGACTTTTGTGTACAATTGTGGTGTGCGTGCATTGGATAGACTGGGACTTGAGCATATGCGGATTTTGGCATATGTGGGGGGGGGGGTCCGGAACGGATCCCCCACGTATACCAAGGGCTGACTGTAATATCAGAATGTGGGCAACATGGCAATAGTTATTAATGAAGAAGAACACACAGGCTAGGACATCTGCAGCAGTTTGCTTTTACGTGAGCCTACTGGGCCGCCTCCTCCTCCTCTTTTCCTTGTTGTTTTAATTGAGTGCAAACTACTACTGCAGTCTGAATTTATTTGGCAGCAACCAAAGTAAAATGAGGACAAAGGGATAAAATGGGAGGAGGAGGAATAGGAAAAAATTTAGGACATTTGAAAAAGTGGGTTGGCAGTGAATTAACCAGGACTATCCTGGAAAAACTATTCAAGACTATTCTGGAAAAATTGGGAGAGATGGAGGGTATAACCCCAAGCTATCACATCCTCCCTCAAGTCTCAGATGTTGTAATCAACACTGCTCTTTTCAAACATTTGTTGAGTTTAGTCAAGATTGGCTATTTGCCAGAGTTGAGAGGTCACTAAATACCCAAAACAGTATTTGTTCAGTGCATACTGTTTGGTAAGGACCCTCAACATGAGAGCAAATCTGAAAGCAGAAGTAGGAAATATAGACTTGTCTTTGTTATGGCAAGATTTTATGAGGCTGAGACCACTGAATGTGGGATGCAGGAAAGAATGGAGTTCAGAGTCAACTGGGTGATGTATATTCCAGCAGTAACAGTTGTGGAATCACCTTGGCTGAGATCCTAATCAAAGTGGATGGAGCAGAAAGCCTAGCTGGTATGGTTATGCAGGAGCACCTACTACATCCACAAAATGCAACGTCTGCTTCTTCAATGAGGTTTTAGATACTTCAAAGTATCAATCATTGTAAAATGGCGATTTCAGAATTAATGGTAAATGTGAATAGAAGAATGTCCTGCTTAAGAAAAGGAGAGAGCTAGGTTTTAGTCTTGGTGTGTTACAATGCTTCTTTTGAGCACACTTAGGATCAGGGAAAGTTGTAGTCTGACACTCTCTGAGAAGCCTCGCAATTCCCATTCCTGCCATAGCTATTTGTTTGACAACACAACATTGTCATGACTGAATAAAGAAATGAAAGAGATTAAGCACAAGTATGTACAAGAGGTTCCTGCTAAATATAGAGGTTGTGTTCATTTCAATAAACAGTGTTAGCAGGGAAATTATAAAGGCATTTTGTTTTAGTTTTTCTAAATCTTGCAATTTTACTGTTTGCTACCATTGCAGCTGTCAAATAATGTGATTGTGTGGGTACTCAAAATGGAAGTGGTAGTAATTGTGTTTTGCACAGTTTGTTTTAACCTAGAGTGCTACTGAAATTAGTTTATTAGAAATAACCCCAAAATGCAGCTTTTATAGGCTCAAAAAACTGTAACGGTAAGAAGCCCACTGGTATAGGAAACGCCAATGGAACAGTTATTACTGCTGTACAAAGTGCATTGACTGTTTGGCACACACACATATTGTCTCATCTGAAAACATTGCATCATCTTCAAAGATGGTTCACTCATACCATGGCCTGATTGAACCAAATTCTCATTTACAGTAGGAAGATGGCAATATGGCACACCCAGATCAATGTTTGTGTTAATTGAGTGCAATGACCAATGCTTGAAACAGCAACAAATTCTATTATGGTACAGAGGTCTCATTTTAAATGTAAAGCTAGGTTCCTTTGATCCTCAAAAATCACAGCAAGTTGTTTCTTCCCATTTGTTCATCTTTCCCACTTGGCTTCTTCCTTTATGAGGGATGTGGTCCTACACAAGTTACCTGTGAGTATATCCTTGAACACAGTGGAAGAGAATTAAGAATATAAAAAGAGCCAGGCTGGATCAGATGAAAGGCTTATTTAGTCCTGAATTCTGCTCACACATTAGCCACCCAGACGCCAACAGGAAGCCTGCCAGTAGGTTATGTACAACATTGTGTTGTGAATCTCCTGAACAGAACATCTACAGTCATGGTTAATTTATTTACTAATATCCCAAGCTACAGATAGAGAACTGAAGAATAAGTAAACCTGTTTACAATTTAAATAACAAAAATGCACATATTAAATATTGCTTACTATTCTTTTGGAAGCGTGAGCCACCAGAAAAATATGGAGAAGCTGTATGCCATTAAGGATGCAAATAATAAAAGGCTCCGTGCCAAACAATGGTTTGTGGTTTATAGAACGTCAATGATGGCTTGATCTTCCATCAAACAAAAAGCAGTTTAAAGCTTCTTTCCCCACTTGTTCATGGCTTCTGTCACTATTTCATAACTGAACTGAAGGAATAGTTCAAACTGTGATTTGATAGTTCAGACATCATATCTAACCATAGTTAACACAAATCAAGTTTTCAAAACTACTTATGCTTCATTATGGTACCTTGTTTTTATTTACTGGCTAATTCTCTCTCTCTCTCTCTCTCTCTCTCTCTCTCTCTCTCTATATATATATATATATATATATAATTAGTGAATTTAGACATTTAGACATTACAATAAAATGCATTTGCCCATTGTTTGGGATTATAATATTACTGAATCAATTGTTCTTTATAAAGCAGGATTAAGAACGATATGTGATCCTCATGTGAACATGCTGACAATAATTCTAGGATGAACATACTATGTGTCACATTTTTCCTGTAACAGGTATCTTCTGTAACAGGTGTGATTAATCTGTGGTTCCTCAGTTGTTGTTTGACTGGGGTTCACATCAGCCATAGGCAGAATGGTTAGAAATGATAGGGCTGCAATCCTATAAGATCAAGAGTCCTACTGGAATGTGAAATTCAAAAATTGCTCACTGCTGCCCTATAATAAAGATAATAATGATTATTATCTATCCCCATACATCCCTGATCAAATGTGAAGCTGTGACTGGAAAGAATGGACAAGAAACAAATGGAAAATTAGAGAACAGAGGAACTATTCTAGCAGGATATTTGTGAAGTAGAATGATAGCTTCAGTTGTCCATGATTATTTTCTGCTAATTGATAGACATCCAGCACCAGGCAAATAGTGAAATTGGAACAAACAATAGGATATTATATATCTCTATTGCCTAATATGGCTGATTTGTTAAGGGCATGGTCCTAAACAGCTGCAGTCTCATAGCACTTGGGCATTAGTAGAAGTGAGAACTTGGCAAGTCTTTAACACAGTGTATTAAACCGCAGATTGTTTTGTCAACTGAACTGGTTAATTTGCTAGCTTATCCAAAGTAGAAATTATCTGAATAGCTTGTATGTGTGTGTTTGAGCACGCAAAGGCGAATGGATAATTCAACATAACCGTTTTTTTACATGCAGTAAAACATGTGGGCATGTATTGTAAAGTGATCAGTTTTCCTTTGTCTCTTTCTTTCAATACTGTAGTCCTGCAGCCACAGCAGTAATATCATTGGCATTTGGACGCTATCTGCTGGAACCATTTTTTATGCAGTGTGAAATCCCAGACCTTGCAGTTAAATTGATTACAGCTGTGGGAATCAGTAAGTACCCAATTTTAGCAGAAACATGATAAAGCAGAGGATACACGGGGGGGGGGGGGGGGAATCCCTTCTGCATTGAGGACATTGAAAGTGTAAATCATATGATCTGTTATGCTTGAGAACCAGTTTAATGCAGGCTGAAACATAAATTCTCTTTAAAGATGATCTAAGAATCAATTGTTTTTGAAGATTATTATTATTATTAAAGTTTATTTATATAATGACGTAAGTTTTACACTGTGCTATACAAAGATATCTCCTAGTGATGTAACATTATAGAATATGTGAGTGTATGAATGCATCTGTGAACCAGCATGGTGTAATGGTTTGAGAGATGAACAAGAATGCTAGGGTTTTAATATCTGCTTAGTCATAGAAACACACTGGGTGATCTTCATCAAGTGATACTTTCTCAGCCTAAGAGGAAGGCAAAAGTCCCTCCACAATTCTTGCTAAGAAACACCCTGTCAGAAATGACTTGAAGGTACACAACAACAGCATGGCTACCATGCTCTCAAAAGTAGTTAGTTACCATTATAGTTACATTATGAAAAATATTCAAAGAGATACTTGTGTTTTAGCATTAAAATACATAGAGGAATCCAGTAGCACCTTTGACACTAACTGGGCAAAAAATAAATTTCTAGTATAAACTCCATGTAATCAGATGTAGACTCTACTTCATGAAAACTTATGCCAGAAATTTATCCTCCTTCTCCCCATTAGTATCGAAGGTGTCACTGGATTTCTTCATGAGCATTGGAGATTTGGTAAATTTATTAGATGTGAATTTACAGTTCTGGCAGATTCAGAAGTTTCATTCCTCAGTCTCCAAAGATAGTTTCTTGCTAGGTGAGAAATACCTGTAGTTCCCTCTTCTGGACTGTTCTCATGATAGTGCAATCAAGAGGAAACTAATACCCTCTACTCTTGATCCAGGATTAGAGAGACCAAGAACATGTAAGACTGAAAAAGCTATGTTGAGAACTGGCAACTGGAAACCAGCTGCAGAATTTAACATTATTCTGTTGGATATTATCCTATTAACAGTCCAAACTAAACATGGTAGAGAGGTGGATGGGGCGTAGAAGCAATCAGTATGAGATTCATCTGGGTGTCCAAATGCAGTGGGGACTAGTGGTTCCTATGGCAGCAGCTGGTGGATCCCCTCATATGCCTTCTGGGCGTAAGCCCTGTACAGACTGGCCTGAAAGGCCGGCCTGGGGGTCGAGTCGGGGCTTAGGGTCCTGCTGATGCCCCCCCAACTCCGCCTCCCAGGGTGCCTTGAAACCGCGCACTACTCCAGATGGTACGCAGCATCATGGTGTGTCTTCGGCACTGCGTCCAGATGACACAGTGCTGAAGGAGCACCATTTAGTTGTGCTGCTGTGGCTATAGCACCCTTTTGAGAATGCAAAAAGGAGCTGCTTTTTGCAGTACCTTTTTGCACCCTTGAAGCCCAAACCTGGGCCGCAGCATGATGTTGATGCAGCCCTGAGCTGGTTAAAGAAGGAGTGGCTGGAGGCCACCTCTTCAGGGCTGCTTGTACAGCCCCTTAGTCTGAATTTCATAGGACCCATCCAAGGTCCTGAAGCTATTTGTGGGATGGAGTTCAGCACCTTGATAGTTCATTGTAAATTTATACTAAAACCCAGCAGATTTACCACCTACTGATGTGGAGACCACCAATAAATCAGATCAATAATGACTCGTTGAAAGAAGCTTGGCTTTTTGTAGGGCAGCCTGCAACTTACTTACATACTCTAGAATACCTAGCCCTCTGAGCTTCAGCTTCATTTTCTGTGACTCTGCAGCCTCAGGTGCTTCTGGGCAAGACAGTCTTCCAGGATCTATGGTGCTTGGGTTCCTTATGCCAGTATCTTATTAAAATATTGCCTGTGACACTAATCACAGTTCTGAACATGAGACCAACAATGTTAATTTTGGATTGTGGCTACTGAGCCCTTTTGGTGACCTTTGATACTCTTTATCACCCACTTTTTAAAAAGGAAGTGGGAGACTTGACAAGTGCTTCTGCCTGTCCTCTGGCTTCCTCTCTGCTCTTTTCTCCCTGCATTTAAACGCCAAACTGCAGTCTCTGTAATTGGTAGAGACTTGATACAGGCATGGACCTGGATATGAAAAAGCTGACTGTAACTGAATCTAGTGAGGTCTGAAATATTAATGGATTCAGGTCCTGGGTCATAGAGAGAACATGCACATTTGCCAGGATTTGACCTCTTTAAGGGCTCCACCATGGGAAACAATATTGCACAAATGTTCCAAAGTCTGTCTGTGGCTTCCTTTTTTGATATCAGAGTACATGTCTGAAACCCCTTCATTCTCTGTGTCCTATTATTGCAACCCCTGGCTGTCTTGACTCAGTGGCAGTGCTGCAGAAAAGAAAACAGGGAAAATGGAATTAAAAACAGATTTTTAGGACTATAGCTCAGTGAATTCTGAACCTAAGTATGTTTCTTTGATATTGTTATAAGAACAGTGCAGGTACAAATGCATAATTTTGGTGCAAAGAGTCAGGAAAAGGATGAATCCACAAATTTTTCTTCTCAGCTTTTGCACATATTGCACAATTATAATAAAAGCCTGAGTGCTAGTAAAATGCCAAAATAATATCGGTTTCTTTTATATAAAAGAAGAAACAGGCAGACTGGATAGTAGAAAGGAAATTAAAAACATCACAAAGGTGTGAAGTCATGCAAGACTTCCCTCATAATACAAGAAAATGCACTCATCTGGTATTTCTTTCAGTTGGATTGAACTTCCATCTCCCCAAATGTACAAACAAACAAGTTATTTGCCATTGCACTTTTCAGCTAAGTGGAAATACAACTGATATTGGCCACATTTTTTCTCTCTCTTCATTATTTTAGCATCGAAAGCTCTAAGTGGGAAAATGAATTAAGGTTATGAGTTTTAGAGGTTAATGTGAAAATATTTCATGGGGAGATAATAGTAAAACAGATGTCTAAAAATTGCAAAGGTCCCTGAGATAGAATTGATGATGTGAGGAGGACTGGGAAATGGGGGAGGAATTTCCATTATAAATATTTTTCTAAGTGTCTCTAATTTGACCACAATGAGTGCATAATTTGGAAAGGGATCTCATCGTGATTAATTTAATGGGAAAAGCTTTGAGATAAGCTGGGATTTTATACTGTAATTAAAAAGAAAGAATCAGCGTGACAGCAGGGTGGAGTTCTCCCAAAATAATGACACCTGCAGCAAGAGATAGGAGTGAGCGGCAAATTGTTGCCATGGGGACTGAATGAGTGGCTGCGCCAAGGAAGTCAGACGTTCAGTGAAATGAGTGTCTCCTTTAGGAAGCCCTTTGAGTGCAAGCCATACTGCTGTTAGGAGAGACACTGAATGGCACATGTGAAGGAGTAATTATAGTAAGGCAAGCCAGGATGACACAAGTACAAGGCATGCTAAAAACTGCAAAAGAAGAGAGAGGGAGAGAAAGAGAAGGAGAAAGAAAGAACCTATTGCCTCTGCCCAGAGGATACAGGTAAAAGCTAGTATCTGGAACTCCTGGGACACCAATGCTGGGACCTCTAATGATTTTAAAGAAAGACAGTTCTCTACAGATCATTTCCCTTAGTGCCCCCCCCCCCCCATGGCTCTTTCCTGCTATTAAGTCCACTGTTCTACTTAGTCACCTCAGGAGCAGCAATCAGGCAGCTGTCTGAGCAGTGACCAAGATGTTTTCTTGCCTGCACTGACCTTGCAACAAAGCCAGAATGGGTGAGAGGCGTTTCAAACATCAATCTGGATTGCTGCTACTTTTGCACCCAGTCACCTTGGAAGCAACTGGCTGAGCAGTGACCAAGACGTCTTTTGCCTATGCCAATCTTGTGGTAAAGACCAGCACAGGTGAGAGGCTATTCAGTTGCTGCTTGACTTGCTGCTTGGTTGCTGCCCCTTTGCACCTCATCACCATCAGAGCAGCAATCTGAGCTGGCTGGGGAGTGACAAAGACGCCTCTCACCCATTCTGGCTTTGTTGCAAAGGTCAGTGCAGGCAAGAAACATCTTGGTCATGCTCAGCCAGCTGCCTGATTGCTGCTCCTGAGGTGACTAAGTGCAAAGGGAGAAGATTCTCTGCAATGAGGAAGGACTCTCAATCCATCTTTGTTGGGGTGTAGAAGGGCACAGCCAATGTGTGTATAGTGTGTTTACAGAAGCTACATGCTCTGGATTGGTGACTTCTTCACTCAGCCTGTCTGATAAAAGAAAGCAAGAGCGGGCTGCAGCATTCAAAGTTTAAGCAGGGTCTCAGACTTGAAAGCTCCTTTTTGCTGTTGCTTCTTCATGACTGCCACATGCTCTAACTCCTTCTTCCAGTTAGTCAGTCAGTGAATCAGTCTCAAAATGGTGCTGTCCCAAGCCACAGAAATTACGCCCTGCACCCAGGTCTCACAAGAGTTTCCCACCACTACTAGCGAAAGAGGTGGCTACGGGAATTGCTCATACAGGCGGATGAAGAGCGGGAGGTACCACCACATGAAGTAAGGCTTCATGGTGGTTTTAAGGGACCCTGAAAAGAAGTTTCATGCAACCCTCATCCCCACCATGCTCCTAAAGGTTGCTGGTTCCCCTTGTCTTTCTTGCCTACCAATATTTTAATTGAAGGCTCACCACCACTCTCTTTTTCCCTCACTGCCTCCCTGCTGTCCCCTTGTACACATGAAGGCTATGGGACTGAAAGGCGCACCTCCCCCAAATATTTTAGAGTGAGTGCCAGCTCATATAGCATCTTAGGAGTTATTATAATGAGACATGCAGTGCTATATTTTAAATGTCATGGGTCTTAATTTCCCTAAGAAATGCAGTGATGAAGTGATTCATATTCCATTTGGGTGGTAAATAACTGTAATTAAATAAATGGTCAAATAATTTGTGGAAACTGTGAAAAAGATTCTTTCTTCTCAGTGGTGTCAACTCAGGTTGGAATCACCTGGTGTCACATATCACCTTCCATATCACCTCATATAAAATCCGTAGTATTGTTTTTTGTACTAATGTTACTCATAAATCGTAATCCCTGTATGTTACTGAATGGAAAGGTAATAGTTGTGACATAAACAACTAGCAAAATTAAAATTATACTTTTAAATTGCAGTATCATGCACACAGTCTAAATGTATTTACATGTACAAAATTTCATCTGGTTAAAGTAAAATGTTGGTAAAAAGTGATGTTTTTAAAGAAAATTTTGAAATAAAAATTAATTTGTAATTTTTTTTAAAAAAGTGTAAATTTCAAAAGAACCCTGGGGCCTCTCCTTTCTCTTCCCACTGATCCTCAGGCCAGTCCTAGCATTAAATAAAGTATGACAAGTGCCTCAGGTAGCAGATTTTAGATGTAAGGGCAGAAAATTATAATGTACAGAATTTACTTTGCAATTCTTATTTTTACTGTCAGAAATGGGAAGGGTACTTCTGAGAATTTTTGCCTTGTTTTGCCTTGTTTACTAACTTGGTTGGTTTTGGGTGTTAAGCACCTTGATTTCTATGGGCTGTGATGGTTGGCTCTCCTCTAGCCTGTGGCAGAAAATGTCCTGGGCCAGATCTGGTAACACCATATTGAAAGTTGGTCCTTTCTTCCAAAGGTAATAGGTGATTTGTGACAGTGAATGGCTGGCTTTATAAAGCAAGAATGTCTGCATTTTGACACCATAACTGTATTTTCCTTGGCTTTATTGATTGAGCTTTCTAAGTGATTTATATGTGGATTGTTTGTATTCTGCCCTGTTGCAGTGTTGGATGCTTATTGAAAATCAGTATTGCTTTTATTTCTCCTGTAATATCCCATAATGGATTGTAAGACTAGACTGAAAAATGTAATATAGAAAATATTCCCATCATATGTCATTTCATATGCATCCCACCCTTCTGAGTTTCCATGGCCATCCTATGCGTAATTCTGAGAGCCTGGAGACTAATTTCATATTTGAAATTACTACAGCAAGTTACATTATGACTGTAATGTAATGAGGGATAAATCCTTTTGTTGTGCAAAATAGCTGAGTTTTCTGTTACTTTTGTAGTCACACAGGGTGTGTATGTGTATGTGATCTAATGGCTCAGATTTTTTCTGTATCATAGGTAGTAGCTTATAGCATTCTGATTTTTTAAAAACAAGGTGCCCAACGTAATATCAAAGGCAAATGGTTACTTTTAAAAATAGTGACTTAACTGTAACTGACTATTGAAAGGGGTTCTGGGAAAGGTGACTGTAGCAAATTAGTTTTTAAAAGTACCCTTGCAATATCTGTCAATTCTGTGAAATGCCTGTTTTTCCTAGCATAATGCTTCCCACCTCTGCCTTTGGGCTTCAGTTTTTAACAAAGCTACTATTAAAGCTAGGAGGATTGTGCAGACTGCCCAGGTGGCTGACCACACAGACATAGTTATAAAAGAGAGACTGTGTGTGGTAATATTAAATCACACCTTTATCCTTTCCTTTCTCTTTATGTCAAACTACAAAGCCACAACAGAACAGGCACAAAAAAAAAAGGCTGGCAAGCTTCCAACTGATCTGAACATAGTAGAACTTGTAATGAAACCTTGCTATAAATACTGATAAATGATGCTCAAACAAATGCTGGATTTTTCATTGAAATAAGCATGACTCACTTAAGAAGGGTGATTTATGATTCATTCCTGAGATTGCCCAGAAAGAAGGCCATGAGATGCTGTGTGAACTTTGTCATTCACATTACTCAGACTCTGTAGCTATTATTTCACAGAAAATATAGCGCATAATACAGTGACCTGCCTTGCAGAAGTATAATAGAAATGTTGTTGCTAGTAGATTCTTGTAGAAGAAAAGGTGCGCAAGGTTCTCCTTCGTTCTTAAATTGTATAATCTGTTCATGGCAGAATATTTGAACCCTTCTTTCTTAGATGTTTACTTGAGGTTTATCAAGTTAATGTTTTATTTCTTTGCATATGAGAAAACATGTACAATTTACTTCTGAATGGTAAAAAGTTTCAAGGGTTCCAGTTTTTACCCAGGGTTCAATTTCTGGGAAAGTTGCTTACAGGAAGTTTATAGCTGAATCCAAGATGAGTCTCAACTAAAATTCACTCATTGGAAATGACTGGGACCTGCTATTGCCCAATAATACCTGTTTTGTTGATTTGGACTGTAGTTGAGACTAACATTAGATTTGGTGTCTCTGATAGAAGGTTTATTTAGGCACATGAGAACAAAATGGGGTTTTATGACATTAATACCAGCAAGAATAATTTTGCTCATCAGATTTTCAGGAGAGTCCATAATAGTGGGACAGGAGTTCATACAGAGGGCAATTTAGTTCTTTTGGCATTTTGAATGCTCAGTTGCAGCACACCCACAATTCTTGCTGACTCAACTTTCCCCTTGTATATTAGGACAAAGAAATATGATTACGCCTGTCTATTACATTGTTTCTTGGGCTATTCGAGATCTCACTGAAAGGCATGACCAGAATCTGACTATTTGTCAGCTGTTCTTTGTCAGGCACTGTGCCAAGGGCCCACACATTTAGTTTGGCTTACAAAAATCTTAAGGAATAACATAGCTGGGAAAAAAATAATGATCTTTACCAACTTCCTACAATAGTACATTTTGCAATGGATTCTTGTCACCCTTTATATGCTCTTATAGCTAGCCTGAAAGTGATTATTTTGTTAACAGATGCTATAGTGTAAAGTCATTTTCTTCAGCATATCATATCTTATCTACTTAGGACTTGCAGTGTCCCTGTCCATGCTTCCATCACAATTTGTTTTCCACTTTTCTATTTTGCCATTTACTGATGCCTTCATTATGAATTCACATTGTGCACCTGAAGAAAATTAAGTAATTGCCAACAGAAGATGAAATTTATTCTTCGACTATGAACTCTTTTTCCCCAATGAAGAGCCTAGATGGTTGTTAAACAACAGTAAGAAACCATACACCATACATCTATTTGAAATATAAAGAAAGATGTATATGAAACCTAGATGGGATCAACTTTTGTAACATGCTGGAAATACGCAGCTTTTGTCTAGTTCAATATATTTTAATGTATAAGTTGATTGTACAAATATTATTTAACTATAAAGAATATTTGACTATAAGGGCTAAAATCTAGTTGTTAATCTTAGGTAGAATAGACCCATTGACATTTATGTAAATGGTGAACGATCATTCTGTGTCTTGATGGACTTGCAGTGGGGAATTCTCTCAGTGCTTGCATCCTTGGAGCACACTTGGAGCCTTACCATATGAGAAAAGTAAGCTGAAATGTAGCGGGAGAGTAGCCACTTCTTCTGTGCCTCTCCACATGCAATAATGGCACTCCTATTTTCTTTCTGAGGGAGACTATTGTAAAAGTGTGTCTTAAGTTGCACAGGAAAAATCAATTCGACAAAAGGCACATTTCTATGATGCCTCCTTCAGGAAGAGAACAGAAGTGCTACAATAGCATGCTGAGAGGCACAGAGGAAGCCGTTACTCTTTTTCTCCATTTCAGCTTTCTCTTCTCATGTGATAAGGCTTTGGGAGAGATGCCATTATAGTAGCACTTGAAAAACTGATACAAGTTTTTGATGTAGATGATAATACTCCTTTGATATCGAGTACTTTGGTTATATATGAGCCAGAATCAATCTGCTATTATCCTTATAGTGGACCTATCCTAAGGTACTGGGAGGTTTCTTATACTAATTCCTGTGAATGCTCTTCATTCCCTGCCTAAGATATATCTTTAGAAAAAGTTCATAAAAATAATCTCAAGGGAAAGGCAGGTGTGTGCTATAGTTGGAAATTAATATGAACACTGAATTTAAACAATGTTTTACTGAGTCCATAAACTGTGAGGTTTGGAAACATTGATTATTTTACTATTTCGTTGACCCCTTCCCTCAACAACATAAAAATCTGGAATTAAATCCAAGATTTCAAAAGACAGGGAACATAAAATGAATCTTTGGTGTTAAGGTTGAGTTATACCAGTCCATCAATTATTAGTGCCAGCCAGGCCACACAGTTCCCCCAGCAAGGGGGGAAGCTTTAATATCTTCTGTTGAAAGGTGGTAAAGAGAGTTTACAATGGTACAATGCCAGGTGGATGGTTTAGTGGAAACATATTGAGGTGAGTGTGAAAAGGGAAAGGAAAAAATAAGTTGCACAAAAGTTGGGAAGGAACCATATATAAAGGTAAGTTGTCCTCTTTAGAAAATGAACAAAATATATGTGGGGAGAAAATTTCCCATGTGATGCTTTCACATGGATGCGCAGCATTTCCTTTAACTCTACTCTCGTTCTCTCTCTCTCTCCCCCATCATCCCTTCAGCAATTGTCATGGTCCTGAATAGCATGAGTGTCAGCTGGAGTGCCCGCATCCAGATCTTCCTAACCTTCTGCAAGCTTGCAGCAATTTTGATAATTATAGTCCCTGGAGTTATGCAGCTAATTAAAGGTATGAACTGAAAAGTAAATGCTATTTTAAGTGCTTTTATCTCCCCCTTCCCACCCTTGCCCCAACCAAATAGTGCTTATGCCAGCAACATCCCTTAATTAGTCTCTGCTTATTCAACATAAGCTCCATACTGTCATGTAAATAACTGGAAGTAGAACTATGCTGAGAAAACTTATATTTACAGCAGTATGCTGATGAGAGCATATTGAAGAAAGCATTTTAAATGAAGGGCCAATGTGTTGCCCCTCTCAGCAAAGAAAAAAAGAGCATTAGAAGAATAAACAGTTTCAAAAAGGACTGTAAGGCACTTTTGTTCTTCTGTATTACATTCAGTTGTGTGTGTATCTACACATGGTTTAGCGTTATCTCCAAACACAGACAAACTCTTTCTCTGCAGCATCAGTTTCCTAAGGTGTAGCCATGTTAGTTTTTGCAGTAGAAACAACAAAGAGATCTGTGTCATCTTAAAGACTAATAAATATATGGTCCACAAAAGGTCATGCTGTAATAACATTTTCAGTCTTTAAGGTATCCCAGGAATTTTTCAAAAAGTTAGCTGTGGTTGTCATTTTTTGCACAGAAAGACATAAAGGAATCAGCAAAAAGGATTGGTCAGTATGGGGAAATAATCAACAGGCTCAGCATTTCTTGCCTCAGAAAATGCTGAAAGCAGGATTATGTACTTTGTACTTTTTCCTATCTTGCTAATTATCCCAGTTCTGTCCCCAGAACTGTTCCTTAATGTATTGTAAATGGTAGGGGTCAGTCACCTTGACAGGGATATCTGATGGAAACATGGGAAAAGGCCTTCTTAGTGTCTGTGCTCTCTGACTCTGGAAATCACTTTTTAGGAAAGTCAAATTGACTGCTTCCTTGATGTCCTCCCATTGGCAGGTGTAAATGTTTCTATCCTAAAAGGGTTGGACTGGATGACTCTTGTGGTCTCTTCCAACTCTATGATTGTATGATTCTATTTTGACAGGCATTTGGGCCCTGAATGCATACAGTAAGCTGTTCTACTAATCTTCTGATACTTTAAAATGTTTTTTAATTTTTAAATAGTTTTTTTATTTTATAGTATAATGACATTTTAACAATAATTTGTGGTTTATTTTCACCTCTTTATTTTATCTGTGAGTTTAATTTTTATAGCTCATGTTGAGTGCCATCAGTAGGAAAAAGGTAGGAGGTGAGCCAGGTGGTATACTGTTGGACTAGAACTCCAGGAGGCCAGGTTTCAAATCCTTGTTCAGCCGTGGAAACCCATTGGATGTCTTGTGCAAAGCACACTCTATCATCCTCAGAGGAAGGCAATGGCAAACTTCCTCTGAAGAAGTCTCACCAAGAAAACCCTGTGATAGGTTTGCCTTAGGGTCACTATTAGTTGGAAAATGGCTTGATGGCACACAACATCAAATAAATAAAATGGATTGTACCATTGGTAGCAAAGAAAGTCTTAAAAATATCTTCTTCATTTCTGTTTAGGTTTTTTAATTTTTATTTTTTCACCCCACTTCTCTCTTTCATGTCATTTTTCTCCTCTTTGTCACCCCAGGGCTCATAGTTAAACTTCTCCTTTCCTTCTCTCTTTCCAGTTCTCTCTCTCTCATCCTATTTTTCATCTCCCCACTACAAGTTGTATTAACATTTATCTTCTCATTAATTCCCTGGGTCCCTTTCTTGTTTTCTTTCTCCACCATCCTGCCTCACAATTCCTGGCTAAGTGTGTTTTCCTTCCCTTCTCTTTCTCTGATTTTTTTTCACCCTCATTGTCTTTCTTCCTCCTCTTATCCACACTTCCTTGCTAAATCTCTTTTCTTTTCCTTCTTTTGCTAATTTTCTCCCTCTCATCCCTGTGTACCAGATGCACTCGTCTTCTCCTGACTTCCCTAGTACCTCTCTTATTTGCTTATCTGTGTGTTGTTATAGCATAGTTTTATTTTTCTCAGACGTACCCCAACATTCTTCCTTACAATGGAAATGTTTTTCTTCACTATATTCCAGGACCAAATGTAAAAAAATATATGATAAAAATATTTTCTCCTACAGTCTCCCTCTCCCCTTATCTTCTGTGCATGGAGTGGGGTACAAATTATAAACCTTCTTTTGATGTTTTGGAACAAACTGTATTTCCTCTTTCATTCAAGTGCACGAATTGTGGTTTGTTCAAGAACCAGCTAATTAACGAATTAAGATCAGAGAACATTTGTGTTTGGTCATTGTTCTTCAAAGCACAGTTTTCTACAATAGACATAATGGAAAAGTGAAGTTTGTACCATAGTACAAATGGGAGCTTTGAACATGCTTGCTTTGAATGCCAAGGTGAGAGAAAGGAAGGGAAGGGTGCAAAGTGAAAGCCAAAAGACTTTTTGTGACACATTCTTGTCCTGGGAAGTTTCAGTTTCTCATGATGTCTTACTGGGCCTGTTTTTTTAAAAGTTTTAAAGGGCATTTTCATTGACAAGAAGGGTTGGCCACACAGTAAAACAGACAAAGGCATACTGCTGAATGCTCTACTGTGATATATACATAATATATGCCATATAACTATTCCACTTTAACTGCTTTTGTTATGCTCTAGAAAATCCTGGGAGTTGTAGTTTGGAAAGGCACTAGAGCTTTCTAGCAGAGAATTCTAAATAACTAATGAAACGACGAATCCCAGAATGCAATAGGCTGTTGACATGGTGGTCAAAGTGGAATTAAAGTGCTATTACTGTGTGTTGTGAAAGGCCCCTAGGATAAGGTAACCATACAACCCTTGCAGTATTTGAAAAGCGATGTAACATCTTCTAAGAGTCTTCAGTAGCTTTTGATGCTAGAACTGCAATTTTTGGATTGCACACTGCAATTATGTGACTCAGCAATGCAATATGAACCACCTTTGTTAATATGACAGAAAGGCATAAACATGTCTAAGAAGTCTGCATCTAGAGACTTTCTCCCTTTTTCACATCCTCATTTGGTTTTCAGCTATTTCTACTACCCCCCCCCCCCCTTAAGATGTGAGACCTGCCCCCTTTTGCCCCCCCCCCCATGTGCACATGCTGTGTGTGCATTATTTAAATAATAGGCAAATTGTATGTAAAATGCTTTAACACACCCTGCCTCTTCCCATGCATCTGCAGCTATTTTCAACTTGAGAATTCCAGAGCACATATTGCATTTGACCTGCAAACAGTCCAGAAACTTTAAAACAGAGAAAAGCTGTCAGATCTCAGACTAAAGTCAAATTTCTTAAATCTATCTGCTGGAATACATGTAAAACACAACTCATATATACTCCTGCATTTCCACCTTATTTTATTCAACTGACCTCTTACACTTGTATGGGCTGAAGTATGTTTTAAATAATTCTTATTCCTATCCATGTTGTATCATAGCGTCAGTTTTGACACTGCAGTAGGTAAACCACTTGAGAATTTGTCTGTTTTATTAAATGAGGGTAGTAGAGAAATATCATAATTACAAAGATGTCACCAAGCCAACATGAGTATGCCCAGAATGAATTATATGGGCTTCATTAATATTATAGAGGGGCAGGTTAGTTGTTTAAACAGGATGCTTATCATTGTGAACTTTGGCATGTTATATTACTTGAGTAAAACAGACTGTCTTCATCAATAACAAATGAAAATGGAACAAAGAAATCTCAGAATTTGCTTATTGATGTTTGGCCATATGACAAAATTAGAATCTTGAGGAGCATGAAATCAACATGATCATCCTTGAGCATGGTTGCTTCCCACTAATATACTGTAACCAATTATATTGGTTAATAACAAGGAAAGCAAAATAATGTCATATGAAGAGCATATTGATAAAATATGACAGAATGTATTTGCAGCATCTAATCCCCATAGCAAAGTTTCTGACAATCGTCTGTTATATGTTATGATGGATATAGCTATGTTTCTTTGTGAAGATTTTTTTTATTTCAGCTTCTGAATGTGTATATTTGTGATGAGGAAAGGAGAATAACTGCATTCTTGACATATGCCCAGAGGGAAGGAATTGTTTGTCACTAGGTTTTCCTTTTAGCTTTTCTTAAAATTAGCGGAAGTGCTTTCAAAACAATCTTCACATGAAATTATGGCTGGAGGGTAAATATTCCAAACAATAGTGGCCAGACATGGGCACACAGTCTATTATTATGTGTAGTTATCCACCTCCTGGGCACAATTTCCAATGTATTTACTCTTATGTGCTTGTTCTAATGTTCTTGAAGTTTGCTTAAATATCAAATAGCTCCTAGTCCTGACTGCCATGTGATGTGCAAAAGACCTGCAAGGTCTGAGCTATTACCTTGTATTATAAAAATAATCCAATTATTTAGGAAAATATTAGAAATCCTTGTTCAGGAATGCTAGCTGATTATCTGGTATGTACAGATTGCTGCCAGGAAGAGAATAAACTCATTTGAAATATGGTGCTGGAGGAGAGTTCTGTGGATACCATGGACTACCAAAATGACAAATGAATGTGTCCTAGAGCAAATAAGGCCTGAACGCTCCTCTCCCTAGAAGCCAAGGTGACTAAATTGAGGCCATTGTATTTTAGACATATCATGAGATGACATGACTCATTAGAAAAGACAACTATGCTTGGCGAAGTGGGAGGCAATAGGAAAAGAGGAAGACAACACCACAGGTGTCTGAACTCAATCAAATAAGCTACAGCCCTGAGTCTGCAAGATATTAGCAGGGCTGATAGTAACAGGGTCTCTTGGAAGTCTCTCATTCATAAGGAAGCTGATTTGATGGCAATTAACAGCAACATATACAGTATAGAATTTAATTATGCTTGTGCATTGTACCTAGGCCCTCAGTATTTGTTACTTATTTATTATTACATGGCATATAGCAACCAATCTGTGACATTTAATAATAATAATAATAATAAAATTTATTTATATACCGCTATTCCAAGGATCACAGCTCAATGGAAATCAATGGTGGTAACCAATCAGATGCAATAGGCACAATAATGGGCTAGCAGATACATTGCAGGTCTGTTTTGACCTAAAATTCCCATAAGGCCCACCCTGCATGGTAATGGTAAGGGATTATGGGAGCTGTAGTTTAAAAACAGCTGAAAGACCAAAGGGTTTCCATAACTGATATATCATTCACATTCTTCTTTCATAAACATATTTTAACTGTCTGCTATATTTCAGAATGGGGGGATTGTTAATAAATTTGAAAAGTAGAAATGTAGAAACTTTGATATTCCTCATCCTTAATTATAATTATTTATTCCCTCCAAAACTGCTTTTCAGGAGAAACCCAGCACTTTAAAGATGCCTTTGTGGGGAATGCAGCCAGTGTCAAAGGATTGCCTCTTGCATTTTATTCTGGAATGTATGCCTACTCAGGCTGGTAAGTTGTTTGGTGGGCTGGGTTTATTGAAGGCTTGTTTGCCCATTAATCTAGGTCAGCAATCCTAACTTTGAGATCAGTTGGCTGGAGGAAGTCGGAGTGTGGGTAGAAGTATCCTTCAAGTGTTCCTCAGACAAACAGCTGGACAGGGTTGCCCCTACTAAGTCTATTGAAATCTAAGTGGGGAATAGATTTTCTGGGGATGGTAGGAGGAAAACAGGTGCATATCAGAAGAGGCTTTGGATCTTTTGGGATCCAAAGTTGCTCCTACCTTGTTTGTTGAATTACTTATACAAGCCCAGATACACCCCTGCCATGACTGCTATTTCAACCCTGAAGATTATCAACCCTAATATTAATAATACTAAGCTATATAGGGAGTTGTTTTCAAAGTGTGGAAAAATTACTTTTCTGGAATACAACACCACCTCAACATGGCTAATGACGACACTTGTTGGGATCTGTACTATAAAAAAGTAACTTTTCCAGTCTTTGTTCTATAAACCCTATTCAAAGGCTAACTTCTGGGCAGAGTTATTGTGAAAATAAAGTTAAGAATTGTTTTTCTTGTTGATAAATGCTGTATGAAGAAGAAGAAGAACAACAACATGTTTGTAAACTTGTACATTATGCTTTTCTAGGTTTTACCTCAATTTTGTAACTGAAGAAGTGGAGAACCCTGAAAGGTATGGGTCATGCTTTCCCAATTTTCAACAAAAAATATCTCAAATTTCCTACTGCTCCAGGGAAAAACATGTTTGTTTATTTCAAGTTATACTATTGCTCAGCTTGTGTCCCTGTTGCATACTTGATATATTTTTGAATTTGTGGCTGCTTGAAGTTTTGCTGTTTTTGACTAGAAACTGACCAGTGGTGTTGTATAACTTTCCTATGCACCAGAGGTAGAAAACAAAACACTTCTGGGCTGATTTTCCTGTTCAATATATGAGTAACTATCAGGGGGGCATCTTTCAGTGACTGTCATTGACATGTCTTTGAGTAATGTTCCAGCAGTGAATGTAGATTTTATTCCTGCCATTTTTTACTGTTTAAATGTAGATAAACTACTAATTGTATCTTGTATGGGTGTGTTGTGTGCCTTCAAGTTATTTCTGTTTTATGGCGACTTTAAGTCGAACATATCATGGGGGTTTCTTGGCAATATTTTTTTCAGAGGGCTTTTGCCATTCTCTGAAGCTGAGATAGTGTGAATTGCCCAAGGTCTCCCAGTAGGTTTCAATGGCTGAGGAGGGAATTGAAAACCTTTCTCTTGAGACTAGTGTTCAAACTACTAAACCACACTGGTTTAATGTGACCTCAGCATACTAAAAGCCCAGTTAGATAAGGCAAAGTGGAAAACATCCATATAACTGTTCTAGATAGCTGATTATTCATTTAAAAGTTACCATGTCCACTAGGACATCTGTGGGATATCAAACTGACAATATGGAAGCCAAAAGGAGATGTCAGATTTTGTTTTCCTAAGAACTGTTTCCAATAAATTTTTGAAACGCAGTTCTAAACTTTTCAAGATTACATTGTAAAACATACAACTGAAACCTGACACAAACATAATCACAGTTGGGTTATATCTCCAAATATCTCTATATTTATGTCTATATCTAGAGAGGGTGCCTTGGGTCTAACATACCAAGAAAAAGATTTCAAGAGTTGTTTGAAATTCAGGAAAGTCTCTGTATTTGTTATGTCAGTGAATGAGTCTCAAAACATTTCTGCCCCCCAGAATTTTTAATAATACAGTCTGAGACACCCCCCCCCCCCCCATTTTAACAGTTAAAACTCTAAAAACCCAAATCAAGGTAATATAGAGCCCTAAATTCCTGCTCTCTGTGGAGCAATAGTTCTGTTTTTCCTGTTTTTTTTAAAAAGCCCTTATCTAACTTAATATTACAAACACAGGTCTTTCCTTTACGATGCTCTACTCACTTGGCTAAATTAGTTCACAGCACTTAACACTAATATTACATATAAATTGCTCAGTTTATGTGGTAAATGTATTTTAAATGAGATTGCAGATATATGGAGCAGGTACATACATTATTCCCTACCCTTCCTGCCCCAAATGCTCTTGTTCATTTAAACTGGGTTGGACAGAGACAAGTGCTGTTCCTGTATTAGCTAGAGTAGTTCAATGATAGGAAGGTGATGATACATTGTTGAACAGGCTTTATGTCGTCATCAGGAAATAAATAAAAACATAACCAAGGCAAGCATAGCCCAGTGAAATCAGTGGCAAATTGGTCCATGCACAGAGAAGAGAGACTAGAAAGATGTCGGAGGTAGCTGAAGCTCAAGGTGTCTCTCTGTGGTGGGATGAGCAATCGTGTGGGTGGCCAGGGGACAAAAGTACCTCTCTTTTTAGCCGTTTACCAGCCAAACTGTCACCTGGATGTAATGCCATGTTACTTCCCTAATCACCCTTTGGCCAATGTCACTTCCTATCACCATTTTGGCCAGTATATAGCTAAAAATGGAGGCATTATATATATTTAAATGTATTATCAAAGCTTTCTGTATGGACTTTAGAATAAATCACTTAAAAATCATGTGAAGAATAAATTTTCAAATTGGGGGATTGGCAAAGGGCTTTGGGGACTCCCAAAATGGATTTTGAGGCCACACCTCCTCCATGCCCTTCTGTGACTACCAGTCAGTGAAGTGTAATAGAGATGCTGTGGCCTTCAAGTAGGAGTAAGTGAATTATATATAGGATTGTGCTGTTAGTGTGGTTAGATCATATTGTGTACACATATATTGTGTATAGTAAATATTACACTCTCTCATCAGATTTAAACCAAGCCTAAGCAACCTATCTAACTTTTATCTATGAATGCATCTGTCTAGAGCCGTATGGCTTCTCTATTTTTTTTTTAAATGAATATAACACTTGCATTTCTACATCCTTCCGTATAAATTTTATACACATAATGGCCACCATATTGCAGCTAGAAAAAAGGGAAATATGAAATAGATGACGTGAAAATAGGCAGGATGGATGCAACACTTGAAATATATGAAATCATTCCTCAGGCAGAATGAAAATGCAACTGCTGTTTCCCTATATAGAGAGCTATTGGTTACATTTCTCCATCATTTTGGGTAGAGATTGCCTTATGCACAAAAGATTTCAGGTTGCACTAAGGAGTACAGGGACAGAGAAGCATAATTCTCTCTGTATGAAAATATAAAAGTGAAAAATAATCCAGTTCTTCCTGTTTCGAATGAAATTTCATTATCATATTCAATACAAAATGAAATGGATTGGCACTTTCCATTTTAGTGGATAACACTGTTCTTGATTAGGCTGTGTTGAGCTGCCTTGTTTAACATGGATTAAGATTCACTTTCTTTGTCATTTATAATCCAATCCAGTGCTTTGCATAATGCATAGAATTGTCACCTAAGGCTGAGCCATTAGTCTCCATCACTGTATGTCCATGGTACTTTGGAATGCCACAGCCCATGTTGGAAGATTTGAATATGGTCCAAAACATACATCAGAAATAATCCAGATTCAGATTATTTTAACTGCCCTGGCTCAATGCTAGGGGATGATGGGAACTGTAGTTTTCTGAGACATTTAGCCATCTCTGTCAGAGCTCTGATGCCACAATAAACTACAATTCCCAGGCTTCCCTAGCATTGAGCCAGAGCAATTAAAGTGATCTCCAACTGGATTATTTCTGCAGTGTGTTTTGTATCTATGGTGATATCCAGACCAGTGCTTTGCGTCGGCCTGGATACATGCTAGGGTTGCCTCAGCGCGTCCTTTACAAACGCCTCAACCCTAGCACATAACCATGGCGTGGTAATGGCGGCTCCCTATCTACATGGGTGCTGCCATTACAATATCACGGCCACGCTGCCTCCAAACGGAGCGGCGCGGGCACCGCTGCAGGGCGCTTGTGGTGCCTTTTTAGCAGCACCAGAAGGAGCTCTGAAACAGAGCATTTACACGGCTGCACCAGCGATACAAAAGAGAAAGGGTCCGAGTGGTCCCTTTCTCTCTTTCCCCATCACTGTTGGGGTGTCCTTGGAGCATGAAGCCCCAAGGACACCCCTTTCCAGGCCGTGGGGAAGCAGCTTTTTGCCACGTCCCCGAGGCCTGGAAAAGTGGCGGATTGGGGCCTTAGGGGTTGCCGCTGTGGCCGCTGAGGCCCTGATCTGTCGGGGAAAGGGGCAGGTGCAGGCCACCCCAAAGGGGTGGTCTGTATCCCGCCTATGTTAATCTTCCCAGGTAGGGATGGAAATCTTATTCAAACAATGATGACACTGTGACAATATAATGCTGATCCATACACATTATACTGGTTTCTGTTAGTGGGTGAAATATTAGATGTCTTGTTGGGAATAAGCAGACATTATTGTAGGCAAAGAGAAAAAGTAGTTACCACAAGAAAACCTGATATGGATGCTGGCTTTTTCCCCTCTTGGCTTTTTTATTTATTGTACTGGATTGAAGACATAGCTGGTCTTTGTAGTTTGATCCTCATGTATGAGGTATCAGCTGCTCATTCTAATTGGATGCCATCTGCAAATTTAATAAACATGCCCTCTGTTTTATCACCTGAATTGTTTATAAAGATGTTGAACAACACTAAGGCCATGATAAAAGCTTGAAGTACCCCACTTTTCTCAAGGATGAAGAAAAATGACTGGTGAGCACTCTTGGAGTTCAGTCTGTCAATTAATTAAAAAATCTATCTAACCGATTGTCTATCACACCTTTTATCAACAGTACCATAGGAAACTTGCCAAACACCTTGCTTAAATCAAGATATACTATAATCATAGCATTCCTTTGATCTAACAACCTGTAACTCTTATCTCAATGAGATAGTCATTTTGGCAGGGTTTGATAAGCCTCTGGTGGCTCTTAGTAATCACTAGTAATTTAGTTTCTGGGCAAGGTGCCAGATGCTGTTTCCTATGCAGTTTTCTGCACAAAACATCCATGTGTGAATTTTGCACAGAACAAGTCCCAAAATTTCAGAAGCCTTCAAAATCCACAGTTTTCAAAACCTTTCTTGCAGAGGGAAGAAAAAAAAATACTAAACTTACTTGTTTCCTTCAAGAAACAAACTAACAAAGAATTATATTCCAAGCATGCTGACTTGTATATCCAGGTAGATCCATTACCCTTTATGTTTTATGTTCTTAATTTATGTTCTAGTCTGTGCAGCAGCTGAAATTGAGCTTGCTCCATCTTCAACACGACATCCCTTCAAATATTTTAAAATGGCTATCATATTACCTCTCAGTTTTCTCTCCTCCAAGTTAAATATTTCCAATTCCCTAAATTATTCCTAATAGGACTTGGTTTCCATATCCCTTACCTTCTTGGTCCCCCTCCTCTGAATACATTCTAGCTTGTCAATATCCTTTTTGAATTATAGTGCCCAAAACTGGACACAGTACTGCAGGTTCGATCTGACCAAAGCTGAGTAGAGTAGTACTATTATATCTCTTGATTTGGGCACTGCATCCACAGTATTCCCCTGATCCTTCAAGCTTACCATTCTATAAAAAAAGAGATACAATTAATCTGTCATGACATATTTTTAAGAAACCTATGTTCAATTTTAGTAATCACAGCATTCTTTGCTAAGTGATTGCTTTGATAAGACTGTCTGTGTAATGATCTACTCTAGAATCTTTCCCAGTATTGATGTCAGGTTGACTGGGTGATAGTTGTTTGAGTCCTCTTTTCTTCTCTTTTTGAAGATGGGGACAACATTTGCTTTCCTCCAGTTTGCTGGGACCTCTTTTGTTCTCCAAACATTCTCAAAGGCTATCACCAGTAGGTCTCAGATTACATCTGCAAGTTCCTTAAGTACCACTGGACGTAGTTCATCTGGCTCTGGAGACTTGAATTCATCTAGAATAACTAAGTATTATCTTACCAACTCATTACCTATGCTAGGTTGCAGTCCCCTTGCTGCATCATTTGCTCTGTTTTCACCAGGTTGAGCACTGGTTTTCATTTGAAAGAAGACTGAAATAAATAAGATGTTGAGCAGTTTTGCCTTTTCTGTGCCCCTGTGCCTTTCACCATCTTCCTCAGATAGCAGCCCTACTGTTTCAATGTAATTCCTTGTTCTGAACATAGTGCTCTACAAAGGAATGAATACTCAGAATTTTTTTTGCTAGATCCCTCCTCTGAAATATAGCTCACAGCACCTAGTATTTGTTGGCAGTTTCCCATCCAAGTACTAATCAGGGCTGACCATGCTTAGCTTTCAAGATTAGACAGGATCTGGTGTCATTAGGGTATTTATTGCCAAATTAAACTCTAAACTCTGGAAATTGAATAATGAAGTACCTTCTCAGTCCAAATAGCAAATACATTTGATATTATAATAGATTTGCTTAAACTCCACTAAAATCAATGGTAGCCTTCTTACAAGTGTTACTCATTTTTGGAGGCCTTTAATATTCAGTAACTACAGATGTAATACTTGATTATTTGAACAGGGTTGTTTTGAGACTCACAGGCATTAAGCAAACATATTGTTGTATAGCAATCTTGTTTGTTTTGCTGTAGGTGCTATAGAAGTTCACAGTGTCAGGCTGCTACAGATTATTTTTTTTTGGTACAGTGGAATTTCAAACTGAAAATTGTTGCTATGCCATGAACAGGGTCAGGTTTGTAATTCTTCAAGATGTGTAATTCGTAATATCTTGTAATCTTGTAAAGGGCGATATATGCAAATTACTGCCTGAAACAAGGAAGTGTATAATGGTTCCTTCTGTCTTGTGCTTTGCCAAAGTAAATGTTTGCTTCAAATTCAGTCACAGTTGTATGTTTCCAGGTGCACTTCACCATGTAGAAAAACTGGCAGCTGGTATTTCTATAATCAGTTCATGCTCAAACAGTGATAATTAACCTTCTGCAACATGGAGGGTGACAGTGTGCCTGAAAAGAATTATGTGGCAAGCACCTCAAAATCGTAAATCTCAGTGGTGTTGGGATATATTGAATCAGGAGATTTGGCATAGGAATAATTTAGTGAATTGTTTAAAGAATGATTTCTATATTTTTTAGCTGCCATTTTTTCCTTTTCGTATTTTACTTGGAAAAATGTATGAACCAGTGAACAGGTTGTTTTGTTCCTCTTCTCCTATTTTTCAGAGATGAAATGAGACCAACTTTTCAACCCATCACTAGGCAAAGATTTAATGCAAGCCTCCCAGATCTATAATTAATATTTTGTATATGGTGATGTTTTATTAGACATTTATAAAAGACTGCTGTCAAGCCGATCCTTTCTGTAAATTTAAAAGTTTTATTAGTGTTGAAAAGTATTTTATAAAGCAGATACAATTTGCACTTTTAGAAGTCAAGCAAATAGACTCCCACATCCCAACAATAACCCTATGGGTAAAGGTGTAACAGTTGAGCTAACCCTAAGTATATGCTGCTGTATTTTCTCTTAACATATGCTTTGCACCTTTAGCCTACCTGTTACAATAAGTATGCTAGTAATATCAGATCCTTCAATTATCTTTTATGGATGGTATGATTGTGGAAACATCCTTACAAACTGACTGTCCCTAACCTCAAAGAAAATGAATGATAGTTCCTTACAGTATGTACTGTTTTTAGTGCTGTAACTTAAAATCCATTCCTCATGCATGGAAACATGATGGCAAGCATTCATGGAAATGTATCTCCTTTGGCATTAAAGGAAGCAACTGTGCCACCCAAAAGCAATTGCCCTGCTCTTTCCTTTGTGGTAACTGGTTATCAGAAATAATCAGTTTTTCATAGTAAACATTGTCTATTCAAGAATGCAAACATAGAGGTAATCTTTATATGATCTGAGGAGAAACCAGAATATTGATTTAAATCAAAACACTAAAGCTAAATGGAGTAGACACATTGAGATTTACATAATATTGCCTTACTATTGATTCAATTGGTCTTTTCTAGTTCAGAGTAGGAACTACTCTGCCATTATTTCCCCAAAAACATTTTGGTGCGAAAGAGAAGAAAAAATGGGATGCTTTCAATTCACAAACTGAACCAAGTTTAAAGATTTAAAATTTAATAAATTATGACATTTGATTTTTAAATCAAGTCACATAAATAATCTCCCATTTTTCTATATCAGAAAAAATGTTTTGATCTACTGAATAGCTACAGTAGCTCAAAACATTAAATAGCAGGAATTAATAAAGAATCTAATCATGAAATAATTCGATGAAGTGAGTGATGAACAGACTTTGTAACAATAATTAAGTATACAGACTTTCAATTTACACAATGAAGTATAAACTTAATGAAAGCATCCATCTTGTACACATTTTAAGGCCTTTTTAAAGAGCAAGGTAACATTACATTGAGATATGAAGCTATAAATATGTTAATTTCAACACACTGCTATAAATAGTAGGTAATAGGGACTGGCCTCTAATGTTGTTGACATAAAAGGAGGAAGGTGTAAAGAAAGAAAATGATAAGACCCAAAAGCAAAATCCTTTGATACCCAGAGCAGCTAAAACCTCTAGCAATGAATTCTCAGAAATTCCTTTGATGTCAGAAAGCCCTGCTAGCATTCCTGGTGAAATGTGTGCAATGTAATTCTTTGTTTAAGCATAAGATGGGATTTTTGAAAGTTTGCAAATGTTCTGTTTCCATTTGTTAAATAAGTTTGAGGCCATCCAGGCAATCTATCATTGTTTAAAAAGTTACACTGTGCAAAGAATGTATTATTGAGATGTATAGTGTTTGTAAGCCTACTCTCAGATTGATAAATCATGTCTAGTGCCAGTTGGAATACAGAGAATGAATTGCTTTGCTATGACCTTGGGGTCTGAGATTAGTCAGTTTGTCTATTAGACTTCTCCAGTGTTCTTCTCACTTCATTTATTCCTTCTGTTCTTCAGAGTCAAGCTGCAGCAGACTTAGAGCAAGTTGCCAGGGCCTGATATCATCAGTCATTTTTGAAAAGCAAAATATCAGAATGGCCTGAATAATCTCTGTGGTTTTTTAATATCAGGTTTAAATAATCTGAGTGTCATGTTTAATTAATATACTGTCTGTTTCCGATTTATATTAATTAATGGTTGAAAGTCACAACATCTTGAGTCAATGAGAAATGGAAAGATGAAGCATAACACTGATGGTATTTCCAGACTTAAGGAAGGTGATGTTGACACAGATAAATGAGAGACGCGCAGTTTCCCAAATGTCACAGCTCTTCCAACACATTGGTGAATTCCAGTCCTTTAAAGTTTTTGGTGTGCTGCATTTTGATGCACTATCTTTCCTACTTAAATCAATAAGTCAGACGATCCTTTAAATATCAAGGCTGATAGGTCCAGCTTTGCTCACCTGGGCTGAGTGCTCTTGATAAGTGGGCAAGAATGGGAACTCTTGGGTGTTCAACAGTTTTAGAAATGACATTTACTTTGGAGCATGAATGACAGACAATATTATTTAGAAGTTTTGGAACTTGAAGGCCTAAGGAGTCTCGTTGTGACTTCTTTGAAAAGATGCAAAAAGCAACTCTGCCTCTTCAGTGCGGCACTGTGAGATGATGTGCTTCCTACAGTGCCATGAGGGGGAGAAAGATGAAGGCAGGAGTTGCATTCAGTGCTTCAGCAAGTCTTTTTAAATGTGCTTACCCTGGTGGAGGATCAGCCATTGAGTCTCCCCTTTAAGCAGTGAAATAATATGATGTGGTAGTGTAAATAAATCTTGCTAAAATATAGAGTATACTGGAATAGTAGTATAGTATAGCTATATGATAGCTTACTGTGGCCAAGCTGTACGATAGCCTATTGTGGAAAATTCAACATCACTTCATTGAAATTAATGTTATTCTAATGTTATAAAACCAATTCTATTTTCTGTGCAGGAAACATGTTTTCATAAGAAAAATGGCATTTTATGCACAGCTCTGCTATGCATTTTCCCTACCAGAATAAGTCTCTAACTGGAAATGCTCAACCATCTAGGATTCTGCTTAATGGGTTTTTTTGACATTTGAGAAATCTTTTTTTAAAACAATTTTTGGAATATTTTCCAAAGCAAACTGCTGAATACAACATGAATTATGAAATACTTGTTAACATGCAAAATTATTTTCCCTTCTCTAATCTCATGCTAAAGGAGCAAGCTATTTTCCTCTTAAAGCTGTAATAAAAAGGGCATTTCCATGCATACTGTGTTAAATATTCATGCTACCCATGAACTATCCCAAATTATACTTCTGTTTTTTAACCTCTTGTTGAGACTGCAGTATGTCCTATCCTAAGGATCACTTTGCATATCTTGTGATTAAGGTTTTTTTGTATTATTCCCCTTCACATATGCATAAAAAATACATTTGGCTCAAAGTCAATTTGTTCGTTCCTTTAAGGCCACAGTGCCAAGTAAGTGGTGCAGAAAAAGTAGAATTATATTGTAATATTTTATCTTGAGGTAATCAAGGATGACATATATTAGTCCCATAAATGCTTTCTAAACCTCATTTGCTCATGTAAATGCAAAAGGTGTCCAGCTACCTTAAAATAAAATTGAAGGGTAAGTCTGTCAGTTTTCCCTTCACTTTTATTCAATACAGCTTATGGTCTGAAAATACTTCAGTATTTTGAGATCATGACCAATATATCCAATTTTTAAAATCTGTCTATCTATATCTGTATTTATATATCACAATATAGAGCTTTCCACATAGCAGTATTAGAATTCCACCATGACCTAGAGGTAGGAGCAGTCATAAGTGCCAGCATAGTATGTCAAGCTTGCCAGACATTTGTCTACCTACAGTAGACAAATAATCTTCCTTGCATTATGTATTAGAAAGTTAAAGAGCTCCAGATGTATTAAAAATTGTTTTCACATTAAAATAGCTATTGCAGCTCTCTTCACAATAAGAAGTTGAATTTGGTGGTGTGTGAACATCTTCATGATACTCCCAGTTTCCCAAGGAGTCTCATGTACAAAGTACATGGTAATATCATGGATGGGCTAGTTAGTAATAGGTCTTAGATAGCGCAGATCTAGTGAATCAGTGACTTTCCAGATAATGTGGGGTCCAATATCCTTCAAACCTGACAAAGCTGACAAGTGGGTAAGGCATGATGGTGTCTGTAAATCAATATCTGGAGTGCCAGCCTTGATGTGGTGGATGTAGCATATACTTCTATGATTGTGTATTGTTTGAGGGCAGTTTGAAAATGCATCATAAAATAAGCCAAATGCATCCGTGTAGCATCCTGCAAAGGTATAAATTGCCTCTGGCCTCTAGTTGCATACATTCAATTGCTCCTGGCCTCCAGCAACATGGAAATTTGACTACCCCAATCCTTTTCCATCTAGAGGGCAAATGAGAATCGTTGCAGGTCTAGCACAGGTTGGCTGCAAAATACCATTTTTCAACTAGTTCAGTTGCTCCTAGTAAACATAATTAATTTAGGTATGATTAAATAGAATGCAGAAGTCTGGATTTTGGCTTAGATATTTGCCTTCGGGTCCCATTGAAATCAATGGACTTAAATTTCTATAATTATTTTAAAAATTTATTTCAGTGTATGTGTGACTAACATGCCAGGACAGACCCCACAGATTATTTAATACAGTTCTATCTGCTTGATTTATAAATATGAAAAATTAAAAGTCTGCTTTATTAAAGAATGCAATATTCTTTATCATAAAACTCAAGGAGGTCTTGGACAAAGTTTCACAATCCAGTCTTCATATGCTGCAATATATGAGCCAGAATGCCATGATATTATCACTATGATAAACAAAGCAGATTATCTTATTCAGTCAAAACAGCATGCTTATTTTTATTAATCATTGTATACTCACATAGCCGTAGTTGTGCAAGTGGAAATTCAGCAAATATGTGTTTTATAGGATTAACTTGGTCAGTAATGAAAAAAGCCCATCCTTCTTTTCAAAAGGAGTACTCAAGAATCTTTTTGCCTAGCCAGTTTGGCAGGTGTTCTAACACTGCCAGTATTAATGATCTGTTTTCATTTGCATTAAAGACCTCTATCTTTAGAAGTTTATAATTTACCAATAAATTCCATCTGCAAGTTGACATCTGAGCTTTAATTGGCTTTTTAAAAGACCAAAGGATATGAGGCAATTGGTTTGGAAAAAAAATGATTTCAAAGTTATTTCAAAATGTTCATGCTCTCCCTCAATGTAATGCAGCATTTAGAATGATCCAAACCACACACCCTTTTGAGATTAAACAATTCAAGTTTTTAGATGGTAGTAAAACACCGTGTCTTCCAAATTCTTCTTACGATATATGTTCTATATGAATAAACACTATTAACAGTCAGTGCTGATGTATAGTTGATCAATGTCAGGATGTGGGCTGTGAGAAGTTCAACATAACCAGAATCAATACATAGTTAATTATAACCAAGGAATGCATCTGTATGAGCCAACAGTTTAGCGGGTTAACCTATAACACAAGACCTGTTGAAAACGAACTAGGAACAGATGGATAGAAAAACTGCCTGCAGATGAAATGGGACTGGGAAGGTGAATGTGTAGGTCTAAAGACAGAACAGGGTGTCTACCATTGTTATGGCTCACCATAGCCAGTTACTAGCATGGTGAACATTTTGAGAGGGTCTGAGAGTAGGCAGCAATGTGTGAACTGGTGGAAAACAAACAGTGTATTGTTGACACTGAGTATAAATCAGAGGAATGGGTCAGACAAAATGGAAGCTGGCATGGGGTTTTAGAAGGCAGCAGGACCTTTTAAAGGGAGAAGCGGTCAGTATGAGATCAGTGGAGGTTGGGCATGGAATATTTCACTGTTTCTTCCCAAAACAACTAGTAGTTTCAGTAGTTTTCTTCCTGCTGTGAGAATTTTTTTAAAAGGCTATTGGCATTTTGAGATTTATTATATGAAAAATTCACACATAGATGTTTTGCAGAGAAGACAACATTTTCTGTGTGGAAAATAATATTTCAGTTCATATGGAGGGGTCCTAGTTCTAGGGGTTTCTGGATGAGACTGATGATCTGGTTCCATTTCAGTCTGGCTTCAGGCCTGGTTATGGGACAGAGACAACTTTGCTCACCTTGGTGGGTGGCCTACACTGGGAATTAGAGGGGGGGCATGTGTCCCTGTTTGTTCTGTTGGACCTCTCAGCAGCATCTGTTATCCTTCTGAGCAGCCTCTCTGAGATGGGATTTGGAGGCACTGTTTTGCAGTGGCTCCATTCTTTCCTGGTGAGTAAACCCAGAAGGTGGTGTCAGGGGACTCCTGTTTGACTCCTTGGCCATTGGCCTGTGGGATCTCATAGGGCTTTGTTTTGTCCCCACTCTATTTAACATGTACTTGAAGAAGATAGGAAAGGTTGTCTGAAATTTTGGGGTCAATTGTCACCAGTATGCTGATGACACCCATCTCTACCTCTCCTTTACACTGCAATGCAAGGAAACTGTCTCTGTTCTAAACCAGACGTGGATTGGGTGAGAGTGAACAAGTAGAAACTCAGTCTAGACAAGACAGAGATCAGTCACAGCCTGGTGTACTTCTGGATTCAACTCTGAACATGGATGCACATGTTTGTATGTTGGCCTGGAGTAGTTGCACCATTATAGCTAGAGTGCCAGCTGCACTCATTCTTTGGGATGTCTGGCTTGGCTGCAGTGACACATGCTTTAGTTATATCTACGTTGGATTACTGTAATGCTGTCTAGGTGGAATTGCCTTTGAAGAGTGTTTGGAAATTTCAACTGGTCCAAAGAGCTGCAGCCAGATTGCTTTCTTAATATGGTTTAATAATGGTACAAGTAACCTGGGGAAATGGTAGAATCTCCCCATTGGAGATCTTAAAGCAGAGGCTGGTCAGAACAGCTATATGTTGGGGATTTCTAATACTGGATATCCTAGTATAAACAGGGGTTGGATTAATGTTTATAAAACTGATCCCGAGACTATTATCCTTACCCTCTTATTTTAAAGCAAAGTATTTTCATTTAGGAATTGTGGGTGAGAGCTATACCTGTTATAGGATTAATGTGGGTAGGCAAAGCCTGCACTGTGTGAGATCCATCCATATCAGTGGTTCCCAATTTGGTCCTCCAGATGTTTCATACTTCAGCTCCCAGAATTCCAGACTCTTGGGAAAGCTGACTGGGGTTTCTTGGAGTTGAAGTGCAAAATATCTGGAGGACTAAAGTTTGGGAACCACTTACCTGTAGCCTAAAAACTGTGCATGGTGGTTTGTCATAGGAGTTTATCACACGGAGGTCCTTCCATGTGCTAAACGTCACAAAAGCACCCCCCAGATGTCACGCAAGCGCCATGGGTGTGGTTCCCCCATGGTGCTATGGAAGTGGAATCATGGCTCCCACTCTGTTCCTGTGATGCACTCGTAACTGGAGGAGCCTCCTGGAGCGCTTTTCTTATTAACGGTTTATCCCATTAATAAGAAAAGTGCTCCAGGAGGCTCTCCCAGTTATGAGTGCATGACGGGAATGGAGCAGGAGCTGTGATTCCACCTCCGTAGCACCATGGGGAATCACATCCATGGCGCTTGCGTGATGTTTAGCACCGGAAGGACCTCATGTGATAAACTCCATAGACTCAATATATCTGTGTAGCAAGGATGGTGGTGGTGATTATAGGTATCTGACAGGCTACAAGACAAGAGTGATGGAACGAAATGAATTTAAGCACAATCCCATGCCACATTTATTCAGAAGTATGTTTAATGGGAATTATTCCTGCTAGTATGACATAATGTCCAGAGATATCATAGAACAGTAGTTCTCAACCTTTGGTCCTCAGCTGCTTTGGACTTTGGACTCCTAGGAGCACTAGCCTACATTGAGGGATTCTGGGAGCAGAAGTGAAAAACAACTGGAGATCAAAGGTCAGGAAACCTTGGCTTAGAATTTAAAAATATTTTTGTGCTTGTGTTCATTTTTATTTAAATAAGGAATGCAAAGGGAATATGAGGCTAGTAAAGAGGTGTGCCATGTTTCAGTTATATGTTTCATTTCAAACAGATATGCACAGTGCAGGGAATAGAATTGTACAGTTGACTTTGAAATATTTACACTTTTTTGTTTTAAATGTTGAGTATTGCTTAAGGAGTTGCAATAGAAGGCGCCTGTGATAATTTATGTGAAAGCACAGATGGAAGTGCCAATGGCAGCAACAGTAATTACATCAGATTGGCTAAACCAGATGGGCAAGTTAGATGGGGGCAATTAGCAATATGAAACAAGGATATTGAGGAAAAGTAGTGTGTGTGTATAAAATGACTGCCCATTTGCTAAAATGTGTAAATTTACCGTATATTTGTCTGCATATTTTGAAGGAGTTAGATATGAATCTCCTTTGCAGTCTACATGAACTAGTTATTTTTTTCCTCATGCATTATATGCCTCTACAGAAAGGCAGAGATCTTATTCACTGCATGGTGGTAGCTGAGAACCTTATTGCATGAGAAAAGTGGAAATGGAGTCAGAGAGCAGTAGCTTTCTCCATGCCTTACCACATGATTTTGTAGCACTTCAGTTCTCTTTTTGTGGGAGGCAATTGTAAAAGAAAACTTTTTTTATTGCTGGAAAAAAAAAACCCTGTTCAACAAAAGACGTGCTTTTAGGACCAACTCCCATGGGAAGAGAACTAAAGCACTATGATATCAGGCGGTTTAGGAACAGGGAAAGCCACTACTCTCCAGCTCCATTTCTGCTTTGTTTTCTCATGCAGTAAGGGTTTGAATGGGACTCATTTTTCAGGTGCACAGCCTTACCGTTCTAAAGAAAACTTGACTGTTCTGCCTATATGATTATGTCAGTCCAGCAATATATGATGATATCAAGGGTTTCCCCATGGCCAGTGTGGCAAAGTGGTTTGAGTGTTGGACTATGTCTCTGGAGACCAGGGTTCAAAGGTCACCCAGTGGGTTTCATGATTTAGCAGGGTATTATTCACTTGGTCAAGTCACATGCTCTCAGCCTCAGGGGAAAGCAACTTGACAAAAACCCTGTGATAGGGTTGCCTTAGGGTCACAATAAATCAGAAATGACTTGAAGCACATGACACACACAATAACACACGTTGCTGTGTGGAAGGCATCACAGAAGTTGTAGATTTTAGAGATGGGGAGAAATTAGTTTAATTCACATGCTGCTGAAGTGTCTGTAATTTTACACTTTCAAACCAGCTATTCTTTAAAATTTGCATTTCAGTGAACTTTGCAATGGAATTCTCCAACCAAAAAGTGCATTGATCAATGTATATATCAAGTCAATAACATCTAAAAATGTATTATGCTTGAAAAATTGTGTATATCAGGCAAAATTGTTCACAGAAATGCACTTCTTAAGAGAAACATGCACAGAAATGTGCAAAACTGAATTTAAAATTTGGAAAAAAAAGGTTTGAGATGAATCAAGCCTGTCTCTCTGTATTTGTGCTTTCATATCATCTGCCAGTTTATGGTGACCTGATTAATTTAATAGGATTTTCTTAGAAAGCCCTGGTGGCACAGTGGTTAAATGCTAGTTAAGTTTGATTCCAGAGGGCTCTTAGGTTGATTCAGCCTTCTATCCTTATGTGGGTCAGTAAAATGAGTACCCAGCTTGTTGGGGACAATTGGCTTAGATGTTGTAACCTACTTAGAGTGTGCTTAGTTCACTATGAAGCAGTATAGAAATGTAAATGCTATTGCTAAATTGCCTTGCTATTAGGCAAGGAATACTCCAAGGTGGTTTTGCCAGTTCCTTCTTCCAAAATATAGCCTACAACACTTAGTATTCATTGGCAATCTCCCATCCAAGTACTAACTAGGCTTGACTCAGCTTAGGTTGCAAGATCAGACAGGATCTAGTGCCTATGTATTCTGTATTTGAAAAGAAAAAGAAAGAAACTGAGGAAAACTGAAATCGACTTATCTATCAATACCTGAAAGTCTTATAACATTTACATAACTTTTGCTACATCAACTTGTCCACCACTCAGTCACTATATAATTCAAATAGGAATGTTGAGACATTTGTGAGATAGTCCTGGATCTCTAAAATAAAGTTGGAAAGGTAGAAGCTGAATAATAACCATCTCATGTTTGCCTGCCTGCCCACCCATCCAACCACCGGGCTTGTAAGATAAAACAAAGAAGCTTAGCTATTTAAAACATGTAAAAGTAACTTTACTTACAATAGGTTGTGTATAATCAAATAGTATTCTAATAGAGGAGAGAGAAAGAAGAGAAAATGGCTGCAGTTCAGCATGGGGTATGAAGAAAGAGGGTGTAGTAAAATAAGCTAACAGGGTGTCATAGGGGCAGCTCAATGTCGCTGCTTTTCTCACTGGATTAGGGCTGTGGCAATTGCACCCATGGTCCCGATCTGGCCTTTCTGCAGTGCAAAAAGAAGACACAAAAAGTGGTTCCTTTTTGAACTATGGAAAGTGCACCCTAGCCGTGGCAGCGGCTGCTTTTTGGCATTTCTTTGATGCAGTGCACTTAAATGCTGTGCCAACAGAGTGCTGTGATGTGCCCCCGCTGTGTGGTTGGGTGAACAGCATGACGCCTGTGTGGAGGTAGTGTGGGGGTAGCTGGCATGTGTACATCATGCCCCCATGCCACCCCTACACTGGTGTATAATGCCAGTCTGTAGATGTCTGTAGGAGCCCTGGTGGCACAGTGGTTAAATGCCTGTACTGCAGCCACTCACCCACATACCATAAGTTTGCATGTTCAGTACCAGCAAAAGGGCTCAAGCTCAACTCAGCCTTGCATCTTTCCAAGGTCGCAAAAATGAGTACCCAGATTGTTGGGAGCAATTAGCTTACACTTTGTAAACCGTCTAGGTAGTGTTTAAGTGCACTAATAAACAGTATAGAAATATACTTGTTATTGCTATTGCTATGTTCATAGTAATGCTAATCAGCAATTTATGTAAACAGGCATTCAAAAGTTGCCACTAACAGAAAATTGTATGGCTCTCTAGATGCCATTGAACTGCAAATGCTAACATTCCTCACCATTGGCTAAGGCTGGTGGAAAACGCATTCAGCATTCAGCAACATCTGGAGAACCACATAATTCCCAACCTTGATGTAATTCTACCTAGGAAAACTTAATAAATTATATGAGGCCTCATACTGCAAAAATGAACATTTGGGAGGTAGACAGACTATACTGTAACTCTCAACTTTATGTCTTTGTTTTCCTGCTCTTCTCTTTTGATTTTAGCATTCCTTTCCTGCACATTTTGTGGGAAATGCCATGTCTGTGCAGAGAGTCATTTGCTGTAATATCTTACCATGGGAATCAGGAATTATCTCAACTGCAGCTTTAAGGCATTAGTAATCTCAGTCACTGGAGGGTACTTTTTGAAAAACCTATCTGATTTTTTTGAATTGATTTTCTGAGAAAAGAGCCCAAAAGCACTTTAAAATCAGATGACTTCCTAACCCTCTGTTTGCAGCTTCAAATGCATTGTCTCAGTATTTCAGTGTACAAATTACAGGAGTGTAGGTTCTCTTTGACAGATAGGTTGCCTTTGTATAGCTATCAGTGACACAGGCTGAGTTGATATGCCTGTCAGGGTTGTAATGTCACTATGCCAATCTCCTGTCCCTATTCAGTGTGTGAATTGTTGGATATAATAATTTTTCAGTCCAGATTTATTTGTTTCAGCCAAAGTTAATACGTGATTAGAACTTTTCTAGAAACATGGTAATTAGAAGCATGCAATTTTGCCAGTAGAAAATCACTGGATTGAGTTTCATTGTGTTCATTTATCCAAATAACAGTCAATGCCTGGGCATCCACACAGTTTACTGTGCTTTGGCTAATGGAGATGCAAAAGTGCTTCCTTTCTTATTTTGATTTGAAAGCATGCAAATCAATTAATCAATAAAATCTCTTTTTATAAATTGGAACAATAGGGTGATCTTTAACTGCTCAGGGCAGAGTTGTCGATTTGTACTCTGGACCAGAGTCAGCAAGCAGCATCATTAGGGAATTGCTGTGTCCATACAGTCCTGGAAGAACTAATGTATGCCCTTGGGTCTCTTTAATTCCCCACCCCCGCCAATGTGCCGGGTTCCTTTCTTTATTTTTCACCATACTCTGTGCATTGAATTGCTCCAGGGCCTCGTAAACAAAAATAGCCACCTTCACAAAAAGTGGCAGTCCCATCTGCCACTCCCCTCCCATTCTGGGAGAAATCAGATTCTGAGACAAAGTTTATCAGGTAGGAGTCTTTCCAAAACAGCTGTCTCCTGTAGGGCTCCATAAAACTAAATGTGGAAGCCTAGCATTGCAGAAGATAGCACTTCGCTCAGTTCTGGACCTGGTCTCCCTCCAGTCTAAGGGCCTTTTTTGTTCAAGGATGTGCTCCACTGACCTTTTGTCTGATGTATTCTAATATTTAAAGATATAACCAAATTTTTCAACTGCTAGGAGCAGTTTCACCAATCAATTTCTTCCCATGTGTCAGTTCTGATCTGATGCTTGATAGGATTTTTCCAAAAGGGGCAAGTAGAAGGCTTACTGCAATGTCATACAAACCTATTATGTTTTTATTGTCACATGTCTCATTTTCTGTAGCAGAAATATCTGATGAATTTTTTGTGGGGGCAAAGATTGGACTGCAAAGAAAAAAATGTTAGTCCTAGTTTGATAATATCAATTTCAAAAAGAGAGCTCAGTACTAATTCTTGGGTTTTGTACAGCTGCACTGAATTCCTGCAGTGCAGTGGCATCATATTTTATCATCTGAATGCCCATGGCCATACTGATCTCTTTCCCGTAAACAGTGAAGGCTAAATTTCTTTTTCAGCTATGCTGAGCCAATTGAAGATAAATGGTTTTTGCCTTGGCTGTTGTGAAAATCCTCTGGAACCTTTTCTTTTCTTGATAATTCTTAAAACTGAACTGTGGAATCCCTCGATTCCCTAATATAGAATTGGACTAAACATAAATTACAGAATTTCCTGACATAAAAAGAAGTTTAAAAAAAATCCAAAACCAAGTATGATAATATAAAATAAAAATACCACAATGGCTAATCAGAAATAACAGTACTTTTTGGTGGAATATTATTCCCTATGGATTATTTGGGAGACTTTTATCTGACATGTGTGTGGATTAAAGAAATGCTAATGAGAAAATAGGAGGTTTGCAGCTGTGAAGAACACAGTTTAGGTACAGATGATATATAACACCTTTTGGTTAATTCCGGTTGGTGATTTCAGAAGTTTCTAGTATTATAATGGGCCCTTGGTATCTGATGGGGTTTGGTTCCAGGACCTCCATGGATATCAAAATCCATGGATGCTCAAGTCCCATTTATATACAATGGCATAATGAAATGGTGCTCTTTATATAAAATGACAAAATTAAGATTTCCTTTTTGGAAGTGGGAGAGGGGGTGTTTTCAGATTGTAGTTGGATGAATCTGTGGATATGGAGGGCTGACTGTAATATTACGTTTTCTTCTCTGGAGATTATGTATGCATTGATGTTTAGCAAGCTAGGAAAGTGAGAAAATGTTAACTGGGATAAATATCACCACTACCATGTCTATTTTCCATTCCTTTTAATTTAAAGCTTGGAAATATCATAGAAATATCCCATTAGTAAAACTCTACCTCTTATTAAATTTATAGACTTGAGTCTTTGACAGGTCTGATATACTGGTTAAAACATATAATTTCACTGCCATGCTATAGAGCTTCAAATAGTTGTCCTCTAGGCACAAAGGAGGATCTGCTTTTTATTCTTTCAAAGATTCATAGAAAAGGACATTATGGTACATGTACCTTATTATATAAAACATGAGAATACCTGCCTCTGTTGAATCAAATTTGTTGCTTCTAAGAGCAAGGCAGTGTGGTTCACGAGTTGGGCAAGAATGGGCTCCAAAAGCAGATAATTACTTTTACAATGCTAGTGTTTCTACTTTTCAAAGAGTATCCAAACAGTTCAGATGCAGCTCAAGAAAAACTCATTCTATATCCAGATACATGTTTTGGGAACCCATTTAGAGTGTCAGCCCTAAACTGAGGGCATTGCTCCCTAATAAGAATTCTGCCTTTCAATGAAACTTTCTTCCAGTCCCCAAATTTCTAGCAATGCAGAAAGTGAGACATGAAAAATAGTTCTACTCTTCTATCTCCTGAGCTTTTATGTTACTGCAATGCTAGAAATATGAAGATCGACGGAAAATTTCATTGGATGGGGCAGAATTCTTATTTGAGGTAATACATTTATTTTGCTCTTCCTTCCCACAGATACATACTTTTGATATGCAAGGGCCTTCAAACCTTTGGAGCAAGCACCAATAAAAAGTACAGGAGTCTATTCTTCCCATGCCTCTGTTCACAGTGATGGGATACAGACTGCCCCTTTCCCTGACGGATTGGGGCCTGAGCTGCCACAGCAGCAGCCCCGGAGGCCCCTATCCGCTGCTTTTCCAAGCCTCGGGGAAGCAGCAAAATGCCGCTTCCCCACAGCCTGGAAAGGGGTGTCCTTGGGGCTTTATACCCCAAGGACACCCCGACAGCAATGGGGAAAGAGAGAAAGGGGCCGCTTGGCCCCTTTCTCTTTTGTATCGCTGGCGCAGCTGTGTAAAGGCTGCGCCAGCGATGTGCAGCGTGAAAGGAGCTCCGTTTCAGAGCTCCTTCCTGCGCCGCTGAAAGGGCGCCATAGGCACCCTGCAGCAGTGCCAGGACATAACAGCCATGCCGCGTCGTTTGGATGTGACGTGGCCGTTACATCAAAATGGCGGTGCCCATGTAGACAGGGTGCTGCCATTTTGACATCCTGGCAATGTATTAAGATTGCGGGGCGTATATAAGCAATACCCCGAGGCAACCCTAGTACGTCGCCAGGATGTGCTAAAAGGCTCATCTGTGCAGGGCCTATGTTTGTGATATGAAGAAAATCTACTTTTCTTCACTTTTTCAATGACCCTCTTCCTTATCTTTCTGCTCTCTAATGTTAATTAAATAACAGTGGCCTTTTTTATATATGGGGTTTTTCTCAGGGACATGAATACTCTGTAACTAAATACTGATTTCTATTTTATTCTTTAAATTCTCATTTGTAGTGGTCTGATGAGTAAACATGCACCATCATGTGAAAACTGTCACAGGTTCTGGACATAATGTATATTATTATGAGTTAGTGGACTCTAGGTGGCAGGCTCTCCCTTCAAATCCAGCTTTGGTTTGTGCAGCATAGAAACTAGCTCCAAACGTACAGTGGGCTTTTGGTATCTACTGAGGTTTGGTTCCAGGACCCAATCCATGGATGCTGAAGTCCCTCTATATACAATGGTGTAGTAAAATGGGATCCTTGACATAAAATGGCAAAAATCAAAATTTGCTTTTTGGAAAAAAATGTTCTGGAATATTTTCAAGCCATGGATGGTTGAATCTGTGGATGCAGAATCTGTTGATACAGTGATCTGACTGTATAAACATGCTCATCACTGAAGTGTTTGCAATGTAAAGATGTACAGTAAATTGGATTGATTAATTGAATCAACTGCTGAATAGGATTTCAGCATTTATATAAAGACAATTGATGCTGGATTCAGGCTAAAATATTGATCATTATTTTGGTATTATACTTAAATAGTCTAATACTCAGCTGTTTTATTAATGCTCATTGTGTCCACCTATTTTAAGATATACTGTTTATCAGAGTTGGGCAACTTTAGTGAGTTTTTGGGCTATTTTCATGTCCCTTAGGTTAGTCATGTTACTGAAAATTGCCAAACTGCTGAAAAATCATATCCTGTTTTGAAACAAAATTTCAGTGGCAATGTTTTCTTTTTAATAAAAGTGGACAGTTTGTACATGTTTTTTATAAAGATTGTTGTGCTCAGTGTATAGTTTGGTTATTAGCAATGATATCTTGGAAATAGGGTTTCATTCTTTCTTATTCACCTTGTGGCTAACAGGCTTGACCCTTTTCACAAGATGATGTAAAAAACTGCCAGACTCATTTAAGACTCATTTTGGGAGACTCATAATTAATGTTACTGTTTAATGCCCTGGCAGTTTTAACCTGTCTTTAAATAGTACATCAAGGGAAAAACATTGTCCCATTATAATCCTAACCCATATGGTACCTTCCCCAATAAAATGGAGTGTCAGATAAGGTAACATATAGGGGAGTAGTAGTTTTATTTTGTTTTTACTTGTATGAATCCAGGGAATTGCACATATTAGTTTAAAAAAAAAAAACTATTAAAATGCATTTGTACATTGAAGTTGCTTTAAAGGAGGTTACAGTGCAAGACAATTACTTTTTGACACTTTCCTAAGCATCATTTGAGTGAAGAAGTTTTCTTTCATCAGCCAATAAGCTTAATCTGAACCTGAGCAGTTCATAAGCTGCCCAGCTGGCCTTTTCCATCACACTGTGGTGTGGTGTGTGTGGTGGAGGGGGGTGCAGTGATGATGACTGCTCTTTGCAAGCATTGAAAGCACATTTTCCTGATAAACTAACCTGACAGAACAAGTCTGTGATACAAATTCATTTGCAGTCAAGGAGCTGCATCGATTACAATGGCAAGGAATTGAAATCTGACAAGCTAGTTCTCCTACCTTCCACACCAGTTCCTCAAAATGAGACCGTCTTTTTTCCATTGTATACTCTTCCATCTCTTTCCCCTGGCTGTGATATTGATATGCAGCCTTCAATCCCTCTGCTAAGTTTTTCGGTGGTGCAGGAACCCAATCTGTTCTTTCCTTAGTTCAGATGCCCTTATTTCTACCTCTAAGGTCCATAGAGTGAATGGCACTTCATTGCCTAGTACTGATCATATGAGGGCTCCTGGTAAGTTTGATATTAAACTTCAGTAAGTTTCTATTTCTCCCCCTCCCCTTTACTAAACTGATTTTGGCTGGGGGCACTGTAATTCTTGCTCATAAATCAGGTGCTCAGAGATGTAATCATTCCAAATCCACATGAGAATGTAGTGCAATAAAATATTTTCCCACTTTTGTTCATTTCCCCCTTCACTCTGTCTGTAATCATGCCATTGTGCTTTTATTTGTTTTTAAGTCCTGGGAAATCTTTGCTTCAAGACATATCTTGTGGTGGTTCATTGTGGTGATGGGGTTTGTGCACATGTGCGTGGGAGCTAGACATGATTAGCACACTTTGGATAAACTATCTGCATTTCCTTGTATTCCCACACTTCTTTAAAGAAATGATTTGGTGAGCTGCCACTCTAGAGTTCTTCCCTTAGTGTATGCTTTTATTCCATTGTCCATACTATATTCCAATGAAGTGTTGGTTCTATAAGTACTTTCAAGTCTGTGGCCATGGAAGTAAGATACATTGATAGTGATGGTGCATTCTGTTACCGATTGAAAAACCATTACTTAAATGCTTTCTGTCTTGTTGAAGAGCCCAACATATTTTGAATTCAGTTTTTAAATTTCTATTTTTCAGTTGCTTTGCCATTAGGATGCAAAACTTTATGATTCAGGTAGACACAGGGCTTCCGTTCCCTTCTTGATCGCACCATAAAACCAATTTCAGGGTGTAGCTGAAAGAGACAGGAAGCAGGGCCACTCCTTTGACACAGCTAAAAGACTACAAGTTTTGTTTCCTCTTTGCTTTGCATCTATTGCTTTTGTTTCCTCATTGCTTTGCATTTTTATTCTAGCTGGTTATAATGAAAAGACCAACAATTTCTGGCTGCATTACAACAGGATGGGGACCACATGGACTTGCAAATGTAGGTTCCTTATGCCCCACCCATCCTTGCCAATGGTGAAGAATAGTGGGAGTTGCATCTGGAGGACTCTTTCCCACCTTTACATTACAGCAGCATTACAGATAACAAAAATCATGCAATCTTAGAGCTGGAAGGGATCACAAGGGCCATCTAATCCCCTTACCATACAGAAATGCACAACTAAAGCACCCCTGAAAGATGCCCACCCAACCTCTGTTTAAAGACCTCCAAAGATGGAGAGCCCACCACCCTATGAGACAATGTAATGCACTTCCAAATAGTTCTTACAGTAAAGGAGTTTTTCCAAATATTTTGGAGGAATCATCTTGTAGCTTGATTCTTTGATTCCTCATTGCTCCTCATCTCTGGAGCAGCAGAAAACAAGCTTGTTCCATCAATATGACATCCCTTCAGATAGTTAAAGATAGCTCTCATGTCACATCTTAATCTTCTCTTTTCCAAGGTAAGCATATGCAGCTCCAGCTTGTTCCACATTACTGATGTCTGTCTTGAGCTCAGGTGCCCAGAACTAAACACAGTACTCCAAGTCAGATTTGACCAAAGCAAAGAAAACTAGTCAAATTATCAGATAAACTTAGAGGATCATTTGACTTGTTTTAAGGTTTATTTTATAACATGAAATCCCTGACAAAACATTTTGGAAGAAATGATGTCATGTGCAAATCAGGCAGACATTTGGAGGAGATACATGTAAATTCTGATGTATGTCTAGTCCATAGTAATTTCATGCTGCCATGGGATTACCTAAAGTGTGGCCATGGAGTGCTCCACTATACACTTCTGGATGGTATTCAAATCATAAGGGATAGGGAATGGTGTTTCCACATGTATATTGCCTCATTCTATAAAATAAAATAAAAATCTTAATTTTAAAAAATGGAAACATTATCTCCCTTATTCAAAATGCTTGGGACCAGAAGTATTTTGGATTATAGATGGGGGGGGGGGGGGCAGAGGATTTTGGAAAACCAGTATTTGCATATATGAACATAATACAATATCTTGGAGAGGGGATCCAAGTCTAAACATAAAATTCATTTATGTTTCATATAAATCTTATACACATCGCTTAAAGATACTTTTATACAATAGTTTAAATATTTTTGTACTTGAAACAAAGTTTGTGTACACTGAACTATCAGAAAGCAAAGGTCCCATTATTCCAACCACCCATGAAAAAAGTTTTGGCTTGTGGAATATTTTGGATTTTGGAATTCTGGAAGACTCAACCTGTATGTAGAAATGTCTTAAAATACCATTGGTGTTAGTTGGTGGACACACTAAAGTTAAAAATGGTCTGGAAGAACAGAAAAACAGAGATGTGACTTTGTTTACTGTCACTATAGCTTTGTGAAAGAGTGTAAGAAACTTCCTGATTAAGGTTTACTCAGCTGTGACATTAACATTTTGCCATAACTGCAAGGCTCAAATGATACTGGCTCAATGTATTAGGGGGTGGTGGTGTTTTATTTTAATAGGTTCGATTGATTCAATAATTTTTAAAGTGGGTAATCAGCCCAAACCTTCTTAATTTAAAAACAAGAAGGAAAATCCCAGTGGTTAATACTGATAGAGCAATTGTTTTTTGCTGGTAATAAAAGTCAAGGAGTTATTACCTGTGGATGACGTTGGAGACAGAGTGCTGTTGGTAGAATAAGGATATGTCTACCTCTCAGCATTTGTGGTAGAACCTTTCCATGCTATATTTGGAAGGACTATTTTACCAAATTTCCCTGGGAAGGGGAGAAATTCTCCACTAGTTTCTTATGAATCACCATTAGCCCAGCACTGTTAATTTTTCTCCCCTCCTAAGGTGTTTTGTTTTGTTTTCACTGCTAGCACCAGGCCAGGAAAAACGCTGCTCCATTGCTCACTCTTGTCGCTCCTAGCATGCTAGAATGAGCAGATAAATAGGTATGGACAACAACTAGGAGGAGATGCAAGGCCAGAGGGCTCTAGGGCTCTGCTGGAGTGGAAGCCTAGAAAACTGCCAGACTGTGCCACCCCTGATATCAGCTTTGGGATAAACACTGGGTTAGAAAAGGAACTTACTTTGTACCAGTTGGGAGCAGCAAAAATATATTTAAATCAACACTTTTCTCAGCAAAAGTGAGAAAAGGGTGGAGTCCTGCTTCTTTGAGTTAATGTGTGAAGTTTGTGTCAGACTGGGTTAATGTGTGAACATTCTGTGAGTTTAGTGCAGCTCTTGGGTCCTTATAACAAAATGGCCGTTTGTTGTGCAGTTTGGAAATCTACCATGTTACCATCTGCAGCTTTAGTTCCTGTCATATTATTTTACAACAGCTTTGCTTCTTTTGCTGGTCTCATATTCAGTTATATTAGGATTATGGCTGTGTAGACCATTTCCCCATAAAATTGCTTGAGTGAATTATCAGGCATTTTGCATTTTTCTCTAAATATTTTCTATTACCACAAGAGCTTCTGTAGATTTTAAAGTCTCCTAAAATATATTATTGATTTTATGCATATATATTGTAGGAGACAGAGGGGAACATTGTTACTAATTCGCTGTGTGACTGTTTCTTTGCTTAAAGGAGATTACAGTTTAAAGACATCTTTTCCAGATTTTCTCAGTTCTCATACTGGAATGTTGAAAATGAAGACTAACTGGATCAACATTCAGGATGTTAATTTTCAACAGCAAGGCTAGCCTTGGGAATAGGGTACCAATTCAGGATTTTCACTGGCCCTGAGGTTTCTGGGTCAAATCTGAGATCTAAGGATGGCCTATGATGAATAACAAATTATGGCCTCTTAAAATCCTGTTCTTTCAAAAACTGAGGGAGAAGTTTGAATTGGGTATGCGATGCCATGATCAGGTATGGGATGCCTCCTACCTGGGCACAGAGGAATGCGATGAAATCAGCATTTAAACATTTACATCCCATGTGTAACTTGGAGGGAAAGGATGGGAAAGGGCAGTGCGATAATCTTCTTAGTTTTGATCTAGACATAAGTATGATAGGGCTCATGTGGTGAATAAAATGGACCACACATTTATAGTACAATCCAGAAACTATTCAGCATCTTAAGGCCCATTTCAGTTTCAACGACCAATAAACACTAAAGCCAATCATCTGGTGGATTCCTGTGCCAACATAATTTGAAGGCAAAGGTGAAGGCAGCAGGAAGAAAAAAGCTACAGGTCCTTTGGTGCTCAGTAAAGGAATGAAGATAAATTTGGCAGTGGCAGTGAGAAAAGGAAGCCGGCTGAGAGCTCAGAGCAGCATATTCTTCTGATATCTGGCTTCTTGCAGGGTGGGGGTGGGGTTAGGTCCTCAGAGCCAAGAGGTTGGAGAATTGCTACTTGGTGGTACAGGGGATTGTCCAAGCCATCTTTTACAGAGGAAATGGGCTCCAATGATCACTCTGGAAGCCGTTCATTGAAGAAATAATCTGACTGAGTCAAGTAGCCTTTCCTCCCTACTGCTACCACTGCCTCCCCCCTTGTATGAGCCTTGGAAAAGTGCTGCTGTTCCTGTGACGGGTCATTTCACTAGCAGAGTGCATCAACTGGATGCTCACCCTGATTTTCTCACTAGAGACTGACAGTTTCTAGATTGCACATTTACTTTCATTATTTTTAACTTGTGTCTTAGGAGTCCTCTTCATAGTTTTCTTTCATTTGATAGGATTTCTTATTCTCTTCTTCCTCCCTCCACTTTCCTTGTGCTGGCTGAGAAATGATATGTACCCTTACCATATTAGAAAATTCAGTCCTCCAATGAAGTTAGGTCCTGGCTGCTTTATAGACGATTCTTCCATTTCCAAGAAGAAATTTACCAGCAATGAATTAGTGATTCAGTCATTAGAAAAGGGGGTTTCAAGTTCAGTGGCTGTGTCACTTTATGAAGTATGCATGTGCTAAAACAATTTCTTGCAGTATAGCCAATTTACTACCTTGGAGTCAGAAAATGTGCCTTTTAAAGTTGCCAGACAGCATTTTAGCACAAGAGTTGAAATGTGGGCTAATGCACTACACAATGACTGAGACAAAAAAAAGTTATAACTTTTTAGTTGAAAATAAGTTGGATGGCTCATTGCTGAAATCATGAAACCAGGTATTTCATGCTGTTATTTTTTTGCCACAGTTTGTCACTGCAAGCACCAGCTAAAAAGTCACACTTACTGGTGTTACATGCTAATGGATTGCAGCCCCCTGAGGGCCCAATTGTATTGGGAGGGTGAGAGAAGTCAGAAGAAGCAGTGCTTTTACATTAAAGCATTCAGACCTCAGAGGTCACAAAACCTCTTATTGTGCTTGAGGCTTCTGGGAACATGGAGAGTCTTAGTCTTTCAGCAAAGTAATGAATGGCACTTGCTGACTAGTTATGTTTTTGTGGTTTTTTTTCCTGGCTATCAGCAGGGGTTAGTGCTGCTCAGCATAATGAGCCAGGATTCTGTATGCTAAATACATACAGCTCTCATTGGTTGGCTTGTACATTCACTTTTATTTATAGAGGTGATAATGTTTCTACTAGCAGTACCCTGTAGCATTTTTCTTAAAATCTGCAAATGCCGTAAATGAAGGACAGACAGCCTGAGCTCAAAGATTTGGGAGAGTGGCCTGATTGACCTTGACAGTTTCAGAGTAAGTTCCAGTGTCTAGCCAGACTGGGTGACACCATGTGGCATGGTGCGACAAATGGTGGCTGATGCCCAAATATATATATCAAATGACTACTCTTTCCTCCTTATAACTACTGCAGCATGGTTCTGCTACCTGCTAAGTTCAAGGGAAGCTGCCAGGGTGGTGCTGAATGAACAGGACCAGATGCCACCTTGCCTAGGTGTAATGAGGTGGTGGTCCTGAACCATTCAGGTACTATTCAGTTTAGAATAAAAAAAAATATACTGAAGTAAAACTAAGCCACCAACAGCACAAGGCAGACTTTCATTAATGACAAATAGATTTAAAAAGATGCGTTAGCAGAAAATATAAGCAAAGAAATTGTCCTTGTATCCCTTTGGCTGAATATTGACAAAGCAGATGGTCCCCAGCCTCACACTGTTAGATGTTATGTTCTCTTAGCTTTTAGCCTTTAAGATCATGGGCAAGGTGCTGGCATTTCCTCTTCTCAAGGACAAAAGGAATCTCCCCCCCGCCCCACACACACATTTTGGGTTATTTACTCTGGCAGGTTTGTTTTTCTAGAAGCTTAGAGATGGCACTAGTTTCCCTGCACTTCCTCCTCTCAGACACAGACCTTATCACATCATCTCACATGTATATACTCTGTTTATAGTTGTACTTAAGGGCTCTGTACAGAGTACTTGAATCTCAACTAGAGTACAATGAAGTTATGAAACATTTAAATGTGGGCTTTAAAGTAAGCTATTTTTCATATTTATTTATTTGTTTTATAACAAATGTGAATGGGCAGATGAAAAACAGTTATTAAACCAAACTCTTTGCTAATCTTATGGAAACCCAGTTTACTACACCAGAACCCTCTGTCCTGTCACACTTGGTTTGTATCAGAGGTAGGTGATGGCTCTATTCCTTTGAGTCAGGTTATCTACACTGGCTTTTACAGGAACTATCCAGAGTGCTGAATCTACTTTACTAATAGAACTCAAACCTTGGATACCTCCCATAGATCTAGCTCCTGTGAAACCCAGTGTGGACTCATTACCCTGAGCTAATGGAGCCACCAAATGGAGCTTCTGGCACATGTACTTTCATAAAAAAGATTTGAACAGACATAGTTCCCAACCCCTCCATAATTCTTCTCTGGGAAGGATCCCTGCTGATTTTTTTTTTTGGGGGGGTCTTCCTAGAATCCTAGAGCTAGAAGGGCCTCGTGGGCCCCAAAGAAGTCCTTCATTCCCAGAATACATCCTCCATTTCAACCTGCTCAGGGGGGATTCCAAAAAGTCCTCCATTTGGAGCATCACTAAGAAAAAACATGAAGTGTCATTTCTATGAATGTTGTTAGCTTTTATTTGGTCATGTCCTTCATTTTTCTTGAATGTCCTCCATTGCATGGAGCCTTGTCCTCCTTTAGGGTTATAAGGACATCTGGTCTCTCATCCCTGAACCAATCCACTCCTTGATGTGGGACCCCCTTGAGGAGGAGCAAAATGGATGGCTTTCAGGGGGGGAGGGGATGTCTGGAGGATTAGAGGGGCTTCGGAGGAAGAAGTGGTTGGACAGAAGGGATCCCTTGCCCAAGAAAGCTGCCAGAGGGTTGACACAAGCCCACTTGAGGGCATGCCCCCCACATGCCCCCCCAGGCAGGCAACCACTCTGGCTGTCCCAACAGCCCTTCTCCCTGAGGATCCCTCTCAATCCACCATCCCTGCATCTAGTACAGATTGGCAGGAGACTCCACTGATGCTCCTTGCCTGCCAGCCCTGCTGGTGGTGGCTCCTCCCAATGCCCAGCTGGGGTCTGGAGGAGGGGGAGGGGGAGGGGGGAGAGCCTGCCATGCAACAGTGAGAAACAAGGAGCAGCCCTGGACCATTGGGGATTGGTGGTCAGGGGCCAAGGAGAGACCCTGGCTGGGTGCTGGGATGAGCCAGCAGAGGCAGTGCTGGTGGGTGGGAAGCATCATTGGAGCCTCCTGTCCATCCATGTCATGGTGGGAGAGAAGGGTTGCCTGAGAGGGGAGTGATGGAAGACCCAGGGCAGACCTCCTGGGCATGAGAGCTGGGATGGCTTCATTCCGCCAAGCACATTGGTGCCCACAGAGAGGAGCGCTGCCCTCCAGTTCCACCCCATGGCTTCTTGTTCAGCTTCAGTGTGGGAGCGGCTGCCTGGATGGTATCCAAATGTCTGAGGAATCCTGTTGTTCATCCGCAGATACTCAAATGTGCAAGTGGCAAGTCCGTGGATACAGAGGCCCAACTGTACATTCTCTTCAGGGACAGACACAAACTTGCCAATGTCTGGGCACTGAACTGCATTCCACTCCATTCCATTGCATATATGGCATCTTAGATATATAACATCAAGCAGCTATTAAGATGTTACAGACTCTCACAGATCTAACTACCTGTTTTAGGTCTCATTCTATGGCGGGTTACAGACTGCCGCTTTGCGGCGGTCTGCCGCCGCCGCCGCCTGCTCCATGCGGGAGCCGCAGCAGCCACACTGCGTGGCTCCCGCACGGACTGAAAAAGAAGCTCCAAAATGCAGCTTCTTTAAGCAGCGCCTCTATGACGTCGCAAGGCGCCAGGGGCAGACTCGCAACGTCATAGACGCCGCGACACGTGCGGACGCACAGCGTCCGATACGTAAATATGGTGGCCGCCGTGTGGAACGGCTGCTGCCATATTGTACGTACAGAATACGTACTAGGGTTAGGGGGGTGCGGAAGCACCACCCCTTCCTAACCCTAGTACGTATTCATTACGTACTAAATGGCGGTGTGTAACCCGCCTATATATCTTATATTCCTTAAGTTATTGTCAAGATCTACTCACTCCCTTTAGTTCAGTAAAGCACTCTTCTGTATTTTAACAGCAAAACATTATTCAGTAACCAAATAAGTTAATAACATTATTTCTGTAGACAGAACTACCATAATCTCCAGCTGCAAGATATAGTGAGCAATACAGCACCTTGTAGCTTTGTGGGCTTTTCCTTCATTCACTCATATACCATAACATTCCTGCATTCACATTCACTTTTGGCCACTTCTCACTCCTCTCACACACTTTCTTTTCAAACTTCCCATGAGACTGGCCTTGGTGGATATTAGTCCCAGCATCCTCCCACATACATTTCTTCATTAACCAGTCAGGCAATTATTTTCCCTTGTTGAAATCATAGAATCATAGAATCGTAGAGTTGGAGGAGACCACAAGGGATATCCAGTCCATCACCTCTTAACTTTCTCTTCCTTGTGGTCTCTTCCAACTCTATGGTCATATGATTCTACGGTGGGGTACAGACCGCCGCTTTGCGGCGGTCTGCCGCTGCCGCCGGTAGGTCCGCGGGGGAGCCGGAGCCTTCAGACGGCGCGGCTCCCGTGCAGACCGAAAAAGAAGCTCCAAAATGGAGCTTCTTTTTGAGTCGCGTTTGTGACGTAGCGAGGCGCCAGGGGCTCACTCGCTACGTCATAAAGGCTGCAACACGTACGGACGCTCAGCGTCCGATACGTAAAGATGGCGGCGCCCATATGAACAGGGCGCCGCCATCTTGTACGTATTCAATACGTACTAGGGTTAGGGGGGTGCGGAAGCACCGCCCCTTCCTAACCCTAGTACGTATTGTATACGTACTATTTGGCGGTCTGTAACCCGCCTATGATACTTCTCCAGGCTAAACACCCCCAGCACCTTAAGTTGTTCTTCATAGGGCATGGTTTCCAGGCCCTTCTCCATTTTAGTCATCCTCCTTTGGACACGCTCTAGTTTCTCAACATCCTTTTTGAATTGTGTGCTGAGAACTGGACACAGTATTCCAGGTGGGGTTTGACCAAAACCCTGTTACCACAAATCCCATCGGCATCACCACCAAGCCTCCCATTCTTGTTATATTAGGTTTGTAGTACTGCTAACACATTTGCAATCAAATCCAGCAGTTCTATAAAATATAATCATAAACAACAACATAACCAAGGAAAGGGAAAACAGCAAACAGCAGCAAGCCACTTTTATGGCAGGATTTGCCAGAATCCTGAAAGTAGTACTAGATTACATTTTTTATTTTAAAAGTATATTCCCAGTTGACAACTGAATAACCTGGGCAGTAACAGGATAATTCAGTGGTCTGCTGTTGTGGTCAGCACATTTTAACACTCTTTTCCAAAGCCTATACCTGAATATGGTTTTGAGAGCACTCTAATATTCTCTGTCATTGAGGTGGCTACTTTGAATTTTTTGGGTGAATAAACATTTAATGTAGTTATACTGTTTCCTTTTAATATCTTGACCTCTTGCTGCCACAGGAATTTTCAGATTGTAATTTTACAACCTTGGTTTATAGAGTCACCTGTTGTTAAAATGGCCTGCTTATGGTATAAATCATGGCCACTCAGTTCTTACTGAAGGATGTCCATAATGCTGTGCTTTTGGTCTATTCTCAGAATGGCAGCATCGCTTCTCAAAGCCCATTTATTAGTGTGTTTTCAGTTCTAAGAATGACTGTTTGTTCAAATGAACCATTGTGCTGTATCTCGGAATAGCTTCTCTTGTGTCCACTGAATACTGTCTTAGGCCCTTTGCAGACTGGCCTGAAAGGCCAGCATGGGGGCAGAGTCAGGCCATAGTGTCCTCACAATGCATGCCTGATTCCACCTCCCCAGGGTGTCCTGACACAGATGACACAGCACCGAAGGAGTGCCATATAGCCATGCCACTGCGGCCATGACACCCTTTTGAGGGTGCAAAAAAGAGCTGCCTTTTGCGGCTCCTTTTTGTGCCTTTGAAAGGCCACATTGGGGCTTCAGCATAAGGTGTGTGGTGTACCTTTATGACAATAAATGTTTGTAGCAAATGCCACAGAAACATCTGAGAAATATGGATTCTTTCCTGAGATAGTTAATGTTATGGTGACTGTCACTTTGGGAATAGCTAGAATGTTAATCCCACCCACCCATCCATCCATTTATCCTGCACTCACTTCTCTCTGGCCTGAGTTTCCAAGCAGATCTTATTCTGGAAATTTACAGTTCTACTTTATATCTGTCCAACAATATTCATGACTGAGTTGTCAAGAGATGGTAGTGTTATTAATAATCTATATAAAGCACTTAAAATACATCAAGTGCTTTAGAGTCATCCTCTCATTCATCACAGCAACAACTCTTTGAGATAAGTATTAATATTTTTTTTCCAGAAGGTGAACTGAAGCTGTTAATGATTTGCCTAAGGCAACCTAGTGCTCTAAGGCTGAGCTAACCTTTGAATTCCCATTTCCCAGGTCCAAACCCTTTGATCTCTTAAATAAATGTGAAGCTACAGTCATGGTAGGATTATTCTTTAGAGTGATTATGAATAATGTACTGTTTCCTACTGATTCAAACAAATCTTATGCTACCCATAGGAAAAAAAAAAGGAGTGAGGACAAATATAGATTTCAGCGTTATTTTCTAGAATATTAACAGAATGATGCAGCTAATAAGGCCAGTTCATAATCTTTGCCTTAATAGCAGCCACAAGATATAGTCTTTGCAAACAGAATTAATTTCTTGTTTATATTATATGTAGTTAATGATTATTCATATCTCTAAGTTAGAAATGAGCTAATTTGACCTATGTTGTTTAATATTTGTTGATAATCAGGTTTCTTGCATGAAGCTTTAGCTCATGTATAAAAGCATATATATGTCATAAAACAGATATCTTTTCCAACCAGTTGCTTCACTTGTAGAATACAGATGGATTATATCACATTTCTTTCTGTCTTTCAGAAATGTACCACTTGCCATTTGCTCGTCAATGGTGATTGTCACAGTTGGTTATGTTTTAACCAATGTGGCCTACTTTACAACGATCAGTCCTGAAGATCTATTGACTTCCAAGGCAGTGGCAGTTGTAAGTCATAGTGGAATGCAGTGCTAAAATAATACAGATCTGTAAAGATTTCAGAACAAATTCCTGTATAATAACAGAAAACAGAATTTGTAACTTCTATTGCCTGAAGTTACAGAATGGGATAATAATTATTCTGCTAGAAAACTGATTCATGTTTCCCTCACTTTTGCCAGACTTTTGCTGAACGTTTAATGGGACGGTTTTCCTCAGCTGTTCCCATTTTTGTTGCACTTTCTTGCTTTGGATCTATGAATGGTGGCATCTTTGCTGTCTCCAGGTAGGTTAACATAATAATGAATATGGGCAAAGATAAAACAATCCATACAAATGCAGACTAGAAACTAGAATTAATTCTACAGTGAGAATAAACAGTTGCCAATTGATAATAGCATATATGGGCAGGGGATTTTGCAGAATTCCCACTCAGTTTGCTACTACTGGATGGAATCCAACAGCAAACTAAATGGAAATTGTGCAACAGTAGAGCTGTGATATTCCACAACTCCCATTTTTTAAAATAAAAAATAGGGCTTAAAAAGAAGTTTCTAGTCAAAGGAATGATGAAGTGGCGATCTGTATTCCCTACTACATCCCCATGCACCTGTCAAGTGACTCTGTAGTGCTAGGAAACTTTATGAACTTGGTTTTTTGGTAGCAGAGAGAGCTATGGAGTTGGAGGAAGTGAAGTTAGATTTGTCATGGTGGTTTTGTAATGCCAGGGACAACACTAGACTTTAGGATATTGTTTCTACTGACTACAATACTCGATTAATCATAGTTTAACTTAAAGGATATAAGATGAATGTGAAACACTATTCAGCAGTACCCGTTTTTGAACACAGGCAAATGTGAGTCTGAAGATAGATTAAAAGACCTGTTTCATGAGAGTCTGAATTTGTAATCCTGAATTCTTTAAGACCAGAACTTCAGATGCTTGTCTTACATAGGAACAAACTGTACTGCTGAGGATAACTTTGAATGTGTTCTACATCTCTGGTGAACTGCTTCCATTTATCTTGGTAATGAGTGTCTTTAAAAGCTGTCCAAATTTATTTTCCCACTAGGATGTTCTATGTGGCATCCCGCGAGGGTCACCTTCCAGAAATTCTCTCCATGATTCACGTTCGGAAGCACACTCCTCTGCCAGCTGTCATTGTTTTGGTAAATCATACAAACAAATGTCCCTGTACCAAGGCTGCATAGCAGGAGGCCACACTGCATGATTCAAATACAACTTAAATACTTCTTAAATCCCAGTTATTTATTTCCATTTCATAGGTTGGCTATGTTTGGAAAGGGGTGGAAAGTAATTGCAAAAGTGATCTATTTGAAAGACTCCTCCTCTGGCTGGATGTTAGTGGCATTTAACTCTCTCAGGCAGGCACCTAAATCACACCTCATTACTTTTTATTTGAAAGGTTGAATGAGAGTGATTAGCTAAGCTTCTCTCATTGGAATGAATCTTCCTAGATTCAAAGTAGTAAAATTCTACATAAAGGCTATAGACTCATGCACTGTCTGCGAAGACCCTGAAGCCACATTATTGGTACTTTGCAGAGAAAATGCAAACAGCAGTAACAGATAAAGGGGCATTACCACTCTCTTATGGGCATTGATTCCAGGATATAAAATAATATTTGCTTTTTGTGGTCTCTGCTTTTTCTGTTCATTATTTGGAGAAATCCGAGTTTTTAATTCTTAGCATATTTACTTGGAAGGAAATTGTATTAGAATCCATGAAGCACTTTCCCATGTAAGCACACTTTGGATTGGGTCATAGTGTATGTCTCTTCTGGTCCTGCTTCAGTGAAATTACACTGCTGTACTTTTACAGTGTATTTCCTTTGCAATTTGAGTGGTTTGTAATTCAAACCTTCCATTTGTTGTATCAGTCATCTTCACCATTGCTGCACTAATAACAGTGCAAGGGATGGAATGTAATTGCCAATGTGATCTATTAGAAAGATTCCTCCTCTGCTTAGGGACTTCCATGTCATAGAATCATAGAATTGGAAGGGAGCACAAAGGCTATCTAGTTCAAACCCCTGCCATACAGGAATACACAGATACACCATTCTTAAAAGATGCCCATTCAACCTCTGTTTAAAGAACTCCAAAGATGGAGAGTCTACCATTCTATGATGCAGACCATTCCACTGTTGAGCACATTTTACAGTAAGGAGGTTCTTCTTAATGTTTAGATAGAATTGCCTTTCTTCTAATTTGGATTCATCGGTTTGTGTTCTACTCTCAGGAGCAGCAGAACATAAGCCCATTCCATATTTTACATGGGATCCCTTCAGATATTTAAAATGACGGCCCTGTCACCTCCCAGTCTTCTCTTCTCCAAGCTAAACATATGCCACCCCTAAATCATACCACGTAAGGTTTCCAAACCTTTGATCATTTTGGTCACCCTTCTCTGGTCACAAACAATGTCAGTAAGATGGTAAATTTGGGTTGTAGCCTGGATTTGAAATGAAGTGCCCAAAGTCCTGAACCTGAACCCTGGATTTCTCCCTTCAAATTTAGAATAAACCCCTGGATTTATTAATTATTCAACTGATATGGAAGCCACCAGCGATAGGAAAATCCCATTTATTATCCCACTGATATGGAAGCCACCAGCTGACTAAAAATCCCACCTACAGAGGCTTGATGTCCGAGGCTCGATGTCTGAGGCTCATTGCACCAAAGAATGATAATAATAACGGTTATCTTCAAGATTTCTTAGAATTCAAACTACATACAGTAGATACACTCTAATGCTGGTATAGTGATCTGATTAGAGTGCTGGACTAGGACTTGTGAAATGCAGGTTCAGAACTGCACTGTGCCAGGAAACTTGCAAGGTGATCTTGGGTCAGTCACTCTCTTTCAACTTGAACTACTCACAGGTGGAAGAAAAGGTCTGTGTATGCTGCTTTGAGCTAACTAGAGGAAAGACAGATATGTATGTAGTTGCTGAATGAAATAAATTATAATAGATAAAGAGATATGAGATCTTATATGCAGGTAACAGACAGATGTGGGAAAAGAGTCAGTGAGAGCTACAGTGAAACATTTGAGGCTGGCTGGGGGTGGGGAAGAGACAGAGACAGAATGTGAGAGAGATACAGTCAGTCCTTCACATCCATGGATTTTTTTATCCACGGATTCAATGTTGTGGCTGTAGTACCAGCATTTAACCACTGCACCACCAGGGCTCTTTAATGGTTAGAATATTAGGGCAAACTTCTCCTCTTCTACCACGTCAAATATATATATATATATATATATATATATATATATATATGTGTGTGTGTGTGTGTGTGTGTGTGTGTGTGTGTGTGTGTGTTAAAAAGTATAAGAGTTCATTGCCCTGACATGTTACTTCAACTGACATATCCTCTAGTTTTATTGCTGCAACAAAGGAGTGGTATACGATATAGATCTGGATCCTAGTGCTAGTCCTCATTAGAGTAGTCCCATTAAATAAAAGATTTTTCTACATAATGACTCAGTACGTAAAAGTTGATTCAGTTGGTCTACTCTACTTGGGACTAACTAACCAACACAATTTAGGTCATACTGTGCTAAAAGTTATGGAGGAACAATAAAATATATACAATAAAATGGAATAAGCAACAGCTGCTGTGTCAGTAACTCTCTTTCAATCCATTTTCCAGCACCCTCTGACTATGATCCTGCTCTTCACCAGTGATCTCTACAGCCTCTTGAACTTTCTTAGTTTTGCGAGATGGCTTTTTATAGGATTGGCTGTTGCTGGTATGATTTATCTCCGATATAAACGTCCTGATATGCCTCGTCCTTTTAAGGTAACATCAATAATGTGACTCTGTGTGTGCCAAAACCCTTTCTTTAATATCTTCAGCTTCTCCAGTCCCACTGGGCAAAGGAATTCTTTTTGGTTGCCATTTAATTAAAAATATGTTATTTCCAGATTAGGTCTAAGACTGAGATGGAGAATATGGCACCTTCTAGATGTTTCTACACTGCAAATCTCCTCATCTCTTGCTGTTTACTAGGCTGGCTAAGGCTGGTGGGATTTTCAGTCTAACAACACCTGGAGTACCATATGTTCCCAAACTCTACTAAGATCATCTTGGGACAACTTGTTTCCAACATTCCTACTTTCACAGATTAGATCAGTGTAACCTATGCATCACACTTAAAGCACACACTTTCAGTTTGTAATCTCATTCTTGGGACATAAACCTAATTACACATCCAGAGGCTTCACCATCTCACTATATTTTTCAACATTTCCATTTCTTTACCCCATCCAGAGTACTTTAACACCCAGACTGGTGAAGAGTTTTGAAGAACTTGAAATGTTGCCCCTTTTGCAACCTATTAATGATATTATCAAACTGTAATTTTTGTTTTTACACACTGACTAATGGCTATTTTGCTTTTATTTTATTTTTAAATGAAACTAAACTGGTAACTAAACCTGTTTTTGGGATCTTTTGGAATTATAACTGTAACCAGTTATGTTACATCCAAATTTCCCATTTTTTTCTGTTGCTCCTTGTGTTTCCTCCCAGTCATATGTATTGTGGAAGGCATAAATAGCATCACTTTTTTTTTAAAAAAAAAGAAGCTGTTAGCATCCACATTTCTGCTTTGTTTTATTTTTTAAAGAACTCCTCAGATAATATTAGCAATTGTGGTGACAGACGTACAGAATTTCCCAAATGCATGATGGCTGCATAATGCTATTGGCACTGTTATCCCTACCAAAAATAGCATTTGTTTTGTTTTTAAACTACTGCCAGATTATTTATTGTACCTGGGGGAAAAAATCAAAAGCATCTTCCTTCATTGTAAACTTAAGCACCTTGCTTCATTGTAAAATTGATCTCAATGGGCATTTACAAAATACACCATCCTCGTTGGAGTTGTTCCTGTCTTCTAATTTAATAGAGGGCTAGGAAAGAGACTTAGTACAAGAAAATGCATTTACAAGTCTTTAAATTTAAAGGCTGTATAACAGCGTAGAGTGTGTCTGTGGATAATTAAGCAGCTGCTGAGATGTCTGCTGCATAAAAGACATTTAATTTGCTTTCTTTAGCTCCTTGGATTTAGAATGCTGGTCCTGAACACCTGCATTTCTGCATGACCCATAGTGTGCCACTGTGTTTTATCCAATTTACATTTCATGGAACATTAAATACCAGTGTCATTCAGTAGCCAAGGTCAAGCAATAATGTCTCTTCATATGTTTTCCAGGTGCCACTCTTTATTCCTGCTCTGTTTTCCTTCACCTGCCTCTTCATGGTTGCCCTGTCACTTTATGCTGACCCTGTCAATACTGGCATTGGTTTTGCAATTACACTGACTGGTGTCCCTGCCTACTACCTCTTTGTCATATGGGACAAGAAGCCAGCATGGTTTAGGAAGCTCTTAGGTGAGTCAACATTGAAAGGGGCTAATTTCTTTTTTGTTTTTCTTTTTCTTTAGAGAATCAGATAACTGTTACTGAGCTTTTTCTTTTTTTTAATGGTTCTCCACTATTTTCATTTCCACAGTTAAGGCATCTTCTTAATTATTTTGATGATTTTACATTTAATATCTTGACTGTGCTTTTTCCCACCCCCCTGAAGTAACATAACTTTGCATGGGTAGACTTGAACTGGTATAAGTCATCACCCAACATTATTAATATAAAATCACGCATAATTTCCCTCTGAAATAACATAACTTTGTATGGGTAGCCTTGAACTAGTATAAGTCATCACACATGATTTACATTTTAAACAACTTCTATTGCAAGTTGTTTGAATTTTCCCTGAAATCCTATTCCTATTTCTAATCTTATTTCTCACTAAATCCTTTTTTAGTCTTGAAGAGATAGAGACTAATTGCCACATTAATCTGCAACCAAGATTTCATTATATTTATGACATGAATTGTAATGGTTGCCCAGTTCCACAGCTGTATGGGCTTAGGAACTTCTGACTCAGAACTTTTCCTTCCAAAGAGAAATGGATATGCCTTGCAATATGTTAGGGGCCCACTATATATTTGGGGAAAATAATTTTCAGCCTCTTTTCCCTGAACTGGAGTCACTAAACAGTCCTATACTGTTTTCTATATTAATTGTTTAAGTACTTAAGGGGAAGATAGGCAGAATGGGTGGTTAGGTAAATGACAGAGAGAGATAAGAAAGGGAAATTGATGTAAGAGGGTTAGAGGAGGGTGAGTATAGTGAGATGGTTGCAGAGCCTCCAGTATAGAGGAACGCTATTATTATATTAGGTAACTTCCCTATGGTGTTGGTATGTTGGTAGGTATGATGATGATGTATATGACATTTGATGTTTGATATGATTTGATTTATGTATGTTTGTCTTTCTTTTTTAAACCCAATAAACTTTATTAAAATATATATTAATTGTTTAATATAGAGGAAATTAGTAGCCATTTATCAGAATCTCAACTAAAGTTATGTCTGACTGAAGCAACATCTTTCTGTCCACCAATGGGTGTTTGACTACTGACATTTAATTCTGTATATTCCGAATTTGGTGGACCCAGAGGTTTAAGGAGGGAACCCGTTTTTCTCCTAATAGCATAATGTGAGCTAGTTAATGATCAGTATTGATAAAATAAAAAGAGATGTAACATCATCCTGTGGTCCAGGTCTGTAGAGAGTGTTGTAACAATGCCAATGATTTCTGTTATATGCCCTTGAAGAAGGCCCTTTGGAAATATAGGGTGAAATGTATTGGACAATAAACAGTTGACCATCTTTCAGCATGTAGACCTTGACTCCTTTTTCTTTTAAAAACATTCTTATAAATTAAAAAAAATTAAACAACAAAGCTCATTACCAACTGAGAAAATTCTAACAATTTTATTCGTGAAAAAATGAATGTTTCCACTTATCCATTTACTAGACTACTTCAAGGTCTACTGGATATTTTAAAATTAGTAACACAAAAGCAGAACAGTACTTTTAATGTAGAGTTCCACATGCAACCACTAAACAGCTATCAAACAAATCACCACTGCAATTTAGAAAATATTTTTACTGTAGAATATAACTTCAAAAATATGAATCCAATACTTTCAGGGAGCATGATAAAAACAAAATCTCACACTGTCACATTTCCATTCTTTTTTTTTTTAATGAAAGAGACATAAAGTGTTTTAAAGAAAATAGCATAAATAAAAGGATTTTGAAATAGATATATGTAATATACTCTATAGAAATCCCTTCTCTCAACACTGTTGTCTGCAGCAACAGAAGAAATTTAATCTTTCACATGGAAGTCAGAATTTTTAAAGGATTTGGCTCATAGTTTCATGAATCTGTGTGGCCACAGGATGCCAGTATTGGACCATTTTACTCAGGCAAAAAGAATATTCTCTGCAAAGAGATTATTGGAGAGACTTGTATCTCTACTGGCTCTCACAATGCAGCTTGAGTAAAACAGCTGCAGCTCTTATGCAGCTTGTTCATTAGGAACAACAGTGGTGATACAATTACAGTGCAATCCTGAATCTGCTCAGAAGTAAAACACATCATGTTCAAGGGTGCTTACAGGCAAGTGGCTAAGGGGAAAAAACAGTTGTAGCTATTTTGCCTTTTGTTTTGGCAACAATGGCTTAGATTCAAAGATGGGGTGAGCAAAAGATGGTCCACAGGCCAGACACTTCAACACAGGAAATAGCCATATACCCTTCAACTGTACTGATCCACATGTGCCTCTCTGAAGAGCTCAGAGGACCATGATCACACCTCTTGACATTCTCACTTTTTTCTTTTTACTTAACAGACCACACCCTTTAAGGATCACTATGTCAATTTTGCCACATTTTTGGCTTCTTATCTGTCCTTTTTAGACAGTTCAGAACAGGAAATGTCACTTACAGTTTCAGATTCTCATTCCCAGGCCTAAAACGGGTCAGGACAAGGTCATGGTGAAACTGGTGACCATGTTCCTTAGAGGCAAAAATAAAAAGATAGGGTGTGTCAGGAGCACAGAGAGGCTTAAGCTGCAGCCCTGTGCAGGGACGTAGCTAGGATTTTAGGAAGGGGGGGGGGTCCAGACTAAGTGCCACCATTATAATGGGGCTTGAGTGTGGCGGCACAGCAGCACACACCATTCATTTTTCTAATGGAAGGGGGGGGGTCCGGACCCCCAGATCCCCCCCCTTGGCTACATCCCTGCCCTGTGTCACTTACCTGGAAGTCAGTAGGACTGACTTTTCAATAGACATTTGCAGGATTATATTGTTAATTAAATAAAGCCAATGCAATGTTTTTTTTAAAAAAAGTATTAATGACTATTAATATAAGTTTTGAAAATCATGTCTGCATTCTTGCCCTTCACAGACAGAACAACATCAGCTTTGCAAATAATCTTGGAAGTTGTTCCAACAGAGGAGGATCCAAGATCATGATATTCTGTCACTGGAATAAGTAGTGTTGGACAAACATCCAGTTTCTTCGTCATGTGAGAATACTCTCTCAACTTTCCTGGAAAACTTGGAAAATTATGAGCATCTGTTTTAAGTGGATACTTGATAAGAACTGTAGATGGAACTATTTTATGGAATCCAAGTTTTTATATGTGGTCATCTGATACTGTAGATATAAGCAATGGTCTTGAAAGGAGAACCTATAAAACCTTTGTGGAACAAAGTGCACTTTCTCCTTTTATGAGACTAGAGACAATGTGATATTTACAATATTATGTCATACAAGGGCATCCGTTTTTGAAGCTGATTTTTTTTATTGTACTGTAAATGAACATTTGTTTTAAAAATGTTCAAGATAGCTAGAAATACAGTGTTTGATGTGTATATTTGTGTATTGGGCCTGACAGAGGGCAGGAGTAATTATTTGATATCAGTACAAATTTACTCCTTCCTTTTTTTACTATCATATCTCTATATTTCACTGATAACACTATGGCATACAATAATATGTACACTCCATTTATCTTCCCAATTGTTGGAATTATGAATAGACATACTGATATTTTGGGTGAATATAACAATAGATGCACAGAGAGGCAGTCTCTTTGTGACTAATGCTGACATAGCTATAGCAACATCCTACATGATATAAGTTGAGCAGTTTTGCTCTATTGTACTATCTGTTGTAAATCAGCATGGATACGAATACATTACATGTTGTGTCAGGTGTACTAGATTGTGCTGGTGCAATTGAGGGTGCTTCCATATGATGCTCACCCTGCCTCATTCATATAGTTTTAGCTGGATGTTGGGTGGGGAAGCAGATATTGTCTTCCATTTGTAACCAGGGAAGAGATGGTCTCTCTGTCTTTATTTTGTGACATTCTTCAAAATCTCACCTGCATTTTTGCATCTTTGTGAAACCTTGCTTTTTTCTCCTTATTTTACACATTTATTTTTCCTCAGTTTCAAAAGCATGTTTCTATGTATTAAAAAAAAACTGTATTCCTTTTTATCTATCTACATTTTAAAATATGTGCATTGTTTTGTGCACACTTTATTATTTCTCTGAAATGCTCTGTAAGCTTTGCAGTTTGTTGAATTCTTGAGGTGAAGTGTGTTGCTTTGTGCTATGAGTCTCAGAAGGTATAAAGAAGTTGATTTTATGGAGACTCTCAAATGTAACAATTCATCCCATATTTACTTGTAACTTTCTAATTTTTCCCATGACGTCTGTCTTTTTTCTTCCCCCCAAAAAACCCCCCATCGAAGTTGAAAAAATACAGAATTGCTGCCCAGTAGCTTTTGACTTGTATGAGCGATTTATTTGGAAACATTGAATTATTGGTGATATCATTTTGTTGACTGAAAACAGCTTATTTTTTTAATCCTTGCCCCAGCCCTACTATTTCCCCAAAGGTAAGGGCTATTTTGGAATCAGATCAACAGACTATCTAGTCTAACATTCTCTTTGCATAGTGACCACTTCAGTGATTTTGGAAAACCCACATGTAGAATGAGTGCAATATTCCTCAGCAATTGGTATATGGAGGATGTATAGTACGTCTGAAACTGGTGGTAATATATTGATTTTCAGAGTGGTTTTGTCCTCCATGATCTTCCAATTGTACTAAATTTGATTGACTGAATCTGGCTGTATGAGCTTCATTTCACACAACACAACACAAAAGAACACAACACTTCATTTCGCACAATACTAAAGTTGGTGTTACTTTAATGTAGTAGTTTGAGTATTGGAGTACAACTCTGAAGACCAGGGTTTGATTCACTGCTTGGCCATGAAACCCATTTTGTGACCTTGGCCAAGTGATATGCTCTCAACCTCAGAGGAAGGCAATAGCAAACCTCCTCTGAACAAATCTTGCCAAGAAAACCCTATGATAGCTTTGCCTTAGGGTTTGCCTTGGAGTCGCCATAAGTCAGAAATGACTTGAAGGCACATGACAACAACAAAATATATAACACTGCATGTCTGATACTCCACACTTAACCAAACTGCAGAAATTCATAGGTTTTGGGCTATAGGGGAGGTTAGCATCATCTCAGTATTACTTTTTTAAAAAAAACAGTATTAATGTATCTTAATAACAAATTACTATTGAAACTGCATTCATTGTGGAGATGGTTTGTTTTCCAGTCATATCAATGGCAATTTAAATGTGGCAGCAATCAAAATGTTGCTTCTTTTGATTACCACAACTTTGAAATTCGTTGTCAAAACCTAAAGAACTGCACAATTAATTATTATGTACCTAATGTAGCTTTGAAGTGCCATTGCTGAGTGGTAAATTGCTTTTGAATGGTATGCTTTTAAAAGTAGTTTGTGCTAGGGATTTTGTTTTTCATATGGAAAAATAAAAAAAATGAAAAAATGAAAAAAGGAGAAGAAAAGGGGAAAAATCCTTTAGGTGGTCACAATAGCAATAGGAAGTATATTTCTACACTGCTTATCAGTGCCCTTAAGCATCCCCTAAGTGGTTTACAAAGTGTAAGGTAACTGCCCCAAACAAGCTAGGTACTCATTTTAATGACCTATGGAAGGATGGAAGGCTGAGTAGACCCTGTAATCCCTGGGATCAGACTCACAACAACCTTGTGGCTGTGAATGGCTGTAGTACTGGCATTTAGCCATTGCACCACCAGGGCTCCTTTAAGCATAAACCTCTGTGCTTATAGGTTTGGGTACCCTCTCATGCTTTACTGTAAGCATTTTTATAAGAATATCAACTAAAGAAAAAAAGCATAATTTCCCCTTTATCATATAGAATTTCCTTTTACACATTTTTTTTAAATCTAGAAAGTGAGTAGCCATTTTGTATGTGGCAAGTTGTTTGCATTTTGTGTGAAGCAGAGATTTTTTTCCCCTAATTTTGTTCTGTTACACGGTAAAGTTTATTATTCCAGTAGCTACCTCATGACAAGTGAGCTGGGAATAACCTGCAGTCTTGACCTGATGATCCTTACACTTAGCTTTGTATCTTGCCTAGTCATAAATTTGTGTCATCATAATTCCTAATATGGAGTATATTTACATAACTGGAATGCATGGATGTGGACAGGATATTCTTGCTCATCCTCAGAACCAGCACAGTTTGGAAATCTATTTGCAAATGAAACAAAGTTGCTCCTTCCAGGATTTGTGGAGTTTCCTTGGCTCAGTTTACATGCCATGCTCAGCCAAATTTCCTTGGGAACCCAGGTTTATTGTTTGCAAGCAGTGTGATGTTACATGCTGCTTGATTGCTCCTCCTGCATGTGAGAGAAGCTAAACAAACCATAGTTACGATTTGCTAAATTTGGCACCCTTGTCTTGCTTCTCCTCTGACAAGCCAGATAAAAACAAAACTGCAAGTTATTTCATGAGCTTATGTTGCACCAGAAGTTGTGATAACAACCTATGGATGGAGGCTCTATGGTTTCTTTAGTTGCTCCTGTGTACAGAGGAGTGACTGGGTAGTATGCACAAGATTTACCAAGAATTCAGCCTCATAATGATGCCTTTAAAAGTGTCATTTCCCCCATTTAATGTGATTGCTTTTCTTTAGGTTTGGAAAAACAAACACCCTTCCACTTGAATATCTTTTACCTAAGTATTAGCTTGAAACAGGCAATGGTCCCAACTGGTGTTTCTTCTATCAGCAGCATGTTGTTGAGTTTCTTTTTCTTGTATTCTGAAGTTTCTTGGTTTTTATTTCATTTTGTTTAGTAGTTTGAAGCATAACATTTAAAAATGTTTTAGACATCACTTTTTAGTAAGATTAGTGGCCCCCTCTCAGACTCTGGGTCCTTAGAGAAATTGCCTCCTTCATTAATTGTGCTAGTTTCACATTCAGTATGCCGTGAATAATTTGTAAAGTAATAGTATGACTTTTAGAAAAGCACATGGGAGACTTGTTATTCTAATTAATAATTCCATTGCATGAATATTTAGAGTCATGATAATAATATAAAGCTATATTAATGAGGGACCCACTATGTGATAAAACAAGGACAGCGGGTTGGAAAGAAATCTATAGTTGTACAAAGCCCAGAAAGTAAAAAATGTTTCATGTAAAATAAGTGTTTAGTATTGGACAGTGTACCAGAGAGACAAATTCAAAGGGCTCAACTGTGGTGTGAAGTCAATATAACTCATACTTTAGAACATGGATTGTGCCACAGACATAATATAGTTGCAACACAGGAGATAAAACAGATTATTTATGTGGAGGCAGAACTGTTAGAAAAATCAATGTAACTTCCCCTGTTGTCTCCATCTTCCTTTTCTTTTAGCTGAACTTCCTCTTAGGACCTTATTGCTTGTAAAAATAAAGGCCTGTTACAGACAGCCAAAATAAAGCTGCTTCGAGTCGGTATGGTGTTTCAATGATACCATGCGTCCTAAGAGTCCAGAACCACACCAAAGCCACGCTCCAGTCCTAGTGGCTGGAGCGTGGCTTTGGTGCAACTTCTGGACTCTTAGGACGCATGCATCATTGAAACACCATACCTCCACTGTGACTCGAAGCAGCTTTATTTTGGCTGTCTGTAACAGGCCAAAGTGACTTACCCCTTCTGGGTTATAGTTGCTTATGGGATGCAGTCAGGAATTATCGCAAATGCCGCTGATGTCGCTGGGCTACTGCATCCCGGCTGCATCCCGGCTCCCAGACGCAGTCAGATGGCCAGTTTGCAAACATGGGAGCTTCCCATGTTTGCAAATTGGCTGGCTGGGCATGGCTGGGAGCCAGAATCAAAGCTGGGATGCAGTAGCCCAGCGGCATCAGCGGCATTTTTAATGTGATAATTCCTGACTGCATCCCATAAATAACTGTGTCCTGGAAGGGGCAAGTTACTTTTTTTTGGCGATGCGATAATCTCTTAAGTCTCAGTAATCAGGCCAGGAGAGACATGAATGGTGGTAAGGCTTGTCAGACAATCAAAGCTTTCTCTCCAGCCATTCTTGTGCTTTAAATCACTCTTACTTTACAACAGGTTTGGCACACCCATAGTGTTTCTGACTGTATCATCTAGTTAAAAGCTATGTATGAATCTTGACTTAATTAAATACCTCTATGCAGAAATACAGCAAGTGGGATCTATAGTTTGTATCGACAAGATCTTAGAGCCAAATCTGCTAGAAATGAAAAGAATAAGGATGGGAGGAACTAATGCTTCAGTGTTCTATCCATCTCCATTTATCACCTAGTGTGCTTTTGATTCTCAACTGCCTTATGCACAGGGTTGGTCCTGAGCACAGCTAGAATAACCTGCTGCTATCATTACTTCTACTATTGCTGATTCAGCCATGTAAAATTATGTGTCACCAACAGTAAGCAATGTAATATATTATCCCTGTCTTTACTCTGTTAAAATAGGATGCGGTTTGGTAAAAAGATGACAGCTTATGCAAAGTTGCTGAAAATCCCCCCCCCCCCCCCCGATTTATTTTTGTTGTTGCTTAGTTAAGGAATGAACAACAAGTGACCTTTCAGATGTTCTTAGATGAAAACTTCCAGCATTCTTCAGCACTGGATCTGGTGGCTAGGGCTGATGGGACACATCTGGAGAACTACACTTGTCTCACTTTAGCATAGGACTGTGCAGAACATAATTGCAAAATAGTCAATGGGCAGAGTTACATAGGGCTGAAGCAGACAGTCTGGAGGGAGCGGCCTCTGGTTACTTCGGACCCTATCCAGCTAGGACCGTGGTGACAGCATGATTTGCCCCTAAAGCAAGCAGCTGTCGCGGTCCAAATCTGCCAGCCAGCAGGAGTAAATTAAATCCACTCATAAAAAGGCTGGCTCTTGCTGGCTTGGTGCACCCTCGCTGTGGCTTCTGGCCACTTGCGGGGGAGGGAGGTTTATCTAAATGCTATGCTCCTAAAGTGGTTGGGCCATAGCAGTAGTTTTAATAACTAGATATGTATGACTAATGGATTTTTGTATTGTACACCTATTTGAGTCTCACTTCTCCTCATCCATAGGCAGTTTTATGTCATTTAAATAAGTTTATAGGTCAGTTTACACTTTGATTCAAGGAACATTTACTTTTGACATAAACCTCACTGATTTTAATAGAGATTTAACCCCCCCCCCCGACTTGCACTAGTTTTTAGATTTTAAACTGTCATCCTAAAGCATATTAATTATATATTTTTGAAAATTCTGGTCTGGATTACCAGTATTAGCTCTACAGATTTTTCTTAAATTAAGAACTGTGTATAGAAAGAAGTATATTTCTAGATATGTGTTTCTTGACTACAAGCCACCAAGCATTGTTTCATTCCCTTTTCAATAGGAATTGCATGGAAATTGCAGATTTGTGATTGCACTCTATGAAATTAATTCAGATTCATTTCTGATTAATTTCCATAGATCTACATCCATAATATTCCTGCATTCAATAATCATCCTTATCACCATGTAGCTGAATTGTGCCTATGTGGATTTGCTGAGAGATAATGCTTAAGCATACAGATAAATTTTTAATGGAAAACAGTTGATTAGATCAAGACTTAGATTACTGAAACCAACATTAAAAAATAGTAATGAACACTATTATAAGTCCCATATAAAATTAAGTTGCAATGATCTAGAAGAAAAAAATTAAAAAGGCAAAGTTAGGCAATATCTTTTATTAGGAATATGAGCAACATTGTAAGCAGGAGATCTCAGTAAGAGAGGGACACACCTGGTACTACATCAAACTACACTTCCCAGAATTCCATAGCACTGAGCCATGACAGTTAAAGTGATGTCAAACTGGATTATTTATGCAATGCGGATGCAGCCTATTAATGGTTGAATATAGCTGATCTTAAATCTGTATTATGGGATACTTTACAACCACCGGCTATGTAGATACTTGAAAGAGCCCCATTTCCTTTGTCAACCTATATGTGAACCTGTATGATGTACTGAACCTGTATGATGTATTGATAAGAAAAGATCTGTTTCTCTCTGCCTCAGTTTCCTATCTTTAAAATGATACAGTGGGCCCATACAGACAAGCCAAAATAAAGCTGCTTCAGGTCTCTGGGGGAATGCTATTTAAATGATGCATGCATCCTAAAAGGTGTGAAGCCACGCCAAAGCCATGCTCCAGTCCTAAGGACTGGAGCACAGCTTTAGCGCAGCTTCTGGCCTTTTATGATATGTGTGTCATTTAAACAGCATACATCCAAAGAGACCCAGAGCAGTTTTATTTTGGCCTGTCTGTATGGGCCCAGTGAAAGTTTTTTCAGGTTTGGTATTACCCAAGGATTGTAAGGTACTATGCACATACTCAAGTGTCATATAAATAACTACTGTATTAATATTTCATCTTTTCTTTTCTTTTCTTCCTCTTCTCCCTCTCCTCCTCCTCTAATCAATATGTGTACCAGTTCTTCAATTTAATCTTATTGTCAAGGTGTGTACCATAGATAAAAATATTTTTAAAAAAATCAAAACACATTAAAATGCACATATCAAATATCAATTAAGATAATCACTTCTGAAAAGGAAACTCAAAGCATTTTAAGATCTTGTTTTTGGTTAGCTCTGGATATTGATGTGAGTTTATATGACATCCCTCCACAAACTCAGTTTCAAAATCCAGTAACATAAAAAACACCAATAAACAGAACAGTGATACCTTTATTGTATCACAGTTTGGTGGATTTTTGATGTTATTGGGGTTGCTATATGGCCAACACGGCTACCCCTGGATGTTTTCAGTTTGAAAAGTGTGCTTATAATAGAGTTAGAATCTTTTATGGAGAGATTTCCCTTCAGCCTTTTTCAAACTTTGGTCCTGATAAATATTTCACATAATATACATACGAAATGTGACAAACATGAAATGGGTTATCTTTTATATGATGATTACATCATACCTTGCTTTACATGATGTACACAATGTTTTTAGTTTTAAATTAAATGAAAGTCTGCCTATTTTTGGCTTGTTGTTTCCTTTACAAAAAGCCAGTATGAATAAACTCTGGTACTGATAATGTGCAAAGATATGTACTGTGGTGTTATCTTTATTCATGTGCAAAATACATTGAGGCAGAAGCCACCCCACTGTGTTGGATGGAAATAGCCCTATATTGCAAATGAAGTTATTTCATGGTTGCTAATGGAAAAGGAAATTTTATTGCATTTCTTTTTTTTCTGGCATTGTCCTCAGTCCTTTCATGGGGCTTGTCTATGCTATTTTAAAAAACATCTCTCACTCATTCCCAGTCGGTGTCGATTTGGTCACACAATATTCTGTCCTATTCATGGCAGGTGTGGTTTTCTTGAGAAGCCTGAGGGCTTTAATGTGCAGAAAAAAGAATCCCGGTTTTCCAGGACAATTTGGATGAGCAGATGTGTGGCTGGTAGATTCTCATTGGCAGCAGAGGGATGAACCTTTGGTGGTGGGACTGGGCAGAAAGGGGCCATTGGACACATGGCCATTCCTGCCTGGAAGTGCTGATTCCCAAGAGATTCTGGAGAGTTCAAACAACTAGATTGCCATTTTTAAAAATGAACTTGTGTGCATAACTAGATATCATTATCTGCTTGGTTGGGTCTGTGGACATGCATGTGTCCACATGCTTTATGGACATGAAAATAAATAAATAAACAAACAAAAACAAACAAACAAATAAATAAAGCAGAGCAGCCATGGACATGTGGCTTAAAATGCTTTTGGGAAATACAGTCAATTTAGCTGTTTTGACAAGAACTCAATTACTGGCTTCAACATGGATGTTGGACAATGAGCACCAAAAGTGTTAAAAATGTGATGTGTTCACCTGTAATATTAATCTATGGCAGGGGTGGGAAGCATGCAGCCTTCTAGATGATGGATATGGAGATATGCATGATTCCCATCCTAATCTGTAATTTAGATTCCACCAAATATTCATGTATGCATGACAATATTTAACTGTAGCGGGGGGAGGGGGGGTTTCAGAAAATATTAAGGCATGATCCATGTTGCCTCCTAAGGCAGACAAAGTGTTACTGATATATTTATTCTGCATGGAGCACTACAAACTACAACACTATTTATCAGGGAAACAAATTGCTCATTTGTGCACTATGTAAGCACCTTGTATTACTATGGGAAACTTCTCATAATAATTACATCACAAGAGGAATCTATCTCAGCTCTTTTCTCCCTTTGATCCCCCATTTAAATTATGACATTGAAACAAATTTCTTCTAATAAGCAAGCAAGCTTGGAAGGACACCAGGAACTGAAAATTAAAATTATTCTAAAGTAAATAGATAGGTTGTAATGAAATAGCCATGTTCAAGTAATAGTCCTTGCAATTTCTAATCAAAGGATGGAATAGCATAATTCTCTGGATCAACAGATGGATGAAGCCCTCGTTCTGACCCTGACTGGACCCATTTTCCTCCATATATCTGTGTATTAAATATGCAGTTAAGTTTTATTGTATTGCCATTTGATTGCTGGGATTTATGCCTGCTCCAGAATGAAAGACTTTAAAAATTCAGCAGCTATACTTTTCCCTGCCTTACAGAGTAGTTGTAAAGGAGTTATGGTATCAGATATTTTCTCCATTTTAGTCTATGGGTAATTTTATCCATATTTGAAGACAGTGCTAAAAGGGAATACATTTGGTGCAGCACAACCATATCCAGATGACTAGACAACAATTTCTATGTGCAAAGGAACAATTCATAAAGTTATGTTATGCATCAAGGGGAAAGGGAATTGCAAAATTTATGACAAAATTGTGACCAAAAAAAGAAAAGAAAAAAAAAAAGATTGGCCAGTCATTAAAATGGGGCTAGGTGGATAAAAGAAGCCCTTACAATATGGGCTTAAGGCTCATGAATCTCCAGTAGAAGACCTAAAGTACAAGTGAAAGTGATTGTGTGAAAGGCTTTGTCACTACATCATGCTGATCCTGTCTTATCCCATCAGTGAAGTGGAACTGCCTTAACAGGTTGTTCCGATAATACCAAATGATGGGATATGAGGAGGAGAAAGCCTTTCAAGTGATCACTTTCACTTGTGCTTTCTGGATGGGATAATGTCCGCATAAGCACAATTTAGTGTGAAAATAATTCCTGCAATCGCATGAGAGAGGGACGGGACAATGACATCCCATCCCCCATGTAATAAAGTCCTGAGAGAATTCACTGAGAAGGCCTTCTTCTTGCATCCACCAAGGCTATGGGACTGAAACAATAGCCTGCCCCAAATAATTTAGATCTTGGGCAGGCTCATGTAGAGAGACACAATCCTCAATATCTCCTGGAACCAAGCCACATAGGGCTTTCTACATCACAACCAGCACTTTGCATTGTACCCAAAAAATGAATCAGCACCCAAGGGAACTGCTGCAGTGAGGCTGTTGTATGTTCCCTGTAGCCAGCTCCAGAAAATAACCTAGAAACTGTATAGGATCCTATTTTCAGCACTTTTGTTATCATTTAATTTTGTGGAACTTTAATTTGATACTGAAAAATCAACTGATGATCATAGGATGTGCCTTCATTGCATAATGAGTGAAAACTGAAATGTACGAGGTCCATTTAACTGGAGAATTAAATACCAGGTGCACAAATAAGGCTTCTTGATTATCATATATCCATCTGTTATTCATTTATTATTTATCTAAAACCATTTGTTTCCCCGCTGGCTGTCAGAAAAGGTCAGATGAAGGTTATAGGACAGGTAGAGATTGAGTGGGAAAAGAAAGATTGACATGACAATTTTTGCAATATTAAACTCACTAATATGCTTTAGTGAAGGTATCCAACATGTTAATGGGATTTCTTTCCAGACTGAACTCTCTGTGGAAGCAACAATGGACCTCTGGCAAGTAGGGTTTTTAGCTCTTTGCTCCTCTCTAGTGGCCCCAATTAAAATGACTCTTACCTATATTGGGAGCTGCTATTTATTCCAGCATATCCTCCACTTATCTTCGATATGGCAGGGACAGTCTTGCTTAATCTTCTGTTTTTTCACTTTTTCAGATGCTTTTTAAATGCCCTGGTTTCTCTCTCCTTTTTCCACTTGCCCCTTTGTCCTAGCCAACTTCAGTTACTGCACAAAGGATGTTTGCACCCAATTAGCTTAGTAATGAGAGAAAGGAGTAGGGAGGAGTGTCTTGCCCTTCCCTGTAGGCTCAGGCAAAAATAAACTATTGCAATCTCTATGATTTATTTGTTCTTCCTCATAACATCTTTACCACATTCTAATGTTGCTTGGCCACATTTGCTTTGGTTTTCATCTGTGATAGATGCTATTTGCACTGGGAGGAAATATTCTCATTGGTTTGGCCTGGTAGTAATTGGATTAGTATCTATTGTACAAGAAAAGCAGTGTGTGTGCATTTTTGTGTGTATGTGTGTATGTTGAAAGAGGCAGATTGCAACTTTGTATAATATGTGCTAGATGTTTCTAAGTGGCAGGCCTTTAGTCCTTCCCAACAAACTACTTGGCCTCTTTATATGAATAATAAGCTTGCAAAGATTCCAGATCAATAAAAACAATTTCTGCAGGGAAAGGAGAAATGTTATTAGGGAAGCTGAACAATGTTTTTGCATTAAACTGTCTCTTTTTTCTGGATTATATGGACATTTTCATAGCAAAGCTGGCAACATTCAAAAATAAAACAAAATCCTCCAATGTGATATAAACATTTCTTTAGCAGAACAGTGATATATGTGTGTGGTTGGGATGGGGTGGGGAGAAAACAGTTTTGTGGTGAAATTAATGTAGAGGGAACAACATGCTAAGTCTGGGTTGATGGCTACTCTCTACAGGTTATGAATAATGACAACCCCACTGGAGAACAGCACCATCCAATTCCTATATTAAAAAATCCTAATATCAATGAATGTTATTCTAAACATCTTCTATGGTGACTGAGATACCACTGCTGAAGACTGACATTTTACCCAGTGGTAAAATTAGCAGTGCTTGAGTTCATAAACTCTTAGATGAAACTTGATCTGTAATACCAGTGAAAAGGTCACAGAGAAGTTAGCAGGCTTTTGAATTCATCAAAACACTTCAGCAGGGTAGATGTTAAGTGGAAAGAAGGATCAGGGAGAAGGGGAGGAGTCTGGGCAAGGTGAAGACATTTTTGCAGATTGCATTACCTTTAAGATGGAATGAGAGGCTCTTATGCAGAATTAGTTCTGATAAATATACCAGCTTTCTGTAATTTTTGAATGTTTCCTAATGAACCAGGTTAGCTGTCGAGAATTTTGCACTGCTACAGTCTGTTTATTATGTCAGTGTACTCTGTATGCTTGCATTAGATAGAAGCAATTAACTATTTTTGACAATGACTGAAAAGGATTATATCAGCCTTAATTTTCCTGTGCAAAACTCACCACAGTGTATATGGGTAGGGATATACCAGTTTTGTATATGTTAATTCAAAAGTGCCATTCAGTCCATTCTATTTCTGCAATAATGTATTGTGTTTAAAGATGGAAATCTGCATGAAAATTTGTATCTATATATTACCAGAATACACATTTAAGCAATTCAGTCCTATGCATATGCACCTAAGAAGGAAATATTTCTGAATCCAATGTGACTTGCTGCTAGATACAGATGTGTATACAGTTTCAACCTAAATAGATTTCTTAAGAAAATCCATTTCAAATTACATTTATCAAAAAAGGTGTATTTATAAGTCCACTGCAAAATCTGGATATGCATATTCAGACTACATGTTAGTTCAGCAGATAAAATCAGTTTGTTTTCATATGAGCAAATATAAAACTTCTTAAGCATCCCAATGTTTCCATTTTATTATGTTTCCTTTATGTTCGATTTCAAGAATAAGAGATATATGCCTTTAATCACATTACAGCAGCATCCCTGTGTGCTATTCTTGATAGATGACCAGCCAGCCTCTGTTTAAAAAGCTTCCAAGAAGGAGACACCACCACTCTTTGGGGCAGTGTTCCACCGTCAAACAGCTCTTACTGTCAGAAAATTCTTCCTAATGTTGAGGTAGAGTCTCTTTTCCTGTAGCTTGAATCCATTGCTGTGTCCTTTTCTCTGGAGCTGCAGAAAACAAACTTGCTCCATCTTCAGTATGATATCTCTTCAAACATATAAATCATATCACCTCTTGACCTTCTCTTTTCTAGGCTAAAAAAAAACAGCTCCATATGTCTCTTCTCATAGGGTACGGTTTCCAGACCTTTCACCATTTTGGTCATCCTCCTCTGGACACGCTCCAGTTTGCAAACATCCTTTTTGAATTGTGGTGCCCAGAACTGGATGCTGTATTTCAGGAGAGATCTGACCAAAGCAGAATAAAGTGGCACCATTACTTCCCTCAATCTATTGATTCAGCCTAGAATTGCATTGGCCTTTCTAGCTGCTGCATCACACTGTTGACTCATGTTGAATTTGTGGTCTACTAGGTTTCCTAGATCTCTTTCAGACATACTGTTGACAAGGCAGGTGTCACCCATCCTGTATCTACGCATTTCATTTCTTCTTCTGACGTGTGTTTAGTTTCAGTCATGCTGGTTAGGAATTATAGGAACTGAACTGTAAAATATCTGGATGACAATTGATCTCACATGCTTGCTGTGAAAATTGTCTGTGTAGATCATCCCTTTAGGAAAGCAAGAAACAAAATAACCAAATTTACAGTTGAAATCAACTTGGTAGTTTTCAGAAATGAGATCCAGTGTAAAAATCATAGACTCTTAGAACAGAAGAATTTGAAGGAACTGTAAGGGTCATCTAGTCAAAACCCTGATGATACAGGAATCTATAGCTACATCTCTTACATATGACATCCAACTTCTCTTCTAATGAAGGTGAATCCACCTCCTTTTGAGGTAGTTCTTTCTACTGTCAAACAGCTCTTATTGTTAGGGAATTCTTCCTATGTTTTCTCAGAATATCCTTCCTTGAGCTTTGAATCCATTGGCTTCCATCTCTCAGAGCAGTAGAAAAGAAGTTTGCTTCATAATTTATATGACAACCATTCAGGTCTTGAAGATTACTGTCATATCATCTGCTATTCTTTTCCAGGCTGAACAGACTCATTTACCTCAATTGTTCCTCACAGGGCTTGGTTTCAAGACCCAGATGAGTTTAATTATTTCAGTTTCTTTTGAGGGTGGGGTACATTACAATGAGATCAACAAAATATATTCTACTTCAGTAGCAGTAGTCTGAGAGGTAAGGCTGATTATGGATTTTACATTAACATGCTGTTTTGTAAAAGCTTCATTCTCTTCATTACAAAAACATATCCTTGATTAGTATCACGACATTGCTGCTGTTTTGATTTATGAATCTGTTATTGTATGAATTGATTACTGTAACTCTGCTTGAGCTGGTTTTGCTATAAATAACTATGTGCCACATTTAATAGGTTTTCTAAACAACAATTCATGTTCACCTGATATGGGTCAGGAAACCCAGTAATATTTCTTCATTTTAATCCCCTGCTCTTCAGTATATCCATGTTTACTAGCAAATAATGGCTAAAATCTTAAGAATGGTTTCACTGTGTCAGATAGTATTTTAATTTGCTTGTTAAATACCATCTTTTTTTTCTGTTGTTTGTTATAGGTTGTTTTTAAAACATAAGACTCTACATGTTGTAGCTTACAGTGACAGAAATATTCCTTCCAAGTAAATGTACCTACATTGTTACACCACAAAAATTTAGAAATGTCATAGTTATTGTTTTGAATGAATGACAGGTTGCACACATGCAAACATTGTTCCAAGTGTGGAAGTACCACACAAAAAGCTGTGGTCTGTATGTGCAGTAGTGTAGAGTGGGATAGACAAAGTGTGATGAATGCCATGCAAGGCCATTTAATTCCTTAATCTGAAAGCAGCCCCCTGTACATCTTCAAAATGTCCAGCAGCAATGTACGCTCATGTTGGAAATGCAACAGTGCCCAGCACTTAGAGTTAAACATGTCTTAGAGGGCAGCCATGATAAGGGGAAGCACTATTTTCATGACCAAAAATCTCCTTATCACTTATCCACCTATCTAACCTCAATGAGATGTACTCTTAGGGGTGAAACAGACAGCTGGGAAAGTGTGGCCTGAGGCCACTCCAGCTGCAAGCAGATCAGGTCTGTGGCAACTACAGAACCACTCTGAAAGTGGCCACTACTGCCAGACCTAAGCCATTCTGGCAGTAGCTGGATTATCCCAGCTTTTTTTTGCTCTGGTCTAAAGGCCATGTTGAAGACATGCATCATATACGTAAATGGTGCACCTCCAATGCGGCCAGAAGCCGCTTCTTTTGGCCCATGTGTTTGGAGCCTTTGGGATCTTTCCATTACTTTTCTTTTCACCATCTTAGTCACTTGTGTTTGTGTGTGTGTGTACCCTGAAGTCACCTGTCCATTTATGGTGACCCAAGAAATCTCATAGGGTTTTATTAGGCAAGGTATAGTCAGAGGTGATTTTGCTATGTCCTTTCTCTAAAATATAGCCCAGAGGATCTGATATTCCTTGGCAGTCTCCCATCCAAGCACAAACCAGGCTGACCCTGCTTACTTTCCATCTGGTGCCTTTAGGCTATTTAGGCCTTCCTTTCCTACTTATTTCTACCAAAAGTGAAATAGTTCTAGGTTGCCTTAAAGCACATCCAGATTGATTAATAATATCAGAAAGTCCCAGATTTTGTTTTTGTCTTCTGGTTTTATTTTGGAGATCCCAGAACATTTTCTGTCAGATACTTTTGATACCAGGTCTCTAGGTTGTTTTATTGTGTTGTTGTGTGCCTTCAAGCTGTTTCCAACTTATCGTGAACCTAAGGCAAACCTATAATGGGCCTCTCCTGGCAAGATTTGTTCAGAGGGGGGTTGAGTTTGCCTTCCTCTGAGGCTGAGAGTGTACGACACAGCTAAGGTCACCAAGGGGATTCCATGACCAGGCAGGGATTTGAAATCTGGTTTCCAGAAACATAGGCCCTGTCCAGAAATTCTGCCAACACAGACATGCACATGGCTGATAAGAGCCTGCTGGGCAAGATAAACACGCTGAGCTGCCAGCAGCAGTTCCTCAACAATGCCAAATATGAATACTGCACTACTTTGGGAATTGAGTATTGCACTGCTTTGGCCACTAGCCAGTTCAAAGTTCAGGATTACAAAGAGCCACACTACCAGTCCAGTCTGAGGTCAAGAGTACCAGAGTGTTGGTCAAGTGTCCGGAAGAGGTCAAAGATTCAAAGGCAGTCAAGAGTCTAGGAAGCCAGGTGCCAGATCAAGCAGTATTCATTAATGAGAACTAATAGTCTCTGGCAAGAGAGTTCAGCATCTGCCAGGTGCATTATATCTAGCTCCCTTATCACAGCTGCTGATTGCCTAATGAATGCTTCTCAGCAAGCCTCTTAGAATGCCGAAGGCATGCCTTTTCTAATCTCCTCTGGCTAAAGATAGGAACCTAAATGCTCTTGTACTTCTACTGGGGCAAGGCTGGGCTGCTAAGCCTCAGACTCCACTGGAGAAGACCCCACAGAGCCAGAGTCTGGCTAAGCCAAATCCACTGGGGCTGGGAGAGCAGAGCTGGGACCTGGCAGGGCAGAACTGAGGCCTGGCACAGCTTCAGGTTCCTCCTGCACCTGAGGAGCCGAGTCCTCCTCGTGGCTGGGCATAACAGGCCCCACCTCCATGGGCCAAAAGGCCTGTTCCCCACCCCGCCTCCTGTTCTGGCATTATCCTTCCCAAATTCCAGTTCTGGTACAAGCACTCTGGATGATATCTGGCTATGTTCCACTCCAGAACCAGCTATACCCCCTCCCCCTTAACATGGATTTCTAAAAGTTACCTGTTACTCTGGATCTTCTGGGAATATCCTGAGCCATCTGTTCCTGTGCTATAGTGGCTGTCTGCACAGGTGTTCGGCTAAGCCATCTGGTGTGTCCACTGCCACTGTGGAGCATATGCTCTGGGGTCAGAATGAGGCATCCAGCCCACTGGACACCTTGTTCTGACCTCAGAAAGTGAACAACCTGTGGTGGTGGTGGAAGCACAGGGTGGCTCAGTGGGATGCTCATGCAGACAGCTGCTGTGGTGCATAAAGGGAGGACTAAGTAATGTGGGCAGGCCAGGGCAGCTGTGGGGCCAGGATAGACTGACCAAGGGAGGAAGCCATTAGCCCAGAGTTCTGTAATCTCTCAAGCAATGGTAGTACTAACAGGGCTCAGAAAGCATCATTCCTGTGGGAGCCCATTTGGTAAAAGGGTAGTCAAAGCTGGTCTGGGTTTGGGGAAACAAACAATGTTTGTCAGACAGCCTGGGATCCAAAAATCCAGCATGGTCATCAGGTAGCTCAGAGGTCAGTGTCACATAAGTAATGTAACAACAATGCCAGTCAGAAAGCAGACATGTTTCTTCAAGCAACCATCACCAACCAGAGTTGGCTTTTAAATGGGCTGTGGTCAGCTCGCTCTAATGATGACCATCTCTCCTTCTGCTTGGCAGACAGCCTCATTGAACATTGCTGTTCTGTTCTACGCTCCATACACTGGGTCTTTGGACTTGAGGGCAGTACTGTTTCCTCAGAGGTGTCCCCAGTTTCCTCTGCCAAGTCAGCTTCAGGTGAGTCCTGGCCTTGTTCCTCCTGAGGCTGAGGCTGCTCTTCATCTGGGAAAGCTGCATGAGTTTCTTCACATTTGGATTCCAAGTCTGAATCCTGGTCTGAGTCATGGCCCATTACAAAAGGTATGGAACCCACAGACACTTGATGTGGAAAAACTGTGAAGGAAAAGGGAGAAAAATTGAGGAGAAAGTTGTTCACAATCACTCAGAACCTGACACCACACAGAGTCTAGGGAGGTGTCCAGTGCACCACTGGGTCAGATTTTCTGGGATCAGTTTCAGCTGTTGTGGCTTGATGGTATTGAATCACCCCATCCCACCACACGCAAGCTTGACCCTTGCTATCTTTGCTGTTAAAATCTAGCAGAGTAGGATTGACTGGGTGGATTCAGTAATGGTTAATACTTCACTCTGTCAGGAAGCAAGTTCCTAGTGCTCTGAAGGAGGCTGTGGTGGCCCTCTCCTGAAGACAACTCCCTGGACTGCTGGTGGCCCGATGACTCTGCTCTACGTTTTAGTCCCAACTGGAAAATAGCACCCCAAGGTTCAGTACCTCAGCCAGTTCCTTTAATATCTAGCCTTAAACCAAGAATAGTTTCATTGCGTCATGGCATGGGAGTCTCCAGTTGGTACTTCTTATGATTGTCTTTTGTCAGCATTATAAGCAATCTTGCTATGTATTCATAGTTCTTCTCCTCTCAAAACATTAAGAATCTATGCTTCCTTTTCTGGATCCTAGTTTTCCCTTTTGCTACTGTTAGCAGAAGTAAATATAATTCTCAGCTGCCTGGCTAGTTAACAGTCACCCACTCCAAGATACCATTTCATGAGAATGTATTGGAGCTGGGCAAGTACTAATTTAATAGATTGATTCTGCAGTTTCCTTCTTTCTAAATGGGCCATTGCCATAAACTTCTCAGGAAGGACTACATCTTTATAATCTCTTGTACAACAACATGGAGGTTTAATACCAAAACACTTGTTGAACTATCTGTTGCATTGACTATAAAAATCAGAACATATCTTCCTGTGTCAAACAAGATTCTAACTTGAGGTATACTAAGAAGATATGTAACAGGTTTTTTTTTAATGAAAAGCACACGATTCTGGAGATTCTCCCTAGCAAAGTTGGCTATGCCTTGTTTCCTATGGCTTTCTACAGCCTGAGGTGCTACCTGCATTAAGATGGTTTCTTCAGAGGCTTTGCTCCAGTTTTATAGCTGGTTTAATGGCCTGGCTAGGGTGTTCTTCAAGCAGGGTTCTTAATCTGACTCTCATTATAGTTCAACTGCTTGAAATGATATGAAGCTCCAAGCTAGATGAATAGGTACTACATCTGCAAAATGAGCACAGTATTGAACTCTGGTCTTCTCCCTAGTACAGCACAGTGAAGCTGTAGAGATGACTTATGAGGCAATTCGACTATATTAATTTAGATGACATGCTCTTCCTTCAGAAATAGCAAAGGCACTCTTCTGCCCACACTGCAAGTACCTCTTGCTGATTCAGCATAAGGACTACTTTTCATTTCACTGCCATAAATTTTCAGCAGCAGGGGGTAACACCCATGGGGTCAAGGTTAATGTTGGTTTTAAAACTAGGAGTTGTGTTGTCATGTTGCATTGCCCTTTTGATGACTAGTGGGGGGTTCAGAACATTAATTGCCCATGTATCATGCTATTTCAATTAAATACAGGTTGTCTGCTAAACTGTAAGTAATTTACAGTCTGGGGAAAGATTTCTCAGCAACTGTGGAAAGTGTTTTAAAATAATCTCACTAATATTTAAAGTTGTGGTACACTTGTGCATTTTGAAAAATTGTGTGACATGTTTATTGCTTACTGAAATTTTGGAAACTGACATAAAATGACTGACTAAAATTAACGTGCAAGGCAGTCAAGCTCCATTCATGTACCTGGGAGTAAGTCCAATTAAACTGAATGAGACTTACATCTGAGGATGGATACTTGAGGAACAGGGAAGGAGAGGGTCCATATTTCAGAGTAAATTCAACTGATCTGCCAATCACTTGGTTTGCAGAAAACCTCGATCCTGTTGTATATATTGAATATGCAGTGAGAAATGATCTTGGGAGTGACTTCACACAATTGTTTGCTGTCCCATACATGGAACATTGTACAATGCAATGGACTACTACCTTCATTATTCCTGACAATTTATTTTGGCTCTGAGGTTAATAAGAATGGTTCATCTATGACTATGTCCTTGTTAGTTCATGGCTGAAATAAGATTTGACTCAGACGCTCAACCAATCACGATGCAGAAATAATTTCAATAGGTTCTTTCAAATTACCCTTCTCTAGGGCTATTCAATTGATGAAGCAGTGTTGTAGGTAGGTTAGCAATCCTGCCTGCTGCATTTCACTACCTAAATAGCACACAATGTTGGTATTTTCCTCCAGACATTGTGAAACTCCAGCTCCCTTCAGCCCCCGTTAGCATGGACAGTGATCAGGGACATAGAGAGTTGGAGCCCAACAAAATTTGGAACCCACAGTTTTCTCTGTTCAGATACAGCTATAGCTGGCATCCATGTTAGTAATCCTGGATTCATCTCTACAGTTATCATCTCAAGTGGATGCGATGACCAGGAGTGCTTGGTACCAGCTTCGGCTGATATGCCAACTGCGTCCCTGTCTGGACCAAAAGGACCTTGAAATGATAGTACATGCACTGGTAACCTCTCGTTTGGATTTCTGTAATGTGGTCTACATGGGGCTACCTTTGTACCAAGTTCGGAAGCTTCAACTAGTTCAAAATGCTGCAGCCAGATTGGTCGCGGGAACGTCAAGAACCGACCATATAACACCTGTATTAAAATCTCTACACTGGTTGCTTCCGGGCACAATACAAAGTTACCAATAAAGCCCTTCATGGCTTGGGCCCAAGTTACTTGAGGGAGCGTCTCTCCCTACATAATCCACCCCGTACCCTCAGAACAACAGGGAAATTTGTTCTTGAATGGCCAAAGGTAAGATTGGCAGCAACACACCAAAGAGCTTATTCAGCAATAGCTCCAACCCATTGGAATGTGCTCCCGGAAGAGATTTGACTCAGTTCGACATTGGAAGCCTTTAAGAAGGCATTGAAAACCTATCTCTTTCGGGTAGCATACCCTCCCGACTCGCTGTAGAGAAACTAGTCCCTAATGGATTAAATCTTTTATCTGATGCCTGATTGTTGTTATATATGTTTTTAAATTTGATTGTACTCTTGGAATGTATAATATGTTGTACTATGACACGGATCATAGAGTTTTTAATGACTGTAAACCGCTTTAATAATAATAATAAATAAAAACTTTATTTGTATACCGCCCTTCTAAAAACCAGGGCGGTGAACAACAATTCAGAACAATATAACATCAGGTCATACAAAACATTAAAACAGATTAATAAAAATAATAAAATGTCCATGCCGGCAAGACAGTGCTGACAAGGGGAGGGGGGGAGAGTAACTGGTCAGGGGTAAGCTTGTTCAAATAAGTGGGTCTTTAGCCCCTTCCTAAATTGGGCTAGGGAGGTGGCTGAGCGGAGCTCGAAGGGCAGCGCGTTCCAGAGGTTGGGGGCAGAGATGGAGAAAGCCCTCCTGGTGGTAGAACTATATTTCGCCTCTGGAACGGTTAACAATAGCTGCCCTGATGATCTGAGTGTGCGGGGCGGATTGTACGGAGAGAGGCGGTCCTCCAGATACCCTGGGCCCAAGCCATTTAGGGCTTTATAGGTAATAACCAACACCTTGTATTGCGCCCGGAAGCGAATAGGCAGCCAATGTAAGTCTTTAAGGACTGGTGTTATATGACTGGCCCTGGCAGTGCCAGTGACCAGACGGGCTGCCATATTCTGCACAAGTTGCAGCTTCCGGGTATGGTACAAGGGTTGCCCCATGTAGAGCGCGTTGCAGAAATCCAAACGAGAGGTTACCAGGGCGTGTACAACCGTTTCAAGGTCTCCCCGGTCGAGGTAGGGACGCAGCTGGTGTATCAGCCGAAGCTGATAACAGGTGCTCCTGACCGTCGCATCCACCTGAGATGTAAGGTGGAGCGACGAGTCCAGGAGCACCCCCAGGCTGCGTACAGAGTCCTTCACGGAAAGCGTGATTCCGTTCAGGACAGGTGGAACCACCGCCAACCCCGGACCGGGGGAACCTATCACGAGTACTTCCGTCTTCTCTGGATTCAGGCTGAGTCTGTTGTCCCTCATCCAGCCCATTACCGACTCCAGACAGGCCACGAGAGGAGAGACGCCAATCCCGGTCACTGCATCAGTCGGAGACATAGAGAAGACTATTTGGGTGTCATCAGCGTACTGATAACACCGCGCCCCATGTCTCCGGATGATCTCTCCCAGCGGTTTCATGTAAATGTTAAAAAGCATGGGAGACAGAATGGCTCCTTGAGGGACCCCAGATGTAAGGGCCCTCTCATCGGAGCGCACGTCTCCCAGCTGCACCATCTGGGACCTCCCGGAGAGGTAGGACCGGAACCACTGGAGCACAGTGCCCCCGATTCCCACCTCCGCCAGGCGTCCCAGAAGGATACCATGGTCTATGGTATCGAAAGCCGCTGAGATGTCCAAGAGCACTAACAGGGACACGCTTCCCCTGTCCATGCCCAGACGGAGATCATCGACCAAGGCGACCATAGCAGTCTCAACCCCGTAACCCGCCCGAAAGCCGGTTTGAAATGGGTCTAGATATTCCATTTCATCCAAGATCGATTGAAGTTGGATTGCAACCGCCCGCTCGATCACCTTCCCCAGAAATGGCAATAGCGAAATAGGCCGATAATTGTTATGCAACAGGGGGTCGAGGGAGGGCTTTTTTAATAGAGGTTTAACTACGGCCAATTTCAAATTTGTTGGAAATTGCCCATCCCTCAGTGAGGTGTTAATAATCCGCTGTAACAGCAAAGTTACAGCTGGGCCCCCCTGTGCCGCTAGCCATGAGGGACAGGGATCGAGAGGGCATGTTGTCTTCCTAACACTTCCAAGGATCTTGTCCACATCCTCGGTACTGACAGACTCAAACTGATCCAGACTAACCAAGTTCACGGATGCCCTGGATACCTCTACTCTAGGTTCTGCTCTAAGGCTGGCCTCAAGACCTTCGCTTATCCGAGAGATTTTATCCGCGAAGAAGTTGTTAAATTGGTCGCAGCAGGCCTTAGAAGGTTCAAGGATCTGGTTCGGGGCAGGAGGGAGCTGAGTTAGCTCCCTCACTACCCTGAACAACTCTGCCGGACGCGACTCCGCGGACGCGACACGTGCAGCATAGAATGAATTCTTAGCTGCACATATCGCCTCTCCATAGTCCTTCAAAAGATGGTCTAGGAGAGTCTGGTCGGATAAGCACTGGTGTTTCCGCCAGCGGTGCTCTAGCCGTCGCAGAACCCGCTTCCGTGCCCGGAGGTCTTCTGTATACCAGGGCTTTCGTTTGGAAGCAGGCCTGAGAGGGCGCTTGGGAGCGATACTGTGTATAGCCTTGGAGAGACCGGTATCCCAAATACCTTTGATCTGCAGGAAAAGTGGTATAGAAATAAAAGTTTTATTATATTATTATTATATTATTTAATAAGATACAGGTGTAATAAGTTTAGCTTTATTTATTTATTTATTAATTTATTTGCTTATTTAAATTATGTTTGAAACTTGTGGAAGCTAAAAATCCAAAAACGAAAAAGTTGGAATATTTTTTTAAATGTTAAAAATTTACTTTTTAATTAAAAAATAAAATTAAACAAGTTCTGGGAAAAGAGCAGGATATTAATATTAATATTATTAATAATAAGCAATTTGTCATATTAAAACACCAGAGCCAGCTTGCCATAGTGGTTTGAGCGCTGCACTGCAACTCTGGAGACCAGGATTCAATTCCTAGCTCAATCATGAAACCTACTGGGTGACCTCGGGCAAGTTACACTCTCTGAGCCTTGGTGGAAGCAATGGCAAACCTCCTCTGAACAAATCTTGCAAAAACAAACAAACAAACAAAACAAACAAACAAACAAAAACCCTCCACGATAGGCTCACCTTAGGGTTGCCATAAGTTGGAAACCACTTGAAGGCCCACAAACAATAACACATTTTCTTTAAAAGGCACAATCATTTCAAAGCATCACATTAAAGATAAAAACACAGCACCCCTTTTAACCCACTATGTTGGTTGTTGTAAAGGTCAGAATTCTGTTCTAACTGTGCAATTATCTAAATAACTCCAAACCCATCCCAAACCCATGGTGTGGTACCCCCTCAATACATCCATTTCTCTATCAAGTGTAGAGTGGGGGGGGGGGAGTCTAGGTAACAAAAAACATAACAAGAAGAAAAGAAAAGTGCTTGTGATTGGAGACTGTTTGCTCAGGGGTATAGAAGCACCTGGGTGTCAGCCTGACAAGATGAATTGGGAAGTGTGTTCTCTGCCTGGTGTGTGCATTTAGGATGTCACTGACAAAATTAATCAAGAACACAGATCAGTACCCCTTTCCCCTTTGTCATGTGGGTACAATATGGTCAAGAACACCTTTGAACAGACCACCACTGACTATGAAGCTTTGCGCAGGAAGTTGAAGATGTTTGACACACAGGTGATATTCTCTTCCATTCTTCCAGTGAAGGATAAAGGGATTTAACAGGGACATGAAGATACTAAAATGAAGGACTGGCATACTGTGTTTCACTGGAAATAATACATACCCATAAAATAAGCTGTAGCAGGATTTCTAAGCATTTGCCCAATATAAGTCATGCCCCTGAAAATAAGACATAGTGATAGGCGTGGCTATGCAGTGTACCAGTGCGGAGAGGTAAAGAAGATGGGCAACCCTTCCCATCTGCCCCAACATGACAGCTGCTATCTTGGAGGTGACCGGAGAAGTGTGGGCAGCCCCATTAACAAGGTCGGCTCCACTTGTCAGGTCCCAGTCATTCTGGGCATGCTATAAGCTGAGGCATAGAGGGAGACATAGCAGCTTATTGCACAGGGCCTGGGGAATGAGCCAGGCATGGAATGAAAGGGGGTGGGAGGGAAACTGAACAGGGATATCACCTATTTTACCATATGGGAGAATGCCGCCGGTGCCTCTGGAAGACCCTGTGCCGTTCCTCATCCATCCCACAGAGGCTGATTTTCAAGTACTGTTCAGAATAGAACATCCCTGATGGGATGACTCCCATGATTGGAATATTACAGCTGAAGGGTATAATCTATTCAGAAATAATAGATGTGGCACAAAATGAGTTTTATATAAGTCAAAGACAAATTCAGTTGTACAGAAATTAATGAGAGTGATTAGAGTGGACCAGTTCAGAGCATCTGTATAAAAATAAATAGAAAAATAAATTAATGCAACACAGGACACCAAACCAAGAAGAGGTGATGGATGATGCTTTTCAGAAACAAATCACAGAAATCTCAAAAGTATGGGAATTCTTTAACTATTTTGATTTTCTTTTCATCTGCTTTGAATTTGTGTAAATCATTTGTAGTCATTATTTTTTTTCTTTATGTTCAGCATCAAACCTGCCTTTGCACTTTTTTCTTTTGCCTTCTTTAACAATTGTTCCAAATCTAAGATGTTCCAAACCTACTACAGTGAACCCGCATCATAGGCAGGTGCACGGGGCTTTCAGCATATGCTGAAAGCCGTGCCAGAAGAAGCAACAGTGTGTATGCCCATTGTGTGCACATTGCACCATGCCTTGGGCACTAGCCCCATTGTTTTTAATGGGGCTCCACCATACATGGTATTTCCCTAATGTGGGGGGAGGGGCAGAATGGGAAGAGCCCACTGTAGTAGTATAGTATCATCCACATATCTTAGATTATTGAGGTTCCTTCCTCCAATCATCACTCTTCCTTCTTCTGAGTTTAAACCTGCTCTTCTTATGATATTTTCTGCATAACACACTGAAAAGGTGAATGTGGCAGGGGGAATGGCTGCACTAGGAGACATATTGTAGCTCTGTGCCAGAAAAGCATTTTCTAATTCAGGATCCTGGCCAGGTATTTGGAAATCAGCTATAGATGTCTGTTTGTTGTGTCTAACAACCCTAAGATAGACAAATTAGATACCTCTGTAAGTGCATGTTAGCAGAGTCTCAAACCTACTCTGACACACACAGGCATGAAATTCTAGTCACATATAATCTTTTGCATCAAACATAGTTTTCTCTTTAAAGCTATGCCACATCAGCCCTCATCAGAAGGTATTCCTCTCCCCTTACCAACCTGCCTGAGAATTAATTGCATGTGCTAAATTTCCGATGAAACTTGTCATGGTGTGAACCTGTATGTCAGTTTGTTACAGGCTGAGGGCGAGCTCTCAGGGTTAAAAGAAGTGATGAAGGTATATTGCCTTGCTCTACCAAGTACCTTGCTTCCAGGAATAATGAGAAGAGTGAAGCATGAAGGCCGCCGTGGCTGAAAATTGTAGCCTTCTCATAGAGTGCAAGCTGATGGTGATAATAACTTTAAATCTATAATTTCTTCCTACATTGGGAATACGTGGCTAGTACACCTGTTTCAATTGATTTTTCCCTTTTTATTAGATGTTCTGGTAAGAGATCACCTCTCTTACAGTCCTGCCATATGGCTTATCTCCCTGTCTTGTTTTATAATGGTATGTTCTCTTTGATGTGTTCTTCAAACCTGTACTTTTCGGATAGATGATTCTAAGGTTCAAATCTCCTTGTTACATAGATATCCCATGAGGTTGCTTTGGTGTGAGGATTTCAATATGTTGTGTGCTGAAAATCACAATTGCACCTTTGAATAAACTAATATGAAATGCTTCAAACCATTTTAAAAGAATAAATGCTAGTAATTGCCTTCATTTGAAAGAAAGACGGCTGAATTACAATAAATTCCAATGGAATATGCTGGCACAAGCAGTATGATGTCAGACTCAGTGCCCAAATGGTGTTTATCATCCATTCAACATCTTGCATAATTTATATTATTAATCTTTATCAAGCCCTTCCTTCCTTCCATGAGGCTGCAAGCCTTCAAACCTAAGCATGATTAAATCCCACTCAACTCAAGGCACATACATACTTTTGCTCTGAAGATTCCATCACTGAACCCAAAGTTGAAGGGATAAATGTTAAAAGGATAAATGTTGGAGGATGTCCCATTGGACCCCATGGAACCAAATTTGGAGTTGTGAAGCATAGGGTTGTGGTGCGAACTTTCTGCATTTCAAATTATCCTAAAGTATAATGCCATGCTTTTTCTAATGGCTTTCTGTGAAGATCTTTGAAAAGGTTGACTTACATCAGGAATAGTGAACATATAGCTCTTCATATATTTCTGAGCTGCACTTTCCATGGCCATGTTGGATACCTCCTTTGAAAATAAGTGATACAATTCATACACTGATGGAAATGTAGCTACTGGGCACCACAATTCAAAAAGGACATTGAGAAAATGGAGCGTGTCCAAAGGAGGGCGACTAAAATGGTGAAGGGTCTGGAAACCATGTCCTATGAGGAATGACTAGGGAGCTGGGGATGTTTAGCCTGGAGAAAATAAGGTTAAGAGGTGATATGATAGCCTTATTTAAATATTTGAAGGGATGTCATATTCAGGAGGGAGCAAGCTTGTGTTTTGCTGCTCCAGAGAACAGGACCCAGAACAATGGATGCAAGCTGCAGGAAAAGAGATTCCACCTCAACATTAGAAGGAACTTCCTGACAGTAAGAGCTGTTGGACAGTGGAACACACTCCCTCAGAGTATGGTGGCGTCTTCTTCTTTGGAGGTCTTTAAGCAGAGGCTGGATGGCCATCTGTCGGGTATGTTTTGACTGAGATTTCCTGCATGGCAGGGGGTTGGACTGGATGGCCCTTATAGTCTCTTCCAACTCTACGATTCTATGATTCTATGAGCATTCCTGCCTAAATTGCACTGATACACATGGATTAGCTCAAACCACATCTACATCTGAATGCAGGCCTGGTTGCACCATATGGCAGAAGATTCTGATATTATGGAAGGGCAGCAAGTTCATTTTCGGATATTATTGTACTGAGTGGGATGGGAAGGAATGCATGTGGATTTTTTTGCCTCATATGTAGACATGGGTGAGTGTGTGGTGCTATTTGTTCATTTGTTTAAGGCAGCAACATGCCATTGAACAATCCTTTCTGAATTTAAATCAGTATAATTAAACCTTTGAAATGGGCACATTTATTGTGGAACAAACCTCCATTAAAAAATATACACAGGTAAAGTGAGGTTGGAACATAGGAGATCTTGGGTATAAGTATTACTTTTTGAACTACAGCTCCCATAATCCCCCAACCAGCATGGCCAATAAACTTCCAAAAACTCTTAAACAGACAACTTGGTTTTACTACAAACCTTTGAATTGTATCCATAAGCCATTATGCTCCTTCTGAGTGTGGTTTCATCTAAAGAAATGAAACATAAGATAGCACTCTGTAAAAGGGAAATAACAGAAGGCTGATCAGACTGTCTCATAACTCCCTAGTGGTAGATTGATGGGAGATATGTGCTGTTTGTACTGCAGCAGCATAAGTGAGGGAAAAGAAGGAACATGGCATAGGTATAGCACAACAGCTGCCTTGCAGTTCTGCTGCTTGCTAAATAGTCCCTACTGATGCTAACACTGTGCTGTGTTTCCTAAAGGTAGCAAGGGAGCTGGAGACAGAATACAAAAGGAAAAAAGAAAGAAAGCACCAAGAGCAAAAACAGAAAAATGATAGAACACCATTGTGCATATCTTAGGAACCATTGTAACACAAGGAGAACCTTGTTGGACCAGATTAAAGTTCTGTCTAGTCCAGAACTTGGAAGATACAGATCTTGCATCAATAAGATGTAGCATAACATTACAATCACTGAGCCACTTTATTACAGAATTGCAAAATTGCACTACCAAATACACCTTGTTGATTGATGCACAATATGCAACCACACAACCATTGTACAATGCACAAGGATGTGAAATTAACAATATGCAACATGCAGTGATGTGCAATTGCACCTCATCTATAATTTTGCTTTCTTAACCTTCAACAGAATACAGTTGTAAGGGGAAAAAAAGACATCCACATGTACAAGGGAATTATCAGGATGCCAACTCCAATTTTTAGACACCAGATTCTGCTGTGGAACATAGCCACAGGTCTCACTGATAAGGGGTTCTGGAAATTGTAGTTCAACAAGTATCTTTTCCAAGCTCTGATACTTCAGCATTCTCTTATTGCAGTGAACAATGTGTTGTCTCCTTACCATCTCAGAGAACATGCAGACTATGCGACTCCAATATCATTTTATTTTTTTCTCCCCTGCATGCTTTTAAAACCATTGTTAACTGTTGAAGAAGGCAGTGTGCTTTGAAAGCTTGCATAAGGATTGTTAAAAACTTTTTTCTTTTTAGTTATTCTAATAAGGCTATTTATTATTGTTGTGCACCTTCAAATCGTTTCTGACTTATGGAGACCTAAAACAAGCTTATCATGGAATTTTCTTGGCAAGATTTGTTCAGAGGAAGTTGCTATTGCCTTCTCCTGAGGCTGAAAGCATATGATTTGCTCGGGGCCATCCAATGGATTTCATGGTCAAGTGGGGAATTCAACTCTGGTCTCTAGAGTCAGAGTCCAACACTCAAACTACTATGGCATGCTGCCACAGTATAAACTTTGTAATTTGTAATACTAATTCTGTGCATTCTCTTGCTTTTGTCTACATGTCAGATTTCCAGGATTCATAAGAGCAATGTCCTGGAAATATGTCATGTTTTGTGAAGTTTGCCTAACACTAGTAGAATGCCACTGGTATTAAACACTGTAGGAAATGATGGTATCTTTGTGATCTATGTGTCTGTGAATGTATCAGTGCCCTTGGCCTCCATTATAGCATCATAGCTTGTGCACATCGATCACTTTTCATTATTTCTTCATGGCTCTGTCAGCAACAATTTAACCTTTAGCATTCTTCATACACTGTTTATATGGTAAATAGATCTGAATGACACAAGAAGAAATATATACACAGATTTAAACCCCAGTAACAGAAAGACTTACTGTAATTCCAATTCAGTCTATTTGCTTTTTTCTATTTTTATTTCTTTAATAACATATCCAGCTACAGTTCTCCTTAAGTTATTGATTTTAAAAACTTGCACAGTATAACTAATTCTAGCTCGCTCAAAACAGTTTGTGAATTGATGTAAAAGATGCATATTTCTGAAGAAATAATTTATAGACTTTAATTGTAGGAGAAAGGCATTTGCTTCAAAGAGCTCATCAACAAGCTGTCCTTCCTCTTTTATCAGTAAGCAGAGGAGAGAGCAAAAAACAGATGGAATGTCCCTTACTGCCAGCCATATATGTGCATGAAATATAGTCCAATCTACTTGCACGGCATTATGTTTAGAGAACCACACAAGATCAGAAAAGGGATAGGTAAAAGACAAGATAAATGATGCCTCTAATCAGAGATGCACAGTTTTCACTAAGATTGGTGCTAAAGTTTCAGAATGGGTAATAACTATGCCTCTGGAAGGTCTGAAAGCTAGCTTCTGCAGAATGTGGAGGCTGAGATTTATTATGTAGCTAGCAAAATACCTGTCCTTATGATAGGCCGGTACATTGCAAGGACCTCTGGATGATGCATTACAATTTATCTCACTCCTCTGTGTTTGATGTGTCACAGTGCCCACAAATGTTGCAGGTCAGTATTCTCCATAGGCATTGTTGTAGTTGTAGTTGTTGTTGTTAAGTGCTTTTGAGTCAACCTCAACTCATGATGACCCCATGGATGAGATATCTACAGGACCCTCTATCCTCCACTTTTCTGTTCAGGTTCTGCAAATTCAAGCCTGTGACTTCCCTGATTGACTCTAGCCATCTGGCGTGTAGTCTGCTTCTCTTTCTATTACCTTCAACCTTCCCTAGCATTATTGTCTTCTCTAATGAATTGTGCCTTCTTGTGATATGGCCAAAGTATGACAGCCTCAGTTTCATCATCCTGGTTTCCAATGAGAGATCAGGCTTGAGCTGTTCTAGGACCTATTTATTTGTCTTTTTGGCTATCCATGGTATCCATAGGAATAATGACACCTATTCATTTATGCAGTGAAAGGCAAAGTGTGTTTTATCAGATATGACAGTAATGGCTTCTCCTTGCTTCAGTGTATAGGACAAGTTTAATAGCTTCTCATGCACCAGACTGAATTTCTGGATTTGTTAGAACATGGATTGGTAAGCTCTGGCTCTCCAGATGTTGTTACACTGCAGCTTCCAACAAACTCAGCCACTATAACCAGTGTAGAGGAATGCTGGGAACTGGAGTCTATCAATAACTGGGGAGGCCACAAGTTGCCCGTTCCTTTGATAAAAGCCATAATGCAGCATTCCCTCAGCATAGTGTGGATATTTGCATGCAGACTGACACTATTTTGAGCAATATGCCTCCCCCTCACTTTAAAGTTCTAAAGCTACGTTCCATGGCCACCCCATGCTTCATAGCAAGCAGGCAGGATCAAAGAAGGTCCGGCGGTTCCCCCATAACCAGATGCACCATGATGACACCAGAGCTGAGATCCAGGGTGATCCTCCAGGGATTTTGGTGATTCTGTAATCATTGTGCAAACATCTGGAAGTTTGCCAGATGTTTCTCTGACCCTGTTAGCTCATCTGGGATGCCTGTGTCAGATGGATTCAGGGTATTCCAGTCAGTTGGGAGGGGGGCTTCAGGAGCTGTGCAACAAGGAAAGGAATACCCCTCACAGCACCCAAGAAACTACATACACATACATAAGGGACACTTCTGTGTGCAGATGTCCTTACATGAATTTCAGTCAGAGTGTATAGGACAACCAGGAATTGGCTGTATGAAGACAGCATGTGGGGTTATATATTATTTGAAATTGTACATATGGGTTTAACAGCCTCAGATCCATAGGAATACTCTGAAATAAATTGCATTGAAATGGGATCTACAACAGATATGGCTATTTAGTTGAAATGCCACCATGACACTATGGCACTGTAATCCAATGAAAATGGGCAAGCCCAGTTGCAAGGCACACTCATATTAAGTAAGTGAATGCATTGCATAAATGTGTTGCTTGAGTTACAAAATATTTGGTACAATATATTTGAAAGAACCTCACATTTTACAAAATAGGGATATAGTATTCAAAGACATAGCTGTGTTAGTCTGTTTCAATATAAAAAGATATAAAGGAATGTTGTTATAGCACTGAGAATGAATTCAGGGACATAGCTCTGTCAGTCTGGAATATCAGTATACAAAGGGATTTTGTAGCACCTTTGAGACTAACTGTGCAAAAGAAGTTGTAGCATAGGCTTTTGTAGAAGGAGGTCTACTTCCTTAGATGAGAATGAGTTAGTCTCAAATTAGTTTCAAAGGTGCTACAGGATTCGTTTATGCTGTGTACCCTTAAGTCACTTTCCAGTTTACAGCCACCCTAAGGCGAACCTGTTATGAAGTTTTCTTGGCAAGATTTGTTAAGAGGGGCTTTACTGTTGCCTTCCTCACAGACTGAGAGCATCTGAGTTGCCCAGTGGGTTTCTTCGGCTTAACAGTGATTCAAACCCTAGTGACTCAGAGTCACAGTCCGACACTCAGCCCACTACACTATACTAGTCCTCCTTCATTCCTTCATATCTTTTTATAAACTGGGAAGAAAATAACTATCAAATGCTGTTTTGTTGGGTTGTGACCCCATCTAATTAAATGAAATAATTAAGAATTAATGTGACACATGTTGAAGATGTACTTTCACAAGACAAAGCTGATTCCTTCAATATTCAAGATTTATCTTGAATTATATTTTGTGAGTTGGCCAAGGGCATATGTACAATAGATTCCACATTTGGTTTCCCACTAGCCCATTTTACTGGGCAGCAGGTGCTGTGAGCAATGAAGGTATGTTCTCCTGTCAATCAGGGTACAGTATATTGACATTTCCAACATCTCCTTCAATTAATCTCTGGCAAGACAACCAGAGGCAGTATCTCTGTCACAATTATTCCTTACACATCAGATCACTGACAGGAGGTGGTAGAAACCCAATATGCTGTGTCCTGATAGAACAAATCTCCATCACTCTCAGTGGCTGATGTCCAGTAAGGAAGGATTAGGGCACTTATAGAACTGTAGCAACAGTGTCGCAGTCATGAAAATGTAGACATTGTGAATACAAATAGTTATGGATCTGTACCTCTAACTGTGATAGTGAATTCCAGCTCTGGTTAGTATGGTCTGCGATATTATTATCTATGAGTGTGACAGAATGGTCTCTGGAACTGAAGCACTGTACAGCTGAAATGGACAATGAGAAGCTTTTAGAAAGCAAATAGAGACATTTCCAATAGATCTGCATATTCTACCAGTTTTCAGAAGCAGGAGTATAATTTGGCTATTCATTTTTACAGGCAATTTGTCTTAGCATTATGTATTACTTGAGGTTGCATTTGTTATATTGTTATTTTGTTCAAGTAACTGCAACCCTATACATTCCTACTTGGAAGTAAGTTTTTAATAGGTTTTGCTCTCTAGTAAGAGTGCACAGATTACTATAATTCCAAAACAGCACTGAAAAACGAATGAGATGACTTTTCTTTAAGGCCCTCTTCCACTCCTTGAAGCTGAGCCATCACCATCTCCAATAGATAATTTCTGGTCTTGATGCTCCCCTAAGAGAAAAATGGTGCGGATATTTCAGTGGGTTGCTTTTAGTAGTATCAGCGTATCACCCATGCCATTGAGATATACCTTTAAAAAGAATTACTAAAGCATTACAGTAATGGGATTAAGAGAAATGTTATTTCTATCAGCAGTATTCAAGAAAAAAAATCAAACCTTGGTTTCTTGATACTAATAGATAGATATGTTTCAAACTGATATTTTAGGACATTCTCTGAAGAACAGCATCTCCAGCTAGCATGTATCAGGAAACCAATTATATTAAAATAATAATAATGTTAAAATCTTATTCAAAATCCTTAGATTTTCATTCATTATCTCTCTATTAAAGATATGGACATTGTGGTGTTTTCCCAGATTGCTGTTTTTATGATCTTGTTAGCCACAAGGTGGCATCATTGTTACAGCAGTAACCTCTAAAACATATTGAAGTAGAACGAAAGAGTAGTATTATTCTTCTGCCAAGACAGCTGAAAGGGTATTGACCTTAAAGGACTTTTCATGGACCTTTCCATTCCAGAAGCAGTTGCTTATACCTGCCATTTCTAACATTCAGTGAGAACTCAAAGGTATGCACACTTTCATGGCATCTTGTTTGGCCCTAAAAATGATATTGCTAGTTTTGTTTTAGTGATTTTTAAAAAAAGATTCAAGTTGAGCTGCCACTTTTCATAGCCCTGATGACTTTAAATGGCTTCTGTGCTTTCAGGAAAAGTATGAATTGGGAGAGGAGAAGTGGTATAATGCTTGAAACCTTAGAAATTATGAAGTTCAGTAAAAAAAACTTTCCCCCCTTTGCTCAACAGTTTGTAAACAAACTATGGGTCTCCAGATGTAGTACAGCTCCTAGTATTCCTCATGATCGGCTATGCTGGCTAAGGGGTGCTGGGTCTAGTAACTTCTAAAGAGCCAGATTAATTTAGCACATGCTTGTCATGGAGGACATGAGCACTTGTTAGCCTAAAGGCCTAATATGATAGCAATTCAGTAACATAAAAAAAAATATGTGTATTTAGGCGCTCTTTTGACCAGCCATAAAGGCCGGTCTGGGGGCAGAGTCTGGGCGTCGCGTCCACATGATGCATGTTCCAACTCCGCCCCCAGGTACTGTGATGCTGTGTGCCACTCCACACGGCAGGCGGCATTACAACGCTCCTCCGGCACTGCGTCCAGATGACACTTCACTGAAGGAGCGATGTATAGCCATGGCACTGTGCCTATTGCACCCTGGAAAGGCTGGATCAGGGCCATGGCATGTGGTTGCAGCAGTCCCAATCCAGCCAGGAAAGGGGCAGCATTGCACTGTTCCTTTAGGGGCTGTCTGTACAGCCCCTTAGTGATTTTGCTAGATACTGTATTTTTTGCTTTAGTTTGACAATCTGAGGCTGGAAAAAGATATGAAGGCTGGGAATGGGCTGTAAAGCTGCTTCTACAGTTCTCATAGTTATGAGGTGAGAGTGAGCTCACATGTGCACTTCACTTTTCTTTGTTTGCTTCTGTACTATATAACCCTTGGCCCTTGTTGTACTAAGGGAATGCTGGATCCCATGAGTAAAACAGTTGGAATACTCATCAGCTGTATACCATTTCCTGCATCACTTACCACATATGCTATATCAGTAAAATGTGTCAGCATTTGGTAACAAATAAAGTCTTGTGGAGGTGTGGAACTAGAGAACAGAATACCAGACTTTGTGCATCTCTATTTTGAAGCTACCACCATGTTCAATGAACTGTTGGGCAGCAGATAACATTTGCTGCCTTTTTTTTTTTTTTTTGGAGCAGACTGAATAGTCAGTACAGTGCTGCTAAATAACATTGTGCAGATACAATGGCAGCAGAGAAGCATAATCTCTTTGCTGTCACCACTGCTATGGCATAGGCTTTCCAATGGTCTCTAGCCCATATTCAGCTGGACTCACTGAGTTTTCTGCCACTGATGCTTTAGTTTTCCTCTCATTCATCTAATTATCCTCAGGTACCTAGTAAGCCAGGAGCTCACTTGGCTCCACTCCATGGGAGAGGATGCTTAGGGGCAATAACATCCACTGCCCTGGCCATTTCCCTATACCAGAAATCAGTTAGGACTTTGACAGGTTCATCTGCCAAGGCAACCTCAAGAGCCATTAGGAATTAATCTGGAACCATAAGCCTCCTGAAGTGGATATCTTAATTGCCTCCTCCATTCCTGCAGTGACTCTATGTTTCAGTGAGTCTAAACCCCATTAGGTTCTTATCTATCCATGACAACAGGACTATAGAAAGCTGTTTTACACTCAGACTATGATCATCCCACCCAGTAGAGAAAGGTAAGTCCAGAGTATGTTCTGTAGCATGGGTGGCTGTTACTAAGGAAAGACCCATGGTTGTCATGGAGGACAAGAAGTTCTGAGCCATTCCTGACAATGTGGTTTCAGCATGGATGCTGTGTCAGGAAAAAGCCACATGGGATATATAGTCACAAGAAATATAATATGTATATGAATGTATTTGAAAGTAACATGACACAGCAAAAGTTATTGAATTGTCACACAGGTGTTGTAAGTAATGTAATTAGAAGGTCCTGAAAGCCAAGGACATATGAGGCAATGACAAAGTGAAAAGGTGCAAATTGATATCACCTGAGAGTCATTGAGTGGACAGTAATGTATGATGCAATGTGAGGGCTAGATTGAGCCAAGTATGGTATGTCAATCATAATGTATGTACACGCCCAGGAGGTGGCAACTGTATAATGAATAGCAAGACAAATGTCTATATAAGCAATAATGTTTGACAATATTTTTTTTTGTGGGTATTGAGGAGTATAGTAGTGTGGGTATTGAGGAGTATAGTAGAGTGGATTTTGTGAGTAGTGAGTTGTTTTGTGCATAGTGTATATAGTAGAATAAAAGTAGATCTTTTTAAGAAGACTACTGTGTTGACTGGTGTCTTGAGAGCTGAACAAGAACCAGCAGACTGCAAAGAAGACTGGAAGACATCTTCAGCCAATTCTCAGAGCTACTGGTCAAACTGGTTGTTCTTCCGCTGACCAGGGTGGTGAGAGTGAAAGCCAGGAGAAGAGCTGCAACTCCCATCATCCCTAACATGCTGAACCCCCTTAGCAAGCTGGAAGGAATCCAACACCACTGTTAAAACCAATTCAGTCAGCTCAAGAAATGACACGGTATTGCATTAGTCCTGTTGTGTGCCCTCAAGTCATTTTTGAGTTATAGAATCATAGAATTCTAGAGTTGGAAGAGACCACAAGGGCTATCCAGTCCAACTCCCTGCCATACAGGAAATCTAAATCAAAGCATCCCCGACAGATGGCCATCCAGCCTCTGTTTGAAGACCTCTAAGGAAGGAGACTCCACTAGGTGAACTTATCACAGAGTTTTCTGGAACTGAGAGCATGTGACTCATCCATGGTCACCCAGTGGGTTTCCATGGCTGAACAGGGAATCTAACTGTGATCTCCAGAGTTGTAGTCCAGTTGTAGTCCACCACACCACACTGGGTCTCATCAGTCTTCTTGTTGTTAATGCCCTCAAGTCAACCTCATCTCACAGTGACCCTGCAAGTGAGACATCTTTTTTTAAAAAAAGTAATATTTATTAGATTTTCTTAAAGTACATAAAATGCTTAAATGTACCTTTACATTTATATGAACTTAACAGAACGGAGTAGAGAAAAAGGGAAAAAAAAGAGAAACAGGTTTCTATTTATACTTCAAATTTCCATATATGTTATTTTTCTCTCTTCTTAAACTATGTGGTTCACATGTCATTACTCCTCTTTGACCATGAGTATCATTATTGTCAACCGTCTCATTGGATTCTTCCCCTTTCTTTCGGTTGTGTGCTTGTTAGTCTAGTAGTACCAAATTTTCCCTATCTTTCCCCATTTATTTTCATATTCTTGGTTTGTTTTATTAAAACTACACGAATTATTAATAATGGACAAACTGTCGATGTATACTGCAGATGAGACATCTCCTAGATCCCCTGTCCCCCACCTCCCTGTTCAGATCATGCACACTCAGACCTCTGGCCTCCCTGATCGAGTCTAACCATTTAGCATGTGTTTTTTCTCTCTTTCTACTGCCCTCCACTTTTCCCAACATTATTGTCTTTTCCCAGAGACAGCTATTCATACCATAGAAATATTTATGATTTAACTACCTGCCATAGAGATATCAAAGATGAAGAGCCTCTCAATAAGAAAAAAAGTTAGCAGCCTTAATTATGTGCCAACATGGTTGAATATCTAGTGATTCAAACCCAGTCTTTTAATAGTTGCTCATTCAAATTTGCCTGGGTGGGGGAAGTTTGCCTGCTTCCATTCACATTTTAAATCTCAAATTGCTTCCATCTTAAATTTGAAGAAATCTGTGAAAGTTACCAAATTCTTACAAAAAATTACCTGAAATTATCACCCATCCTTATTTATGAGCAGCAGGTGTTTACTAATGAAACAACTCATTAACTAATACTTCTGCCACACAGCAGAATTAATGCAGTTTGACATTGCTTTAACTGCCATGCCCCCAACTTAGGAATCCTATAATTTGTAGTTTGATGTGGCACCAGAGTTCTCTGACAGAGATGGCTGAATATCTCACAAAACTATAAATCCCAGAATTCTATAGCATTGAGCCATGGCAGTTAATACAGTGTCAAATGGCACCGTATTAACTGCCATGAAGATGCAGCCTAAGGCCTACAGTCTATTGATTAGTATGATCTTGAGCAGGTACATTGAATCAATTGAATTGAATAGTGATTCAACAAGTAGGTAAATTCCAATGGTCCTATGACTCTATCTGATACTACCAGTAGGATCCAGGCCCAATACTTGTAAGGACTGGCAAATTCTCAGTGTGGCCTATTCATCTGCTCTGTATCAATTGAAAGAAATCTATTCAGTTTCAAATTGGTGCACAAAAAGGAAGGCATTTTCACCCCTCCCGCTAGAGAGTAAGGCTGCAGCAATCAGAAGCAGGACCTCTGTTGCAAGCACTTATCACAGCTTCTCTCATTGGCAGGAAGGGGTAGTGGAAACATTATTATATCCCAAATGAAAGCTGAATGGATTTTCTTTGCCCAATGTAATATGGCTACTGGTTCTTAAGGTGGGCTGGGGATTATGGTAGTTTGAACCAGGAGACATTACTTAGTTGCACAGATGTAATTAAGTAGCTGATCAAGGCCTGAAACAGATGGGCAAAATGTGCCACATTTGGGTCAATATGGAGGCATGGTATTCAGATGTTGCATGCCCCCGAATTGACTGGGAGCCTCGCCGTGGCTGGCTAATGCAGATGAAAGCTGGCTGCAAAAGGAACGGGGGAAAATCACTCCTTACTGGCGATCCACACCAAGCTGCCAGTCTGTTTGACCCCCTATATTATCATCAGTTATTTGTTACAACTCTGTGATCATTGTGGCCAGCATGGTTGCACACAATGCTGTTACCGTCCCACACACACACCAAACATCAAACTTTGATTTTGCCATTTTATATAAGGGACACAATTTTACTATCCATTGCATTTACTAGGACTTGAGCATGCATAGATTTTGATATCCATGGGTGGGAGGGGTACAGGAACCAAAACTTCAGCGGATACCAAGGGCCCACTGTACTCCTAAACTGGCAGCCACATTATCTTCATAACAGAATATGCTTTATTAAAAGAATATCCTTCTTTTTTTTTATTTTATTTTTTGTTTTTTTGTTTTTTTGTTTTGTTTTGGGAATTAAGGTAAATTCATCAGCAACAGACACTCTTCAATTCTGATACCTAAAAGACCATGGCTTTTAAAAAAAATCTCAGATGGATTATTCCAGTATTAAAGGCTGCAATCTAAACACTTTTTACTGCAGATGTCTTGACAACATTTCCCCACTAGGGAGCAGCACGAGACAAAAGTGCTCATTGATTGGTACGTAGGGCTGTGGCAAGACTATACAGTTTTCTAACTCAGCAAAGTAAGTGATAGTTTTCAGGGAGACTTGTCAGAATTACCGCCTGTGTCTAAGTACTATGATGTTCTCTCTCTTTCTCTCTCTCTTTTGTTGGACCAAAACTTTTGTTTCTGCAACTTCCTGCAGCTTAATTAATAAACATGACAGTGAGATGGAACCTGGCACAATGCCGTATTTCCATTCAGGCCCTTGGCATAGAAGGGTAATTGTTGTTATTTTGATTTGGCACACACAGCTCACCAGACTAGTGACACCACATTTATTTATTAATTTTTGCTGAGAACATGGACGTGATTCAATTTAACAGGTTAATATGGCTACAGCTTTTCATCCCCTGCTTCTCCCCACAGCCAGAGCAAACCTGCCACCTGTTTATTTCCATAAAAATTCAATTATACCACCACCAGTTTATTCTTCTTGTGTGAACAATTAACTGCAGGATGCTCTCAGCTCAAGGAACTCCTGACCCATTGCTTGTTGTTTTTGTTTGCAGACTGCCAGAATTCTGCTTGGTGGTTTTACCTCCCTTACATACCACTGCAAAATGAATGGGCAGATTCTACTTCAGATGCATGGATGCAGAGTAGGGTAAAGCTACTTTTCTGGACTATAATCCTACCTGGGGGACTCTGGGAGTTGTAATCCACCAAAGTAATTTTTCCAGTCTTTGGATCATAGAATCATAGAGTTGGAAGAGACCACAAGGGCCATCCAGTCCAACCCCCTGCCATGCAGGAAATCCAAATCAAAGCATTCCCGACAGATGGCCATCCAAACTCTGTTTGAAGATCTCCAGGGAAGGAGACTCTACTACAAGGGAGTGTGTTCCACTGTCGAACAGCCCTTACTGTCAGGAAGTTCTTCCTAATGTTGAGGTGGAATCTCTTTTCCTGTAGCTTGCATCCATTGTTCCGGGTCCTGTTCTCTGGAGCAGCAGAAAACAAGCTTGCACCCTCCTCGATATGACTTCCTTTAAAATATTTAAACAGGGCTATCATATCACCTCTTAACCTTCTCTTCTCCAGGCTAAACATCCCCAGCTCCCTGAGTCGTTCCTCATAGGACATGGTTTCCAGACCTTTCACCATTTTAGTCGCCCTCCTTTGGACACACTCCAGTTTCTCAACACCCTTTTTAAATTGTGGTGCCCAGAACTGGACACAATATTCCAAGTGGGGCCTGACCAAAGCAAAATACAGGGGCACTATTACTTCTCTTGATCTAGACACTATACTTTCATTGATGCAGCCTAAAATTGCATTGGCCTTTTTAGCTGACGTATCGCACTGTTCACTCATGTTCAACTTGTGATCTACTTGGACTCCTAGATCCCTTTCACATGTAGTTTCATTCAGCCAGGTGTCCCCCATCCTATACCTGTGCATTTTATTTTTCTGCCCTAAGTGCAGTACCTTACATTTCTCTGTGTTGAATTTCATTTTGTTAGCTTTGGCCCAGCTTTCTAGTCTATTCAGGTCATTTTGAATTGTGATCCTGTTCTCTGAAGCATTAGCTATTCCTCCTAATTTGGTGTCATCTGCAAACTTGATAAGTATGCTCCCAATCCTGTCATCCAGGTCATTGATAAAGATGTTGAATAACACTGGCCCCAAGACAGAACCCTGTGGGACCCCACTGGTCACTTCTCTCCAGGATGAATGGGTTCAGCCAGTCAACCAATTACAAATTCATGTAACAGTTACCTTGTCTAGACCACCTTTTACAAGCTTGTTTGCAAGAATGTCACGGGAAACTTTGTGAAAGGCCTTACTGAAATCAAGATACACTACATCCACAGCATTCCCCTAATCTACCAAGTTCGTAATTTTATCAAAGAAAGAGATTAGATTTGTCTGGAATGACTTGTTTCTCTGAAACCCATGTTGACTTTTTGTGATTATGGCATTGCCTTCTAGATGTTCACAGACTCTCTGTTTAATGATCTGCTCTAGAATCTTTCCTGGTATTGATGTCAGACTAACTGGACGATAATTGTTGGGATCCTCTTTTTTCCCCTTTCTGAAGATGGGAACAATGTTTGCCCTCCTCCAGTCTGCTGGGATTTCTCCTGTTTTCCAGGAGTTTTCAAATATGATTGCCAATGGCGCCGATATTACATTTGCCAGTTCTTTTAATACCCTTGGATGTAGTTCATCTGGTCCTGGAGACTTAAATTCATTTAGATTAACAAGGTATTCCTCTACTATCTCTTTACTTATTCTGTACTGAAATTCCCCTAATCTGTCCTCAGCTCCATTATCCTCAGGTTGGGCACCCTTTGCCTTTTCTGAGAAGACTGAGACAAAGAAGGTGTTGAGTAATTCTGCCTTTTCTCTGTCTTCTGTTAGCATTTTGCCATCTTCTCCACACAGTGGCCCTACCATTTCTTTCTTCTTCCTTTTGCTGCGGACATATCCAAAAAAGCCCTTTTTATTGTTTTTAACCTCTCCAGCAAGCCTGAGTTCATTTTGCGCTTTAGCTTTTCTGACTTTATCCCTACATGTGCTTGCTATTTCTTTGAATTCCTCTTTGGTGATTTCCCCCTTTTTCCATTTCTTATACATGTTCCGTTTAAAAGTCAGCTCAGTTGAAAGTTCCTTAGTCATCCATCCTGGGTTCTTGCAACACCTCCCGTTTTTCTTTCTCACTGGAACTGTTTGAAATTGTGCCTTCAGTATCTCCCTTTTGAGAAACTCCCATCCGTCCTGAACTCCCTTATCTTTTAGTATTTCTGACCACGAGACCACCCTCAATACTTCTTTAAGTTTACTGAAATCCGCTCTCCTAAAGTCTAGAATGCGTGTTTGACTATGCCTGGCTTCTCCTTTCCATTGTATAACAAACTTCAGGAGATCGTGGTCACTTCCACCTAATGATCCCACCACTTGCACCCCATTAACCAAGTCATCCTTGTTGGTTAGGATCAGATCTAAAATAGCTGACCCCCTTGTTGCCTCTTCCACCTTTTGGATGTCCATCATTGGCTCTAATGGAATAGATGGGGGAAAAATCTCCCCATTCTCCTCTTCACCATAGCATTTTATAGCTGTTCTAAAAGGGAAGATACACTTGATCATATAAAATGGATACATTTCCTCCTTGCTGCTATGGGAAAGCTCGGTTAACATTACTTCTTAGATCTGACCTTGGTCTTTACAGAATTCTTTTGAGCAGCTATGATATGTCTGGGATTCAGCTGAAGCACCGGCTATGTAAGAGAATCCCAGTGTGCCCTTTCTTCCTTGCAGTGAAGTCACAATTGCCAGAGACAGGTTGGATTGGATCAATGCAGCATTGCAGCCTCTGCATTCCAAAGAACATGAGAGATATTGCCAAAAATAGGCTGGTAGAACTGGCCCTAATATTAGGTAGAGAGGTGAGACTGCTTCAGGCAGCAGATTCTGGGTATCACAAAAGAAGACCAAATTGCTAATGATTTATTTTTTATAATTGTATATTTTATTTTATTTTATTGCTAGAGGATGCAGGGTGGGGTAATGTTTTTTTTTGGAATTTCTACCTTATGTGCCAAAAATCACTTATCTGCTTTGGGCACAATGGACCTTGAATTGGGAGGGGGAACCTTTTGCTGCCAGGGGCAGAAAAATATATTAGGCTGGCCATGGTAGCTTGCCTTTTGGCTTAAAATTATTTTCCGCTGCTCAGTTTGGATATCACCTTGCTAGGAAGGCAGCAGTAACATAACAAGCTAACAGATGCAGTAGGAAAATAAAGCTTTATCATTGCTGTCCTTGTCACCACCATCACAACTGCAATTAAAGTCACAACATTTTTTTTCTAGAGTAGCATCTATAGGTGTAAGCAACATAAAGTTGTGAATATTTGTAACCTATTGAGATGAATGGACAAAATATCATGATATCAAATGTGTTTGCACAAAACTAAACCCCAAGGTATTTCACTGGTACTTTGATCTATTAGGTGTAGACTCAGGCCCTTATCACACAAGGGGTTTTGCAGCTCAGATCTGGAGTCAGTCCTGGTCCAGCAATGCGAATTCACGTTATAACGTGATGTATTATCACACCTAATTGCTTTCTGTGGGTGGTTGTTCTGAGCCGGATCCAAAGTCAAGCCGGAGTGACTCCTCATTTTGGTGAATTTGGTAACAAGCGAATTCACAAGAATTGCTTCTAAGCTCACTTCGATTTCACTCTGAATTGGTTTGGTGTGGAATGCAACTTTGCTTCCGTCCTGGTACACCCCCCCAAAATCTCCAAGGTCCTACATTTCCCATGATGCCATGCTCCAAGTTTGCCCCATTTGCTTCTGGTACTCCGCCCTGCTTCCATTGCTGCCGAGGGGAAATGCGGTTGTTTCCGATGCCACTGGGGAAAGGGCAGAGAGCTACTGAGGAATGAATGTATTCACGTTTTAATGTGGACAGGAGACATGCTGGTGAGGAGGAGGAAAGCGGCTGTTTCCGATGCCGCTGGGGAAGGCTGCTTGGGTGGCTGGAAAAAACGGATCATATTATATCCCATAGAAAGACTGCTTGTGTGGCTGCAAAAATGGACCATATCTCCCAGAAAAAGAGTGCTAGTTTGGGTGCCAAAACGGACCACATCTCACATAGAAAGGCTGCCTGTGTGGCTGCAAAAACAGACCACATCTCCCAGAAAAAGAGTGCTAGTTTGGGTGCCAAAACGGACTCTAAATCCAATAGAACATGAAGCAATGTTTCACGTGACGCTAGCATTCACATGAAAGTGGAACCAGGAAGTGGCCCCCTTCTTAACCCTGGAAGTGCAAAGGTTCATGATGCATTCAGACCCCCAATGAACATGTGCAAGGGTCCCAATTCGAATAGTTGAATCCGCATGGTATGTACTGGTGTGGTAATACAATGTGCACTCACTCCACTTTGATCCTGTAATTACCACAATTTCGTTCTTCATGTGTGATAGTTCATCGTGAGAATTGCCTTGGATTCGAAGTAACTCTGCTACGGAAGTGCTTCAGTTTACAGTTCCAGGCTCACATGTGATAAACACCTATTTTTTTTAAAATATAACTTTTTATTGAGAAGAAATACTGAAGTATACAAAAATGAAAAGAAAAAGGGTTTTTATATAAAGATTATATGTATAAAAAGGTATAAATATAAGTAGGCACAGTGAGTATATGCATTTCTGTTGCTTAGATTCATTTCCCAGTTACAACTGTACGGTGATTATAATGTAAGATGAAAGGCAGGATGGCATAGTGGTTTGAGTGTTGGACTATGAATCTGGAGGCCAGGGTTCAAATTTCAGCTCATCCATGAAACCCACTGGATGGCCTTGAGCAAGTCATATGCTCTCAACCTCAGGGAAGGCAATGGCAAACCTCCTCTGAACAAATCTTGCCATGAAAACCCCATGAAAGCACACAGCGCACACACAGTGATTAGGATGTTCATAAAAATCCAAGTTCAGCTGTGATCAAAGTCAAACATTGTAACTGACCAAAATATCAGAAGGTTTTCAGAAAGGAGAAGACCAAAACACCATTATTTGTGCTGTTATGGAGAAAATTTGTTATAGGCAATAATAATAATAATAAAAATGTCATATTTTAACAAAACTATTTGTATATTTTTTCTCATTGCTTGGAGAAAACTGAAGTATCTAAATTTGCAAAATTGGTTTACAAGAGTCTGGAAAAATAGCTGTAAATGAGAAAATTACTACCAGTTGTGATGGTCATGCTGACAGTGACATACAGTGGACCCTTGTTATACGCTGGGGTTTGGTTCTAAGATCCCCTGTGGATAACAAAATCCGTGGATGCTCAAGTCCCATTAAATATAATGACATAGCAAAATGGTGTCCCTTATAAAAATGGAAAATCAAGGTTTGATATTTGAAATTTATACTTTTTTGAACATTTTCAAACCGTGGATGCTTGAATCCATGTATAAAAAATCTGTGTATAAGAAGGGCTGACTGTATTTAGTCAGACTTGTATCTGTGTAAGCCTTATTTTGATTGAAGTGGTGGGTGGTATTCCTTCTCTCCCTCTGCAATGATCAAAGCCCTCCCCAACTTACTATAGAGGCACGAAATTCCTATCCCCCCCCCCAGAACCATTCAGTGCCGAAGTGTCTGACTTTGTCCCAGAGATGAAATGGCTACATCATCTCTGAGACATCTGGAGGACACTAGTGAATCATAGTTTTAAAAAAACCATAATCATTTCATATCTGGCTATAGGGACATAGCCAGATTCTTCTCTTATCTCCTGTTCTTCATGAGCACAAAAGGGCTGGCTGGAGGTGAGGGAGGAGCTGCAGAAACTGCAGAGAATTCTGCCAAGAATTGAAACGAACATATTCTTCGAATATGTCTTGGACTTAAAAAAAAGCCTAATTAAGGGTGCAAATAAAATGCAGTTTGTGCAAGGAATTGTCTGAAAATAGTCTAGGACAACAATTTAAAGAAATCCAGAGAACTGCAGCAAAAAAATTATTACAGCCTCTTGACACATTTGCCCCATCTGGAGCAGCTCTTAGCCTCCTAGGCACAGGACAGACCGCCCCAAAAGGGCAGACTCCCAGTGCCTATTTTTCTGCTGGAGGGAAGCCGCAGCTGCCAAACCACGCAGCTTCCTGCTGGTGGAAAAAGAACCTGCGAAAAGTGGGTTCTTCTAAAGCCACAGCGGTGGTGTAACGAGTGCACCACTGGTGCACTGGTTATGTAAGCACTGCGTGGCACCGTGCGAATGCCATGTGGTGCTTATGTAACAATGGCGGCACCCATGTATACAGGGCGCCGCCATTGTTACACCCTCATCATGTGCTAGAGTTGCGTGGTGTGTGGGCGCTCTGCCCCCAGTCAACCCTAGCACGTGACGAGGGCATCGCAAAGGGCCTGTATGTACCGGGCCTTAGTCTAGTTTTTGTGAACAAGGGGTTTGGGATTCCATGAAATAAATTCTGTTTCATTTCATGCAACTTTTCCCTCTCCCCTTATATCTGGACTGTATTTTAGAAATTGTGGAAGATTCTGGATAGATAAGACAAACACCACATGGAAGACAGAATTGTAGAATTTACAACCACTTGGACAACTTTAAAATGTGGTTGGACAACTCAGTGGAGGATGGAACTAACAGCTAATACATTATGCACATGTATTTTCCTTCCAGTCTACAACTTGAGCATAAGCAGAAAGATGCTTATATCTCACACATAGGCAATTGGTTGCCACTGTGTGACTTGAATTCAGGACTAGATTGTAAGCCGCCCCAGTTGCATTTTGTAGAGAGGCAGGATATAAATAAATTTTATTATTTATTATTATTATTAAATAGGCCACCATGACTCTTCTTTTATTGGATGAACTACCCTTGGTATTGTTGGGATCTGTACTTAATATTTTGAAGGGATTCGTGGTGTCTCCTGCTTCCCAACTCCTTTTAAAAACCAGCAATGTTAACCATTTTCCTGCCCCTTTTTAAATCTCAGCAATCTCAGCAGTGCATTTGCCATCTCCTGTTTTATACCCCTTTTTAAAAAATGATTTCCTGATGAATAATAGCAGGTCCTTCTCTTTTGATTTTTGGAGGCTTCCTATTTCTAATTTTGATTGGGCTTTGCAGTTTGGATGAAAACTAAAAACACTATGCCAGTTTTTGAGGCATCCACCATGATTTCTTGCAGGATTAAAGTTGCCCGCTCTTTTGCTTCTAAAAATCTCCAGTCTGAAATTTCAACTTGAATGTGCACTGCAAGCTGGACAACAACCAAAAACACTCTGTCAAATTTTGGAGCATCTAGCACAATGTCCTAATGAGTTGTGGCTGGAATACACAGCCAGATATAGATTTTCTCTTATTATAGATGTTTTCATGGCAGCTTTCATTCCAGGCATTTCTACCTCAAAGATCTCAAATAGCTGAGCTGTGAAAGATGTTTGGCTCAGACCCTGAAGAAGCACCATCAGCCAAGGAGAAAGAGTAGAACAGATGGACCAGTGATGTGATTCAGAATATAGACGCTGGGTATTTATCTAAAAAAATAAGTAATGGTATATTTTTGCAGAGTAATTTCAAATGTTTTTGATTTGTCTGAAGGATAAAGCAGAGATTCAGCCTCATGATGTATCTGAAAGATAAGAGTACATATTTCCAAAAAGAAGATTGTTTCTGAAAGTAGTAAATATGAGTACAGTCTCAGACTGTATTGTATTAGACTTATAATTTAAATTAGACTATCTAATTTAGACTCATTTGGCACTCAAGCACTGATTCAATTGAGCCACAGTACTTTAGTTATTTGAAGGATTTGGTAGATTGCTGAGAAAATTTAGTTGAACTCTCATTTAACATTCTTTATATTTCTCATAATGTACATTACGGAAGATGTACAAGGAGCCAGAAGGTATTTTAGGTGCCTTCCATGAAAAATAACTTTTCTTATGCTCAAAAATATATTGGGTTCAAGTCAATTTGGATGAAGCACTGTACTGAAATGAGATATAGTCCAAAGATTTTGGCTGGAGGTCAGTGATACAGTTATGTATTCCTAACGTAGAGTTATGGATTCATTACTGCTCTGTATTCATTAAGATTATGTGGGCTTACTATAAGACTATGTATGCACCACCCACACAGCTCACCTTAACAGCCAGAAGCCAGACTGGGCAAAGGAGATCTGTTGAACTACCAAATCAGGATGCAAGGAAGATGACTTTTTGAACCCTCTCCCACCAGCAAGCAAGGTTGCAGTAATCAGAAGCAGGACTCCTGTTGGAATTCCTTTACAGTCTCACTTGTGGTGAGAAGGGACTGGAACCACCCTCTTCCTTATGGATACATAAGCCAAGGTAGACTATTGGTGTTTGTTATTACAGTGTTACTGGAACAACCATTTTTTTTTGTAACACAATTTAAGCCTAAAAGCCCAGCATTTATAGTTACTATTGTATCACAATCTTTTAACAATAGCTAGCCATCTTGTCCTCCTCGCTCCTACATGTCGGCTTTCTAACATCATTTTTATACAGAGACCTCAAGTTGGGAGGATTGTTGTGTGTAAAGTAAATGAAGAATATATACAATGGAGGGAAAGAGAACAAATAGATAAATAAATAAATATATGCAAAATGACTACGATTTGGTTAACAGGGATACCAAACAGAAAAGAAAGATAAAATATATATACCTATTTTTCATTTGCATTAAATTAGTTTATTCCACTATGGTGAATCCATTTATGTATGCAAACTCAGCACCATAGCTATGCTAAAATTGGCTTTCACTGTACAGAAACTAGTGTTCAACCATTTTCCCCCCTGAAGGAGTCACAAAAACTTTAGAGATGATAAGTGTGCCAATCCACAACCCATTGCATTCAAACAACATGAAATGACTGTCATTTCTAACAAGTGACTGGTGACAGCCTTGGGATCTAAGGTGTTTATGGAGGACATTAAAATGTCCACCATCGTGCAATGCTATCATCTTGTGTTTGTGTATGTCTATTCCAAACCTCTGGGCCATGGTTTAATATGATCTGAAATCTATGACTTGTGAGAGTAACTCACATCAACTACTCTAAGCATTTTTAGAGCTCTTGCCTTTTCTTTACATTTGACCCTGGGAGAGGTTAATTCTAAATTTAGACATGACTTTCTAGAAATGTGAGACTATGATAAGAGCTGACAGAAAGTTCTGTTTTATTGAGTGAGCAAGAGAAGAGGGCCCAATTCTTAATATTTATACCTGGTCTGATCAGTTTTAGTGGTGGATGGATGTGAATTATTAACAATTTACTCCTATTAAAACAGAACAAAAGAGGGCAGATATTTCCATATAGTTTGCACAAGTCAGTGTACACTGAGTAACAACTAGATATGGAATAATTTAAACAGAAAAGCAGTACAAATCTGGCCATGGTCATATATGCCTTCATTACATTCCATTTGAATTATTGTAATGTGCTATACATGGGGCTGCCTTTGGAAACTATCCAGAAATTTGTTGCTGTTGTTGTTGCTGTTGTTGTGTAGAAGGTCCAAAATGCTACCACCAGACTGTTGAACTGGGAACATATTAATCTCTTGTTGAAACAGCTTCACTTGCTACTAGTTTGTTTCCAGACACAAAAGTCCTATTTGGCTTCTGTCAAAACTATCTAAAAACCCATTATCACTGCATATGAATAGGCTCAAACCTTACAAACTTCAGGGGATAGCTTTCTCTTAATTCCGCTACAGTACTCTCACAGGCTTGGCTTGAGAAGACACAGGAATGCTATTCTTAGGCTATTTAACTCCATCCCAAGGGAGACTTGGTTCTGCTCTATTTTCACCATCAGGCAAAGGCCTTCTTATTCAAACAGGCCTTCAGACTTCAGCTGGTTATGGTTGAAAGATGTGCAATGAATTTGTTGTGTTTTTTAAATTAAAAATATGCAACATATGCTTAATGTGTTTAATATGTTTTTAATTGTTTCCAATTAATGTTTTAGTTGGGTTGATTGTATAATGCCTTTTATGTATTTGTACCACATATTGTCTTAGCTTATATAATAATAATAATAATAATAATAATAATAATAATAATAATAATAATTGTGTTACACAGTGAACTCCACCTTAACCTTCCCCAATCTTCACTACCTGGTCAGCCGCCACTGTGATCAGCAGAGGTCTGTTCTACTGTCAATTGAGAAACATCTGACTGATGTTCTTACACCCTTGTGAGAGCAATCTCTGATGCAATAAGCTGAAGCAGAACCCCTTTTGCAATTCCTCCTCATGTAAGAGATTGTTGGCACACATTAATTGTGTTGAATTAATGTACAGACTTGGATTATTTCTCTACGAACTCTGGTGGGGAGGGACCTTCAGCAGCTTTCCACTTGATCAGGGAACTACAGTAGCTGCTGCCTAGTATAGAAAATATGATTTAAAGGGCTCTACAGTAGCGAGAGAAGCCAGCGACAAGGAAAAGGCCAAAGAACTGCCAACATTCAAAGACAATGACTTTATCAATGATGGTCAAAAGATTTATATTGATGAAACCAACAAAAAGATGTTCTTTGTCAACTACAGTGGCTGCTGCCTAGTAAATGGTGATTGGGGAACTTTCATGCTCCCTGTGTATCCCCCAATCTAGAGGCAACATAAGGATCATGAATACAAAACAATCACAAGTGCATGATTACAGATTATGAATTTGTATCTCCCCAGCAGGATTCAGGCCTCCATCTTTAAACTATATTTCATCAGAACAGCCCTTCAGATACAGGACATCTTCAGACAAAGTACAGTCTTTTGTAAAAGGGGACATATGGCCATGTTAGCCAATGCTAATTCCCATATCTAGGATCAAATGGAGACTGCAGTCAAGAAATAAGAAAAACACTAGGATGGGAAGAGCAGCTATGAAAGAACTGGAAAAGCTACTGAAGAGCAAAAACATACAACTGAGAACTAAAGTCAGAATCGTTCAGGCCATTGTATTCCAGTTACCATATACGGATGTGAGAGCTGGATAGTGAAGGAAGCAGACAGAAAGAAAATCAACTCATTTGAAATGTGGTGTTGGAGAAGAGTACTTAGGATACCATGGACAGCCAAGTAAACAAACAAATGGGTTCTTGAACAGATGAGACCAGGGCTCTTCTTGGAAGCAAAGATGATCAAGTTGAGACTATTGTACTTTGGCCACATAATAAGAATGCACAGATCACTAGGAAAAAACAATAATGCTAGGAAAGGTAGATGGTAGAAGAAAGATATGAAGACCACAAAACAGATGGATAGACTCAGTCAAGGGGGTTGAGGGCAAGGACTTGCAGGATCTGGGCAAGGCAGTGGAGAATAGAGATTTTTGGAAATATCTCAAAGTGATAATAAATTGCTATAAGTATGTGGAATTAATACATAGACCTTAGCTATTTCCCTATGAACTCTGAGTATTCAAATGATGCTAAGATAAAACCATAGCATTTAAAGAAGTATCATATTGTTATAGCTAAGTAGTGCAGATATATTTTGTGTTCAACCTGTTTCTATTCTATTTCACATTCCAGCCCCTAGTCATCCTGGAACAACCACTTAGGTCACAGTATATATATATATATATTAACTGTATTTTAAAATGAATTATAAGGTATAATATTAATTATAAAGCATTAGATGGGATTTTGAGGCCAGTTTCATGGCTGCTTAGCTTTAGCAAAATACCAGCATCGGTTACATTGGGTCATAGTTCTTCTTCTTTTTTTTTGTCCTGATCAGATTACTACCCAGGCAATAACCCTAAGAGGATTTGTGAGAGGGCTATGTGAAGCTCTTTATATGGATTTTGCTTCACAAATGTAAGATTTGGCAATATTCAGGATTACATATCAAGAAAACACTTTCTTCATGTTTGACTGACCAGGGCTCCTGTCACTTTGCTTCCTGCCAAGGTATATCATTTGGCTTTCTTGCTTTTGCTGTCTTGCTGACATGCTTTGTCTCTCTCTCTCTCTTTCTGTCAGTTTGCTCAGGTCACTGAGCTGACTGGCATAGAAATCTCAGTGCACTGCATAACTTTTAAAATGAGTACTACTTGGAGCTCCAGCATACCTACAGTGATAGTAGTTCATACATTCAGATATTCCAGATGGACCAAGTGCAGTTTTGAGAGTGCCCTGGTCATGGTATTTTTCAGAACTAACTGGACATGACTGAAGTGTGGCTTTGGCACAGCTTTTGGACTCTTAGGACGCATGCATCATTTAAACAGCATACCTCCAAAGTGACCCAAAGCGGCTTTATTTTGACCTGTCTGTTTGGGCTCTCAGTGGGAGGGGAGGAGAGGAGGGATCCACCACAAAAACTGATCAGACCAGGTATAAACAGGGGCATCACTAGGGGTGTGGGAGATGCTGGCTGCATCAGATTACTAAAAAGGGTGTGACACCACTGTTCCCCAAACATCTGTCTTTTGGCAGAAATAGACTGCGATGTTCAACTGTGTCCCTTTAAAACACTGAAGAGATGGTGCTAGTGGGACAAATTTCAATGGGAAAAGAAAGGAGAGACCCCAGTTTTTTTTAACATAAAATTTTAAAATTTATATATTTTTTAATTTAATTTTTTTATTCTTTTAAAATTGTCTTTAAAACATCATTTCTTATCAAACTTTCACTTGAACCACACGAAACTATGTACATGTAAATACATTTAGGCTGTGTATATGCTATTGTAATTTAAAGGTATAATTTTAATTTTCCTAGTTGTTCATGTCACAACTATTGCCATTAAATCTGGTGATATAAGGGCATTATGATTTATGAGTAACTTTAGGACAAAAACATTACTAAGGATTCTGTATAGGGTGGTATAGGAGGAGGTCAATTGGGGAGTGACACCATAAGTTACTGCACTGGGTGATACCAACCCTAGTGACGCCACTGTTAATAGCTTTTATCATATAGACCACATTCTGATGTTGTTTCAACCCATGTGTCCTGGTTTTCATCTGTGAAATGCTGAGGATATGCTTTCTTTGGTATGCAGTTCAGCTAGTGTGGTACATAACAGTGGCCTATTTTGTCAGTTCATTCGTGGGTGTCCACAGATGACATGGGCTGGGATATTAGTTGTGGGTAGATCTCATCCCATCCATTCTTTTCTGTGTTTCCCTTCTGTTTATGATGATACTTCTGGTTTGGAATTCTAACATTTTTCTTCTCCTTATGTGCCCATTCAGTAGTGTGAGCACTAATATACTAAAATGGAAATCTGTCTTGCTAGTCAGGACACTAATAATTCAGTTATTGATGCCACTTCTGTCTATAACCTTCTCCGACTCTGTTCATACAACCACTTTGAAGTCCAAATCTTAAAAAAATCTCTTCTTATTAGAGCTAGATCATCAAGCTGAAATGTTGAAATAGAAGGGGGAAGGAGGTCATGGGAGAAAGGGAGTTCTACTGCACATTTAATATAATGGTTTTAGTTTTCCATTCAAAGCACTGCTAGATCATCAAACTGAAATGACTGTCCAGCAAGAGGAAGAACAAAAAACTAAAAGCTAAAGCCTCCTCTGCCTATACCCCTCCTCTCCAGCCAGGCCTGAAATTAATCTGAAAAGAAAGTTATCATCACCATTGTCATCGTCCTCATCATCATCTATTGACCTTCTCCTCTATGGATGTTCAGTTCTGCTGCCCTCCTAGCCTAATCCTGTGGTGGCGAACCTATGGCACACATGCCCTCTCTGGCACACAAAGCCATCTCTGAGGGCACACCGAGAGACAGGAGGGTAGGGGAAGTGCACCTGTTCCTCCTCTTCCCTCACCCTCCTGTGCCTTTAGCTGCCTCCCAGGAGTCTTCCTCTTCCTCCTTTCCCCCGCTCTCCCAAGCTTTTCACTGTTTCCAGATGCCCTGCTCCCTGGCATTGGGTAACACTGTGAGAACACCTTTCAGTTTAGGCACTTGATCTCTAAAAGGTTCACCATCACTGGCCTAAGCCATGGACAAATTATTCAATGGTGATAACATGCACACAGACACATCAGTACATCCATATGCACAAATAGCTATTGAATAATATGGGATGTGGTGAACTACATGTGTTCAAATCTGTGGATTGCCAGCCCAATGATAGGAAGGGACCACTGTATTAATATTTAATCCAGTACTAGGACCAAAAGAAACAGGGATGGTGACATCAGTGCCGATGGGTTCTCCAGAGTGTGTGACCTCATCATACTGGATGTTGATACTAGTCCTGATAGCTAAAAAATACCCATAACCTGGTATTGATTGGGTGGGACCTTTTTGTGCACAACTGAGTGGTTGAACATGATATTTTTTCTAGAAGAGAAACAAATGCCTCAAGGGTCCAGCTGTACAACCCAGCCCAGGGCAAGGAATGAGCCTGACATGCCTAGGGGGCATGGGAGTCATGACCTAAGAGGCAATGATGAATATTTTTTCCTTCATCGGCATCTGTTAATCTGCATACAGTTCATCTCCCACACCCTTTTACACCAATGATTTTTTTTGGACTTGGCTGTTTTCAAAGCTACTTGGTAAACCCAGGCAAGATAAGACCTCAGATTCAAACAGAAGTCAAAACACATGTAGATTATTGGATTGACAAAGACAAGCAAGGAGGGTCTATTTCCTTCTCTCAGGTGATGGATGGTATGCATTACCATCCTCCAGAACTGTGCCCAAAGATCACAATTGATTGTATATATTTATATTTTTCCACAGGGCAAGTCTTTTCATTCCCTGGGTGTCCTCAAGTTTTAGGGAAGATACAGTTCTACCCATGACTTTTTAATAGGTTTCCTCATCAGTTGGCTACTGTCTGAACAGAAGGCAGGACTAGATAATCCACCATATTCTGAACAGGACTAGATAACCCACTTTGTTTCATGGGAAGGAGGTTTGACATTAGCCTCTTGAAAACAAGATTGGCTAGCTATACTGTCCTCTCACAAGGTTAAATGTTGTTTTCTGTTTGGATGAAGCACCAAACACTCTGTTGGTCTATTTTCTTCTTTAAAAAACAAAGCAAAAAACAAACAAAAACAAAAAACAAAAAACCCTTGATGTTTAAAGTTTCAACCTGTAAAACTTAATCTCAAGCAGTTTTTCTGGTGTAATAATTTTCCACTTTTTTCATGAGAGCATCACTTCAGTGGCTCCCCAGATGGCAATGAAGAGGTAAAATCATTGCATGGTGTCTTTACTGTTGCAGAAATGAACAAGCAGAACAGCTCCCAGACTCTGAGTTTTGTGCAATATATTAGAAATGGGTGGTGGGGTGGCACTGATGACAGAAATGCCTTGGCAAATCCATGAGTAGGCCACACATAGAAACTATAACTGAGCGTTAGCAAAGATGTAAGTACCAAATTATGGAGCTATGAGGCATTCATCTAACAGAATGTGGGGGGATTTCATTTTATTATTTGTTTAAAATGTTTAGCAGATTGGCTTTAGCTATATCTTATTTAAATTCATGTTATAAGCTGTTTTGCCTTCTGCACTGAGAAAAGGGGAGGTATTTATGGGGATCCTAAGGTAAACCTATCATGGGGTTTTCTTGGCAGGATTTGTTCAGAGAGGGGTTATCATTGCCCTCCTTTGAGGATGAGAGAGTGTGGCTTGCCTAAGGTTACTCAGTGGTTTCCATGACACAGAGCTGAACCGTGATCTCCTGGAGCCCTAGTCCACCACTACACCACACTGGTTATGAAACAAACAAACAAACAAACAAACAAACAAACAACGTGATTATTGGAATTTGTAATGAATTGACTTAATTTGCATATCCATACTGATATATGAATCTGTTTGTAGAAGTCACAGGTATAGGTAGTAACAAATGTGTATTGCAAATGTATATTGCAATTTGTTTGTGACTTTACATATAATCATTGTTCAGAAAATGGGACAGAATAAATTTAGAACTGAAAACATGTGAACCTGACACAGACTGGAAATAGATTGATGAGGGGAAATGTTACCATCTTCAACTGCAATATGCATTTTGTATTTTCTATAATACTGCAAAACACTTTATATTGTATAGTGGTTTGAGATGTTTCAAGTGAGAGATGCTGTTAAAATGCAATGAAATAAAACCAATCAAATAAGTAAGTAAGTAAATATTATTTTGCATGCAAAATACTGCTTTACAACATATTTGAGGGATAAAGAGATCAAAATATTCTAAAAAGACCAGTCTGTGGTGTTTACAGTTGCAGAGACATAAGAGTTTATCACACGGGGTTTTCCTGTGCAGAAACGGGATTTAAAACAGGGAAATCCTGCAAAAGCAGGATCATTTTCACACAATGTCACGTATTAACACATACACAAAGTGAAAAAATCCTGAAAAAACAGGATCATTTTCACAGGACGTCATGGGCATTGAGCAGTAAAGCAAAAATAAATTACACAGAAAGTGGACAAAACCCACTGCTTGTTACTTCAAGATGGTCTTGAAAATAAAAAAAATGGCCAATTTTGTCCACTTTCTGTGCGGTTTATTGTTTGTGTTAATGCTCAGTGTCCCTCATGAGTATGAAAATGACCTCACTTTTGTGGGATTTCTCGTGGATTTAAATCCTGTTTTTGCACGAGATTTAGGCACTTAGCTTCCCATGTGACAAACTCCTTAATGTTATCTGTATAAGCATCATTCTAGAATATTACTTTTTAGAAATAGGTAGATTGTGTATATTTCTATCCTTTCCAACTTGTATTCTCCAGTGCAAAGAAACAGCTCCAGGTAATGTCTGGGAAGCTACAGAGGGGAGAGGGGTGTGGGGCTAGAGATGTGTGGCTACAAATCATTAGGAGCTACTTTGCCATTTATTCAGCTAGAAGAGTCAGACTTTATCACTTGACTCTGGTCAGGCAACAGTTGCAGAAGATTGCTTATTCTGTCTAGCTAGTTTCTCTTATATCAGACAAGATAGTTTGCCTTCTTACCAACATCTGACCTTCTCAGCAGGCTGCAATGAGTGCAATCTGTTACTGAAATGCTGTTGATGTTCCTTTGCACTGAAATTGCTGTCTCTAAGAAAGAATGAACACCCACAGTGTGTCTTTGCTCTCCGAACTATTCAGAATAACCACTATCATACATCTAAGTTTACTCATATAAAAACTAACCAATGCATTCCTTACCTTCCTGCTTGGCTAAAAAGAATGCGTTACCATTAGGTTCTAGATTAAATGTGCTTTAGATAGATACATATTATTTACTGTGCAAAAAATGTATTTGTCCTGCACAGGAAGTGCTGTTTTCTGCACAAATAACCCCACATGTGAATTTTATACATAGTAAATCATAAACTATGAATACATCCTCACAGCAGGAAGAAAATTGTCAAAAACACTTGTTGTTCCTTTAAGAATGAAATTAGTGAAGAATTTCATCCCTAATGTGTGGATCAGGAACCCTTAGTACAGAATTCTAAAAGTCTCATCAAGGTATAAATCCTCAGATTCTGTAGGATTGGAACAGTTAAAGTGGTATCAAAGTGTTGTTGAGACATTTGAAGGGTTCCTCCAGATTTTTTGGACTTCTCTGAGTTCCTGACTGTTAGCTAGATTAGTTGCAGTCTCTAGGAACTGAAGTCCCAAACTTCTAGAAAACCAAAGTTTGGGAACCACTGAGTTACATCTGCCTGACGTATGTAGTGTCCACTCCCATTTCTTTGGGGCTGAACAGACAGACCAGAAAGGGAAACTTGAAGCCGCCCCTGACAAAGCCAGATTGGGGCACACACTGTGGCCCCAATCTGGCCATAATCCAGTCCAGATAGGAGCGACAAAGTGCTACTCCTATTTGGGGTAGCTTGAAGCTGCCCCATCACACCTTTAGTTGGCTTGGAGGCATATGCCGTCTAAATGCCATGCTCAGAGTCATCTAGAAGCCACCTGGGACGTAATTGCCAGCACAACTTTCAGGCAACTTGGGGGTGTGGCATGTGTAAATACCATACCCCCAGGCCAGCTTGAAGCCGGCTGAAGCTTCCTGTCTGTTCCGGTCTTTAGTGTTATTTCTCAGTGTTTAAAAATCCAAAAGAAATAAAGGGTTGAAATCCAGAACGGTTTTTTTTTCCAGAGCTTGCTATTTTTGAAGATATGTCCTACTCTTTGCTGCATGTTTTGTAACAGAGTACTACATTAACATTGTATGACTGCTGTCCCTCCTGGGATTGTCACGAAAAACTCCTGTAGATGTTTATCTTTTATGATGTTATCCCATTGAGCAGCTCTTTAAAATAAACTAAGTGTGGCTTATGTAGTTGTAGTGAGAATCTGCCTGGTGGCTATTTTGATGTAAACACCTCTGTGTCTAAACACTGATGGCTTTGGAACTTTGAATTTTGCATCTCCATGGAAAAAATGTCAGATAGAATTGTTTTTACTTTTCAGTTAATGCCACATGTGTTGTAGATCCTGTTTAAGGTCCTTCTCTTTACAGCTTAGGAAAGATGTTAAGAACACCTCTGACAACCCCATTAATGCAGTCTTGTTGTGAAAACTAGTATAGAAAGAGGAATCCAGGAACTTTTAATCTTGATTATAATGGTGAGAGGACTTGCCTTTGTTTAGGGCAGATTTTTATACATGAATGCTATGACTTTGGTTCAGAAATAATTTATTAGTTAGCATTTGAACAATTTTCAAAAAGGGGCCATCTCATCTTTGCTGGACTTGGGCTTCACATGTGTAAATATCTAATCTTCTATACCTGTATGATGGATCACAGTGTGGGACAAGTATGGGTAACTTTCTAGGCCTGTGGCATTAATTCTGGCTGGTGTCTCTGGGGTTGGTGACTCATGGTGCCACCTCCCCCCTGACATTGATATCCCCCCATACCATATCATATAGAATCTTTAGTAATTTTTTTGTATTAATGTTAGTCATAAATCATAATCCCCACTGTGATGGTGGAAGTAAGCTGAGGAACAAGGGAGAAGTGAGAGGAGGAGTTAAAAACTGGGATATTTTGAAAGTAGCTGATAAAGTGAGAAAGCAGAAGATTAACTGGGACTGTTCCTACCAAACTAAACAGCTGGAGAGTATGTGGAGATCAATAATTCCTCTCCCTCACTTTTGTTGGGAAACCCTTTCTTCTCTGGTCTTGTTCTTACCCTGTGTCCTGGGACTTGGTTTTCAGTTAGGTGCCAATGATACCAGGGCTGTTTTACACCAAATGCCCACATGTCTGCAGATATGCGAGTGTTAATGATTGACAGGATCCAAGGTAGCTTTGGGAGAGTTATTTTATCTGTTTGAGCTCACTGCTGAGAAAAGGCCTCCTTTTCAACTCCTACCTGGAATTTTTACCTGTCTTTTGAAGCACCATGAAGGTCTTGGTTGTGATGCTGGCCTTGGCCATTGCCACAGGTGAGTAGAAGGGAAATTCAGAAACCTCTTCTTTAGTGTCTGAAGAGGGACACACATTTAGAAGAAAAAGAAATTTGAGTCTTCCTTATTATTCAAAATGCTTGGGACTAGAAGTGTTTTGGATTTCAGAGTTTTTCACATTTTAGAATATTTGCAGATCTCTTGGAGATGGAACCCAAATTCAAACATAAAATTCATTGACATTTTGTATGTACCTTATACACATAGTCTGATGGTAATTTTTAACACAGTATTTTTAATAATTTTGTGCATGGGACAAACTTTGTGCATAGAGAACTGTCAGTGCATACTGAACTGTCACTCTCTCAGCCACTCATGTGGACAATTTTGGATTTTGGAGTATTTTAAATGTTGGAATTCCAGGATAACGAAGATTCAACTTGTTTGGGCACAACACATTTCTTTAAATAGTAGTCTTGACATGGAGTCTTTTTTCAAATTCTGGAAGGAAAAAAGCAGTATGTTTTTTTAGCCTAGATCATTGACAATGTTTAGCCAGAATGTGTGTATATCATTATGACTATTTGTATCATAATGAGCCAGTGTGGCATTGTGGTTTGAGTGTTGAACTATGACTCTGGAGACCAGGGTTCAAATCCCAGTTTACCATATAAACTCACTGGATGACCCTGGGTAAGTACATGCTCTCAGCCTCAGAGGGAGGCAAGGGCAAACCCCCTCTGAAAAACGTTGACAAGAAAACCCTGTGATAGAGTCACCTTAGGGTCACCACAAGTTAGAAATTACTTGAAGGCACACAACAACAACAATATCAAAGTTTAATGCTCCACATGAAAGAAAGAGATTGAATTCTCTTAGTGACATACCTGTACATGACGGGGGGGGGGTTTACACAGGATGCACATTTTGTTTAGATTTAGAACATTCAACAAGGAACTAGTCTCTAGCTCTTCATACCTTACAAGTCTGATCTTCCAAGAAAACTGTGTCTATTGGTGTTGCTGCTGCTGCCTAGTTGGGGGGTGAGGGGAGCATGCAAGTAGGCCTAATCATCTCAGCTTCAGATTTGCAGCCAAGAGGGGAGAAATGAAGCTGCTTGTCTGGTTCTCTGGGAAGGGGACCTTTTTTCTCTTTCTCTGGCTACTGCAACACTGATAGGTCACCCAGGGGGGTGTCACCTGGTGGGGGTGGGGCTTTGGGACAAGCCTTCAGGGAGCGGGGCCAAAAGGATTCGCCCTCGCCTCCCTGCCCAATGCACCTTTACACACATGTAAAGCTGAACTGAGCAGGGAAGCCCTGGACCTCTCCCTCCCTGCCTGGCATGGCTTTACACGCACGTAAAGCCATGGTGAGCAGAGAGAGAGAGGATACTCAGCAAGTTTCTTCTGGGGTGTCACCCAATGCAGTCTTCCCCTCTGCCCCCCCCCCCATGATACTAATGAGGTCACCTTCCCTCAGCTTCCCTCCTTTCCCACCAGTACTCTTAGCAGTATTCCTCCTATAGGGTTGCCAGCTCTCAGGGCCTAGCCTGGTATGTCCAGTTTTTGTGGGCGAGGAGGAGGGTGCAATTCTTAGTAGGAATCTTGGTAGGCTTAGATCCAGGCAAGTAAAAAGCCTTATGTGCAAATCTCCAGCTCAGCTAGTAAAATAAGAGGTTGCTACAGTTTGCAAGCTTAATTCATTTCTTGCTGCAGCTTGCAAAGACTCCCCAGAGGGTCTCTGTATTTACTTAGCTTCTTCCTTTCCTCCCCTCCCCTCCCCTCAATTCCAGTTACCAGGACTCACCTTCTGCTTTGCATCTACCTTCTGGCTGGAAGGAAGTAGGCTAGACTAAAGGTTCCTTAACCCCTCTACTTAGGTGAGTGAGAAGGAATAATCCCATTTCATCTTGCTCTGGGAACCACCTTTAACTATTTTTGTCTTAATTTCCAAACAGGAAAAATATATGTCCCTGCTTCCCTATGTTTGTGTGTGTGTGAGAGAGTGAATGATAAACTGTGAAAAACTGTGATTGGTACTTAATCCCTAACATTTAATGACATCCCCAGGGGTGGTTCTGGGATCTCAGGTTTTGGGATGGAAATCTCCAGACTTGGGAACTGGTAACTCTACCTGTCTGCTACTCAGGACATGAAGGCTTCCTTGGGAAGACAAGTTACACAGAGCAACTCATGCACAGAGCTACACTCTGCACCCTCCATTTACAGTCTTGTCTAACAACTGGGTTCAGGATGATTTTCCCCTGTTAAATTTGTCATTGGACATTTATAGAAAGATGTTCATTTTTATCACAAAGCAAAAGTTTGCAGCAGCAAGCCATTGCACGTGAAACATATTTGTGTTTTGCCTCAGCCCTCAAAGTGGACAAGATCTGTTTTATCTTCCAGGGTCCTGGGCTTTGGTCACCAGAGAAGCTCCAGACTCAGATTGCAAGGTGGACATGTTACTCCAGGAGTGGAAGAAACACCTGTGGAATGCCACTCGGGCATCCCAGAAGAAATGGGGCCACATTGAAAGATCAAAAACTGCTGAGGCTATGATGTAAGCTGATCAATCTACTTGCCAAGGGTTTTCTAGTCAGGACCTAGTAAGAGAATCTGAGATTTCAGAGCGAAAGTCTAAGGAATTTATGATCCATACATTCCATATGTTCTGATTTGGCAGGGACAGTCCTGAGTAATCCTCTGCCATCCCACTTTATTAGCAGCTTTTAAAATCTCCTGGTTTCACTCTCTTCCTCCCTTTTCCTCCCTTTGCTCTCAGCTTACTTCAATTTAGTTCAAATTCCAAATTTAATTTGCACTCAGTTCCCTCCACAAGTCAGGAGGAATCTTGCTCTTCCCAGGAGGCACAGACAAAAGCAAACTGCTGCTGCCCCTCCTCATTTGTGTATTTTCCCTGGTTCATATCTTTTGTCCTCTTGACCACACTCTGATGTTTGCTTGGCCTCATGTGTTCCAGTTTGTATCTGTGAAATGTTGGAAGATATGAAATGGTGAGAGATTATGGGAAGACCAAATAACATACAGTATATGACAGTATATGATATGAGTTGGTCCATGCTTCATCTATCCTGACCTCAAATGTTTTTCCAGAGTTACAGGTGAAAGGGGTGTCTCTCCTAAAAGCGACAGTGATCAAACCTTAGCCACTTTCAATTTCAGTTCATATGTTCTGCCACTGAAGTTTAACTTTTCGCCATCAGCCATGAGATCTAAATCTCAGCCCAATATGCTGTCCCTTCCTTTTTTTCCCCTTGCAGATATCCAGTTGTTTCCTTCTTCAGATAGTTGAGGGAACAGTTATCTCCAGAGGTCACAGAAGCAGCCGAAATGGTGTTTGGGGTGCCTTGGAGCATTGGAATAAAATCTGTCAGTGTTCTCCATGAGCTTCTGAGCCAGCTGAGACCTACACCTGAGGTATTCTTTGCAACATTAAAGGCTTCCTTGGAATTTTATTTCAACCCAATCCTAGAGCGGGTGGGTCCACACTTGGATCCCCCACACCATACCCTCATTGCCAGAATGCAGGAGCTGGACAGGGCAGTGGAAGAGATGTTCGCTCAGCAACTGGAATCCCTGGACAATTTGCTGACCATTTACTTTGAGGAGTTACAAGGTATCCATGCCTCACTTGAGTCCCTCACTGACCACATTGAGAAGCAGCTCAGCCAAGGACTGGAGCTGGTCAACAAGAACCTGTAGACTTACCTTATATCCTTTCTGGAGGAGACCCATGAATAGAAGGACAAATTTGAGGAGTGGGTGAAGATCCCTGTATTCCCCTGAAAACATCCGTGATTTCCCCCACAAGTAACAGAAGATGGAAATATGTCTGACTAAAAGGAAATCAGGGTGAAAGGAGATTATTGGAATGACGTGGTGGCTGGTAAATCTGTAACCCTTAATCCAGGTCATGTAATAATGATGACATTCTTAATCATGTCTAGCCAGCCTTTGTTTTATTTGGTGCCTGTTTCTCAATAATTATCTTGCTCTTCATTGAGTAAAGCTTCTGTTGACACAAGAGAAGCTTTTGAGGAGAGTTTTCCACCATGAAGTTTACACACTTTACACAAGTATGGTCACCACTCCTTTCACCAGAAGGCTGTGGTTGGTAGTTAGTAATAATAGCATCTCCTCCTCTTGGTTTTTAGTGCAAAGCTAGATCTTAAATACATGGATGCCATGAATGTGCAGGTTTTTTTTTTTTTGCTATGCAAATAGCAGCTGTCTGGTACAGAGTTCAAAAGCCAGGGCAGCCTCACTCTCCAATTTTTAAGCATTTTAAGCACACTGGCTTGACTCTGCCTGCTTACCTGTGCTGGAAGTAACAGCATCTAAAGTGAAGACTTAAGAGAAATTTAGCGACTACTAGATTATCATTAGGACTCTGCATTAACTCTATAATGTTCTTGCTATAAAAGGAGAAACAGCATATTTGTCACAAATTTAGTTAACATCTTACAATGAAACTGTATGTAAGTTGCTTAGATAAATGTAATCACTGTAAACATCTATATGATGTGGGGTTTTGTTTTTATTTTGAAACAGGAGCCTTTTATTTATAAGTTCATTAAAAACTAAACTGTTTCTGTAAGGAAATGAGAATTTTTTTTTATTTTGCCTCAATAATTATCAATCTAAATTAGACACCACCCTTTTTTAAAACAGGCAACTACAAGGCCATTTGTTAAAGCAAATGATTTCTTAATCATTTTAGATCTAGTGTTGTGACTCTTCCTCACTTTTGTTTTTAAATACATTTTGTATTTTTTTTTCTTGATGGGGAGGGGCACTCTTGCATTTTTATAATCTGTTGCATTGATACCCAGCTCGCAGTAACAAGAGGCTGAATAAAAATAAAAGCATCTTTTTGGACCCATCATAGCAGCTCACAAGTCTTGCCATTGTCTCACACTGGCTTGACTGATTTGCAGAACTAGCTTTGCAGATTTAAATTGGAGGTATATTGAGGGTTTGAAAAGGAGGAATTTTCTTTCAAGTTCTTGTGAAGTGGATATAACCGGATTTACTCTTGTTCTTAGGCAGCCCCTTGGTGTTCACATGGGTTACTGGTTACTGCCTTGGGCTGTCCTTGATGTGATCCTGCCTTGATCCGTAGGGAGAGGCGGGAAATAGAACTAAAATTTTATTATTTATATTCTCACCTTAATCCAGCTGAAAGATATTCTTACAGCTGGCAAATTCATCTAATGGTATAATTTATTCCTTTATAGCATGTCAGAATAAATTTTAAAAGTTGTCTGAAAATGCGGCCAGATGCCTATGGTTTAAATGGTTTTAATGACTTTTGAACTTTCAGTTTTCATTGGAACATAAAATTGGGTTGCACTGCATACTTTTTTGTGGGATATTAACAATCTTCAACAGTAAAAAAACAAAAAACAAAAAACAAACCTCAAACAGGTACTCACCCACAGGAAGACACACAACACAGATGAGGACACAGGTACTAAGCCTTGCCACAAGCCAGGATGCCAACTCTGCCTGCACATTCATCCAGGAAATGTCATCACAACATCAAATGGCAAACAGGCCAGTCCCTGCACTAGAGGATAAATGAACATAAATTAGACATTAGGAATGAGAATACCCAAAAACCCATGGCAGAACATTTCAGTCTCCTTGGGCATTCCATCTCAGACCTCAGACCAGTGGTCCTTGAACAAAAGAACTACAAAGGTAGACTGAAAAGAGAAACGGCAAAATTGGAATTCATCCATAAACTACAGTCCCTCAGCAATGGATTGAATAGGGATAATGGCTTCCTTACTCACTACACACATTTCAACACTAGCTGACTTGAGGCTGGCCACCAAGGGGGGGGGGTTGTCCTACACTTATCTATTCTCTTCACCTACAAGCTAGTTTCCATTGCCAAACTGGTCTTGCCACTTAGTTTCCATACACATTTCCCCATTCACGATGTCTTTGTTCACTAATGACCATCATTAAAATAGGACTTGCTCCTTAATTTCAATACACAAAAGATTTTGAATTTGAATTGACATTCTCCATACCAGTGGCACACACACACACACACACATATCTGTCCCTGGTTTCCAAATGCATCTGAGGAAGTAGACTTAGGCGTGTTACAGACCGCCCAGAAGGGGCAGTCTCACGCTGCTGCCGGTTGTTCTGCAAGGGAGCCGCAGCAGCCAAACCATGCGGCTCCCTCGCTGGGCAAGAAGAAGCACCAAAATGGCGCTTCTTCCTGGGCCCCGGAAGAGGCGCCGCAAGGTGCGAGGTGCGCACTTGCGGCGCCACTTCTGGTGTGTGACGTCTGGATGCTGTGCGTCCGCGACGTCAAAATGGCGGTGCCCATCTGTATAGGGAGCTGCCATTTTGACGCACTCATTACGCACGAGGGGCAAGGCGCATCAGGAAGCGCCACCCCTCACGCGTAATGATGGCGCCTCAAGGGGCCTGTCTGTCACGCGCCTGAGAATTCTTTCAGTTAGTCTCACAGGTGCTACAAGATCTCTCTACATACTTATTCAGGACAGTTGTGCATAAAGGTAATTTATTTTAGTGTCAGCATCTTTATCCTGTGCCTTAGGCATACACAGAAGCTGTGTTGTATGAGTCATGACTTACTCCTACATAAGCATGAAAATGTAGGCCTGTACAGTTGTGTTCTGCATTGCAGTTCTTTGAGTTGTTTAGCTCTTGTTATTTCTATATAATAAGCTCTGCTATAGTAATTTTGCTTTTAAAATTAAATTTGGACACCACTTATATGGAAATCTCAGTGACTTCCCAGAAACAGGAATCAAATAGATTTAGCCTTAGATTAGATTTAGCAAGTCCTCAAAATCAGCTACTCCCTAACCACATGCTACACCTAACATGGCCATAGTATTGTGTGTGTTTGCTGTGTGCCTCCAAGTCATTTCTGTCTTTGGAAGACCTTAAGAGACCCCCTCAGGGTTTTCTTGGCAAGATTTGTTCAGGGAAGATTTGCCATTGCCTTCTCCTGAGGCTGAGAGCATGCAACTTGCCCAAGGTCATCCAGTAGGTTTTATGGCCAAGCTTTGGTCTCCAGAGTCATTATGCTATGCTGGCCCTTGCAAATCCTATTGATGTTCTGGGTTTTATGAAATGCATATGATTATTGCAACTCTGCTAAAATGCAATATGCTGGAATTTTGTAAGACAGAGCAACAGTATCAGATGAATGCATGTTTCTCCATTAATTTTTTATTCATCATGGGTAGAGGGACTCAAATAAGAGAGAAAATATCCAGCTTTGGAAAAGATGATCATTAAAAAGATATTTTAATGAAAATGGTTAATGAGAGTGTTCTGAAGGAAATATACATAATTTAGTCACTAACAAACTATACATTAAAAATCATATTTGTATATATACAATATATTACAATTCCCTGTGCCTTTTTGTATGTGGCAGTATTACTTTCTGTATATTAACTGACTAATATTTTTTTCAGAGCACAAAAGCCACTTTTGCCTAAGAGAAGCTCAATAAAATGTGTGTTTATACATGATTCATCCAACTATTCATCAACTCCCTGTGTTCTTGTTTACATTTTGTTTTGCTTCTGGCTAGAATGGCTGGATGATTTCTCCTGGCTATTATCAGGAGAGTTGTCTTTTTTCTTTTGAGAGTTATCCTCCAGTTGCTCACCACTCTTTTGTCTTTTCAGATGAGTGTGTGTGTTTAAAAAGTGTTAGTATGCAACAGTTGTACTGTGGTCCAAATGAAATGCATTTGGGGAGGTTCATTTCAGTAGCTAGTGTACAAAAGCACACATTAAAGCCACTATCTCAGACACTACTAATTGGCAATTTTTGTGGACAATTTGTACAGAGATATTGTAGGCAAGAAGACTATGCTCTGTCAAGGTCACACTGAAGAAAACATTCTGAAACACTTCTCATAAGAAAAGAATACCTCAGGGCAGCTGATTTCAACCACATGAACAACAGGCTTCCTTTCAGCAGAACAGATTTTTACATACGTAAAGATAGTCATGCTGGCTGATTAGAAAAATTCCAAAATCCATATTATGACTATACATGTATTAGACCAAACCAAAGGTCATGAAATGTAATGAAATTCTCCAGAAACCTTTATAATATTTAATTTGATGAAGAGTTCAGGAGAACACAAATGATAGTATACTATTTCACAGCATTTTTGGTTAGGCCACTGAAGTTTTCCTGGATATGGATTTGGAAATGAGTTCTTATAAGGAATATAAGGAATAGATGAATCAGTGAGTAAGGAGGTCTTCTTTGTGATGACAAGGCCACAGTCCATGTCTGCAAGATGGTGACATGACAAATATCATCCATGTCTTAATGATCATGAGGAATGGGAAGTTTCAGATTGGGTCAGAAGTTCTGTTGGTGTAATTCTCTTAAGTGGAATAAAATTGCAAGAGTAATTTTATGGCAAATCTTCAATATGTTCACTAATTCATTCAATATATTTACTTTGGAGTACTTCCATCAATCCAATTAATAATTTCAGCATGAGACACTTAAGGACATGCTTATATATATATATATATATATATATATATATATATTGCAGTGCTTTGAAACAGTGCTTAACTTTGTCTCGATTGAACCTAGTGTAGAGGTATCCGGAGCCTCCATGGACTCTATTAAACTGGATCGGTTTGAGTTGGTGAGTACCGATGATGTGGACAAGATCCTCGGAAGTGTTCGGAAGACGACCTGCTCTCTCGATCCCTGTCCCTTGTGGTTAGCAGCCCAGGGGGGACCGGCGGTAGCTTTATTGCTACGCCGGATCATTAATACATCTTTGAGGGAAGGGCAATTTCCATCTGAACTTAAATTGGCCATTGTAAAACCTATATTAAAAAAGCCCTCCCTCGATCCCCTGGTATACAATAATTATCGGCCAGTTTCCCTGCTACCATTTTTGGGGAAAGTGATCGAGAGGGCGGTTGCAATCCAGCTTCAGGCGGTCTTGGACGAAACGGATTATCTGGACCCATTTCAAACCGGCTTCCGGGCGGGTTACGGAGTTGAGACGGCCATGGTCGCCTTGGTCGATGATCTCCGTCTGAGCATCGACGGGGGAAGCGTGTCCCTGTTGGTGCTCTTGGACATCTCAGCGGCTTTCGATACCATTGACCACGGTATCCTTCTGGGGCGCCTGGCAGAGGTGGGAATCGGGGGCACTGCGCTCCAGTGGTTCCGATCCTACCTCTCTGGGAGGTCCCAGATGGTGCAGCTGGGAGACGTGTGCTCCGATGAGAGGGCCCTTAATACTGGGGTCCCCCAAGGAGCCATTCTGTCTCCCATGCTATTTAACATTTACATGAAACCGCTGGGAGAGATCATCCGGAGACATGGGGCGCGGGGTTATCAGTATGCTGATGACACCCAAATAATTTTCTCTATGTCTCCGACTGATGCAGTGACTGAGGATGGCATCTCTCCTCTCGTGGCCTGTCTGGAGTCGGTAATGGGCTGGATGAGGGAAAACCGACTCAAATTGAATCCAGAGAAAACGGAGGTACTCGTGATAGGTTCCCCTGGTCCAGGAATGGCGGTAGTTCCACCTGTCCTGAACGGGGTCACGCTCCCTGTGAAGGACTCTGTGCGCAGTCTGGGGGTGCTTCTTGACTCGTCGCTTCACCTGACTGCTCAGGTGAATGCGACGGTCAAGAACGCCTGTTATCAGCTTCGGCTTATTCGCCAGCTGCGCCCATACCTGGCCCAGAGGGACCTTGAAACGGTAGTACATGCTCTGGTAACCTCAAGATTGGATTTCTGCAATGCATTCTACATGGGGCAACCCTTATACCAAACCTGGAAGCTGCAAATGGTACAGAATATGGCAGCCAGGCTGGTCACTGGAACTTCCAGGGCCAGCCATATTACACCGGTGCTTAAAGATCTGCATTGGCTGCCTATTCGCTTCTGGGCACAATATAAGGTGTTGGTAATGACCTATAAAGCCCTAAATGGTTTGGGCCCAGGTTACCTGAAGGACCGCCTCTCCCCGTACATTCCGTCCCGCACCCTCAGAACATCTGGGCAGCAATACCTTAGGGTGCCAGGGGCCAGGTTGTCCTCCACTACGAGGAGGACATTCTCCATCGCTGGCCCGGCCCTTTGGAACACGCTGCCCATAGAGCTCCGCTCGACTACCTCCCTGGCCCAATTCAGAAAGGACCTAAAAACCTTTCTTTTCCATCGGGCATTCCCCGATTAAAATCCAGTGGGCCTCCCTCCTCTACTGTGGCAAAGAGGATGGGCTAACGGGGTTTTTATATTGTAGCTGCTTTCATTTTTATTGTATTGTTGTGTCTCTGTATTTTTGTATTTTAACATGTTGCAAACTGACCTGATCTGAGGAATGGCGGTATAAAAATAAAATTTTTATTTATTATTTATTATTATCTTATGTAAATATGCTAAAATATTTATGGTTGGGTGCAATATGAATCTGTTCTTTATTGAAATAAATAAATAAATGGTTAAACTAAAGAGCATCAGGATGCAGACAGCTTGCCAATGTGTTATGTTCACATATATTTCCATGCTAAATCAAGGTCAATTGAACAGCATTTGACTTACCTACCTTATAAGACCAGTATTAAAATGGTTGCTATGTCTGAAATGTCATAGAAATTTTATATTTCCTATGTCTGCTTCACTGTTTATTGTCACCTCTGCAGTCCTATCTGCAGAGACAGCTGTGATAACTTAATTTCTCCTGAAACTCTCATCAGTGTGGCAGTTTCCTTTAACCCAGACTATAAAATGCCCTTGTCTCTGAACTTACCTTCAGATATTCAGTTTCAGCAATAGTTAATCTTCAGACTGCCAGACATCGTGCATAGCTTCCCTTTCCTGTCGAAGGCTTAGAACTTTCTTGTGGCTCTCCTCATGCCTCACCCCGAGTTTGCCTGATGGAGCACTAGGCAACTGAAGAAGTATCAGAAACTATCAGTCAGGACCCATACGTGTCCTTGGTTAGACTTATCCTGTAAGGCTACATCACCATTCAAAATACCACCCTCTGGAAATAATAAAAAGGACTATGGCAAAGTTTTTGCTTTTCTTCCTGTTTTTCCTCACCCATTGGAGGGAAGCAAATGCTTCTCTGTATTGTTTCTTAACGGCTCTTTCAATATATGATCAGAAATGGACACAGTTATAACTTTTGATAGCCAATTTTGTTTAGTTCTCATTTTTAAGTGATCCTACATCATATTTCTCAGATAAACTGAAATACATTTATCGTTAGAATTGCATACTAGTCCAAATTTTGGAATGCAGATCTTTGCTCACAAAGTACATACAGAAAAGTGTGTACTAAAAAAAACCCTGCACACAAAAATTTGTCTAAGAAAGGTTGCACACAAAAAACAAGCATGCTTGGGGAAATCTGCAAAAATTGATAAATTAAAGCAACTGCTGCGCAGAAATTGTTATATAGTGGGCCCTCGATGATTGTGGGTTTAACATTCATGGTTTTGATTATTTGTGACATTAAATGCACACAGTGTGCACTCTTTCTCCTCCTCCCCCTCGGGCCTTCCCTGCAGGGAAAAAAAGCCCAGGAGGGAGGGAGCAGTCATACAGAGTGAGTGCTTGTTCTGCTTCTCTCCCTGCCATCCTTTAAGTGGCTCAAGGAAGTCATTTAAAGGACGGAAGGGACAGGCAAGAGAAGCAGGTGTGAACGCTCCACTCCTCCCCCCCATCCTTGAAGTGGCTTCCATATGAGGGGTTATTCACGGTTTTTCCACATTTGCAGGGGTCCCCTGTGAATGAGGCAGGACCACTGTATATAAATACTGCTCAAAATGTGTATGTTAAAGGTAAACATGTCTGTAGATGTGAAAATTCTTTTTTTAAAAAAGTGACTGGATGTGGAAATTATAAAGAATGGCAATATGACTGATTATATTGGGAGGGCACTATGGCTAGGAAACTTAATCAGTTTACACTTAACTAAGTACTAAACAAAGTATTTTATTTATTTTTTGTTGTTGTTGTTGTTGCTGTTGTTGATCTCGAACCACTGTGACCCTGTAGATGATTCTCCAAGATTCTCTGTCTTCTATTGCCCTGCTAAGTTACTGCAAATTCATACCTGTGATCTTTTTTATAGAGTCCATCCATCTAACATGTGGCCTTCCTTTCTTTCTACTTCCCTCCATCTTTCCTATCATTATTGGATCAGCCCTTTGCCATCTACGTCATCAGACCCCAGAGGGAGAGAGAGGCCTGCCAGCTCCATCAGGCCTGGCCCAAACAAAGAAGGAGAGCCCTCCCTCCAGTCCATCTGCCTTGGTCCAGGCCACAGAGGAAGAGTAGAACTGCTGGACCTGGGACCTTATCACACACACAATTTTAAACGTTCTGGGGACGGAAGGAGGACTACAGGAAGGTAATCTGTCAGGCAAAAATCACGCCCGTCAGGACTGAATGCGAACAGGTGCGTGCCGGGGGACGGAACAGGGCCTCTTGGAGGACGTATTCGTGTGCGATAAACTCCGTTTTCTGCAGCACGCACGCGCACACAAGCGTCCTCCTTCCGTCCCCAGAATGTGTGTGTGATAAGGTCCCTGATCCCCTTCCCTACCACCATTCCCTTCTTCTTTTGTGTCATGTCTTTTTAGATTGTAAGCCTGAGGGCAGGGAAGCGTCTAATAAAAAATAATAATAATTGTAAGCTGCTCTGATGGCCTTTAGGGCTGAAGGGTGGGGTATAAGTACTATAATAAATAAAAAATATTTTTTTCCCCGATGAGTCATGCCTTCTCATGATGTGGGCAAAGTACAACAGCCTCAGTTTAGTCATCTTGGCTTCTAGAGAGATTTCTGGTTCAATCTGTTCAAATCCTGGTCTCCAAGGTTGTAGTTCAAGCTTGAACCACTACACCACGCTGTCTGATGACATATAGATGATGATAATCCTCAGCTGATGCCTCTCTCCTTCCAACTCCTATATGGTTGTATTTGGAGGTGAGTCTGTGAGGAGACTCTATTCTAACCCCCCCCCCCAAAAGATGTCTCCTGAAGAAAGTTGCGACAACAACATTCAAGATCCCACAATGCACCTAGCACAGCTCAGATAGAATTTGAGCTTCTGAAACAGTAGGTGGGCATTTCATTTTTTTATTAATACTAGTAAAATAGCATGGAGTGTTGTAGGTAGTGCAGTAATTTGTCTTTCCTTTCCTTTCCTTTCAGCTTGTGGGATGGCATTGTCAGGACAGAAAGAACAAAAAATCAAGTGCACTCTGCTAACAGCAAAATGTTTCTGACATGCATAGCACCACTCGCCACAAAACATCACATTTCCTACAACTTCACAAATTACATGTGAAAATGTGTTAAAATTAAGGACTTGGAGAAAAAAAGAATACCTCTGTGTGCACTGTCTAGTTGTAATCTTTTATTTTATTTTTAGAGAGAGCAGGGGAAAAAAAAAGACAGCTTGTGAGAAGAAGGAAATGTTAGCAGTAGGGACAGAAAAAGCAGCCAGGTAGAATGTACATTGGCTATGCATAATTCAGCATTGTCTGGTGATGCTCTTATGTCAATGTGGCAGTGGATCTGGTTTTGTCTGAACATTAAAGGAGCTATTTAAGACACTGAACCTATTTGGGGGAGGGATTCAGTAGTTTGGATCTGGACCTTGAAGAATTGTGCTGTAATGTCTCTGTGCATATTGTTTATTTGTTGTTTTTAATAGATATGTTTGGACAAGATCCTACATGATCATACATAACTACCATGAAAGAGTTGCATTGTCATAGCTACATCCGACAATGCCACCTCCAAAAATCTACATTCATCAACAGAAGGGTTTGCAAAGCACTGCACATTGGGACACAAGGAAATCATGCTTTGGCTCTCACCCAGTCATGTGGTGCATCAAGAACAGGCCATTGGAGAGATCCCTTAGTGTCCCGCTTTCAACCTCAGACATGGACATAGAAATCCACTGGGTGACCTTGGACAAGTCACAATCTTTCAGCCTTAGAGGAAGGCAATGGCTACCCTCCCCTGAACAAACCTGGCCAAGAAAACCTCATGATAGGTTCACCTTGGGATTGCCATAAGTCAGAAATAACTTGAATATACATAACAAGAAACAACAATGTTCCAATAATCCACAGACTATGACAGTTTTACACCATTATGTCTGGAAGTCATTGTCAATCCCATGAGTAAATTAAGATGAAAAAATAAAACTAATAAATTCATAATCAGACAATTGTAATAATATAAGAAAATACTTTTGCTAGCTTTGCTAGATGAGTTGACTTATATGATCTGATCAAAGAACACAGACATCTAATTTTTATTTTGGTATGTATTAACATGAAAAACTCAATTTAATATTTCTTCCTATCTTAATTTTGCTATTAAGAGACTGAAGTTGCATGTTATTTTGTACACCAACATCCCACATATAGATGGACTACAAACTACCCAAAACATCATTCCAGATGTGAACTTAGACTTAGTCACCAAGGTCTGCCAGTTTGTTCTCACACACAATTGCTTCATCTTTGATAACAACATATATTTTCAAGTTAAAGGCACTGCCATGGGCACACACATGGCACCATTATATGCCAATATCTTCATGGCTGACCTAAAACACTTCTTTAATTCCTGCAGGCATAAACCTCTCCTTTACCTGAGGTACATTGATTATATCTTCATAATTTGGACACATGAAGAAGACTCACTCAAGACATTCTACCAGAGTTTCAACAACTTCCACCCCACCATCAACCTCAGCCTGGAACTATCAACAGAACAAATTCACTTTATGGACACCACAGTACAGCTATAAAATGGACATCTAAGCACCACACTATATCGCAAACCCACTGATCTCTACACGTAGTTACATGCCTCCAGTTTCCAGTCTGAACAAACCACCAGGTCTATAATCTACAGCCAATACTTCCAATACAATCACATCTGCTCAGACCCACAGGCCAGGTATGCCAAACTCAATGAATTACAACAAACATTCCTCAAACTATAATACTCAGCGCATGTAGTGAAATAAACAAGGCAAGAATTGTACCCAGGACTCATCTACTACAGAACAGATTGAACAGGAAAAACGAACTAGTGGTCACGTACAGCTCCCAACTGGGACCATTCAGATGCATCATCAGTGAACTACAACACATTCTGGCCAATAATGCCACTCTTTCAAGGGCTCTTGGTGGTAGATCTTTACTTGCTTATAGACAACCTCCAAACCTCAAACAGATATTCACCTACAGGAAGACACACAACACAGATGAGGACAAAAGTACAAGCCAAGATGCCAACTCTGCCCACACATTCATCTAGGAAATGTCATCACAAGACCTAATGGCATTGCCCACAATATTAGGAGAACCTTCATGAGTTCATCCTACAATGTGATTTACGCCATACTATGTCACCAGTGCCCACCAGCACTCTACATTGGGCAAACAGGCAAGACCCTGCACCAGAGAATAAATGAACATAAAACAGACATTAGGAATGAGAATACACAAAAACCCATGGCAGAACATTTCAGTCTCCTTTGGCATTCCATCTCGGGCCTCAGAACTGTGGTCCTTGAACAAAAGAATTACAAAGGTAGATTGAAAAGAGAAACAGCAAAATTGGAATTCATCCATAAACTACAGTCCCTCAGCAATGGATTGAATAGGGATAATGGCTTCTGGGCTCTCTACACACATTTCAACATTATCTGACCCCATCCTCAACGGGGTGTCCTACATCCATCTATTCTCCTCACCTACAGGCTAGTTTCCAAAGCCAAACTGGTCTTGTCATTTCATTTCCATACACAAAGCCTAATTCCCACTGCCTTTGATCACTAACAACCATCATTAAAACAGGACTTGCTACTTCATTTCAATACACAAAGGATTTTGAATATGAACTGACATTCTCACATACCAATATCTGGCCCTGGTTTCCACTCCACCAAATGCATCTGAGGAAGTAGACTTGATGCCAACTTCTTTCTTTCAATTAGTCTCAAAGGTGGTACAAGTTCTTTCTACATACTCATTCCACAGACTAACATGGCTATATCTTTGAATTCAGGTGAATTTAGGGCATTATCAGGGCCAGAATACTCTGGGCTGCTCCCAAAGTTGAAAGTAGAAAATTAGATATGTGATACAACGTTTGCTACCAAAACAGAACAGATGAACTCCATCCCTACACACACACCCCAATAATAAAAGAGAAAGGAAATTGCTTGGGGTTGAAAGGAGTTCAAAAGAGGAGTCAGAAAGAAAAATAATGGTGCCAAGAAGGGGTCTTCTGCCCTATGTTACATCTTTGTACTGTTCTGTGAATCATATCCATCACTTACAACTTACTTTATATGTAACTGGGACTGATCATACTTTACACAAAGAGGTCTGCTGCTGTCGTCATGTCTAACTTGACACATAAACATCAACTATCCAAATTCTTTGGGGGGTTTCTAAAGCCTAGTTGAGAATGTAAAAGACAGAACAGTGACTGAAGTGCCAGCGGGGAAGCAGTGTCTCAACTATGTGTCATAGTGCCCTTTACTTTAGTTAGATGTTGAAAAAGAATCCCCATAGAATTACTTTAGAATCTCAAGTGAGATCTTCCTGCCAACTGCCAGAGAGGAATGTGTTAATTTTGGCCAGAAGGATTATGGCCAGACTGCTCAGAACAGATGGGCAGAATCTGTTGACTTTGGCTTGGTTTGTTTTTACTTAATGAAAAGAAATTTGAGAAGAAATACATTTAAATAAAATGGATTTCCAAATACCTGAAAAGTTGGGAATATTGCATGTGCACACCTGAGCATGCTGTCTACCCTGTAGGCAAATTTGATGATCAAATGTTGCTGATTTAATTCTTTGTGAAAGCTCTGTATCTGAATTAGAGCAAAGTCACTTTGGCTAAAGGCTATTTTTTATGTGAATTATCTGCATTTCTAAATACTTTATTTTCTGTTTGCAGGTGTGGATGCCCAGATTAATGCAAAATTTCAAGTGAAAAATATGTTCCACCATCCCAAATAAATATGATCTTCCTCCAGATATAGAAATGTGATAACTCAAAATGCTTCAAGTAGAAATGAGGAGCAATCCAACTCATTTTAAAGCAGAAGTGGGCAAAGTGCAACCCTGGAATTGCACAAGAATCTCCCCACACCAATCTGTTGTTGTTGGTGGTTTTTTTTACCCATGATCCCTCAAGACTCCCTGGTTATTTTTCTGTGCTAAAGAAGAAGACAAATTGTATCTCCTAAAGGCTTCCAGGAGTAGCAATTCACTTTTTGAATCACTGTGCACTGTGCACAGTTTTCTGTGCACTGTTTAACCAAAGAACAATAACAACATCAACAATAACCCAAAAGAAAACAAAAACTTATAAACAAACAAAACCAAAATAAAAAACCCAACAATGACAAGAATAGCACAGTTTTTCAAAACCAGAAGTGGACATTCCAGCTACTCCTGTTTTGGGGAAATTTTTTGCCACCCATTCAGTCCCTGGGGTGTTGGAATTTGCAAGGGTTGAAAATTTGCCCTGCCCCAATTGATCACCTCTAAAACATTAGGATCATGGATTCAGATAAAAAGTGTTATGGGGATTATGAGGGAGGGAAGAACTATGCACCTTCTGTTATAAGATAATTACATTTTGGGAGAATTACATCTTGTGAGAATTACATTTTGGGGTAACTACCAGAATCCTGCAGACAGCATGGCCACTGAAAGTGGATAGGCTATACTGTACAGTGTGCCCACACCATACGCAGGTACACTATATGTGGCTTCCAGCTTACGCGGAAGCCATGCAGTGAGAAAAACAAGGCACATGCACCCATGGCACTTGTGCTGCTGCACTGCCACATATGTGTGCCTCATTGTTTCCAATGAGATGCGAGCATACACAGATTTCCCCTTATATCGGGGGATCCACAATGGATCCCCTGTGTAAGAGAAGGGCCCACTGTATCTTCCCATATGAGCCTGCTCTAACTCTAAGATTTTCAAGAATTATTCTCTGCCCCACCCTCTTCACAGGGATATTGGTGGAAATGCATGGGAGGCCCTTTGCTGTAGCTGCTCCCATGTTTTGGAACTCTCCCTCTGAGATTTTGAGAGCTGTTGTCCAAAATAATAACTTTTCTAGGTTCTGCTTTTCCATTCAACACCCTGTTAAGATATAGGAGCTTATCGCACAGGCCTCATATTACTGCATGCCAGAATGCAGCTGATGCTGTCAGAAGTTCCTGTTCCGTTCCTGATCCGTCCCACAGGAGACGATTTTCAGGAACTGTTCAGAAGCAATCTTGAAAATCTCCTACTGTGGGACGGATTGGGAGTGGAACAGGAATGTCCAGCAGCAGCAGCGGCATTCTGGGGTGCAGTAATATGGAAGATAGCCCGCATTCTGTTCCCATCCCATCCCCTTCTGTTCCGCCCTGATCCATTCCCAGGGGCCTGTGCAGTAAGTTCCAATGATTGGTGAGGTGCAAATATTCAACTGTTCTGTCATGTCTGTTATCAGATAATAATAGATATTTCGTATATTTAGTATAATAGATAGCTACTTTTTATTACCAAGTTCATACTGTTGATGTAAAGATAAAGCCAGGAGAAAGAGAGATACATTTCACATTGAGTGCTTTGGAGAAAAGGGTTGCTACAAATACAATAAATAAATGGCCAAATAAATAATAAAAAAGCAAATAAAGCCCTCTGAGCTTTGGAGGAAGGTGGGAATAAAAATTTAAGCAAATAAAACAAATGAGTGATGATATAATGTCAAACCGAACCTTAGTTTGGTTATGCCTTCCCATTTTCAGTGAACAGTTTAAAAGCAGCTATTTCCACAGCTTAAACAACAGTGTACACACACACACACTCACACACACTCACACACACGCATATATAATTTACGTTGAACTTCTAGGAGAATAATTGGAACATTCAGTGGGTAATTTTGAATAGACATTTTGCGAGCAATGAAGGGCAGGCTTTGCCGATAGCTTTCTCTCTTCCAATCTTCTCTGTTCTGAGCAGTCATTAACTTGCAGCATTCATAAACTTCCTCTGGGTATTTAAAATATTTATTCAATTTTTCTTCTCTATGATACATAGGGGGAAAAAAACTTCTTTCACAGATACTCTGTGAATCTACCCACTGCTAAACAAATCCTTAAAGAATAGGATGTGAGTCACCATCTTATTGACGGTAAAAATTAGTACCTAGCAAAAGCTGTAAAATTACTTGTCTGAGTAGCAATTAAGTGGCCCACTCATGCGTGGGTTGTTCTCTTGCCCTAATTTTTGTCCTTCCAGGTACTCTAATCAACTTGAAAGGGATGGGTTGTATCAGTCTTTAATGAAACGCCTGCATCAGCTCTCTGAAGAAGAGTAAAAAAATGAAACTGCTTCTTGGCACTGACTAAAATGTAGGATGAGGGATATCACCTTAAAGTAACATGTGTCACCCCAGCTGTGAAGAGAAAGCATGATGCTATCCTTTCAGATAAACCCAAGATCTGTCTTTGGAAGTCAAAGGTAATCTATTTTATTTGAGGCTTGATCTCGCTGCAAGTTATAAATGACATGTACAATCACATTTTCACCCTATGTCATGATGCAAAAGAGTTTCTACGCATCTTGCTGTCCATACCGTTGTGTTTGTAAAATGCTGCTTTGTTACTGCTCTTCAATCCTGGGCATTGAATGTTGCTCGTGAACCATTTGGGCACTGCTTAATCAGTTATAATAAATTAGCAACTGAAAATAATATAGACTCAAAAGGATTTCCTTATTTACTGTGGAAATTTCCTTATTTCCTTATTTACATGTTATTGTGTGTGTGGTTTTGAGTGTGTGTGTGTGAAAGAGAGCGAGTATGCAAGTCTGTATGCATCTTTGGTTCACTTGCTGACTTATGATGACCCCATGAATTTCAAAGGTTTTCTTAGGCAAGGAAGAGAGGTGGTTTGCCATTGCCTTCCTCTGACATACAGCCTTGGTGTTCTCTGATGATCCCATAGCTTCCAAAATCAGATAGGATTTGGTGCCTTTCGGGTATTTAAGTCTGTAATGTTATCTAACAGTATCAAATAAAATAATACATTATCATAGAATAAAGAGTATCATTCTTGCCCCTTCTCCTTGTTTTTCTTTGTGAAGTTTCCATCAGCTTTATGACTGTTGTGGGCCTATCCAGTACTTATCATGTATGAAACAGTATCCATGTTACCACACTACACTCTTAAAGTGCTGCTATCCCACTTTTAATGCTCTGGCTGCCTCCTGTTGCATTCTGAGGCTTGGAGTTCAGTGAGGCAATGTTGGAAAAGTTTAGTATGTAGAAAGATCTTGCAGCACCTTTGAGACGAGCTAAAAAAAGAAGTTGGCAGATGAGCTTTCATGTACTTAAGTCTATGAAAGCTCATGCTGTCAATTTCTTTTTTTCAGCTGGGCTTGAAACAGAGGGACCAAAAGTGCCACCTTCAAGATGACCTGGGGGTGTGGCATTCAGATGCTCCTGGACTGGGCCAAAGCTCAACAGTTGCCCACTCTAAAGTAAGCATCCAACTCTATGGCAAGGATATTGTTGATCGAACCATAAGGAAATGAAGTATTTGACAAAGAGGTTGCTCAGAACTGTCAGATTTTTTTTCTGTCTTCATTTGTTACTATTGTATGACCCCAGAAAATATGCAACTGCTAGCTTTCCTCAACAACCAGAATTTGGCCCATATGACTGAAGGACAGAAAGGATATTTCCTATTTTAAAAACAAAACAAAACAAAACAAAACAAAACATGTAGCTGATAAATAAAGCTCTTGCAATTACATCAATCACATTGCACCTCTATATTTACAATGAATATGCCGCTGTAGACCTTAGCATATGGAATTCTGTAGATTAAATTACACTTCGGCCTGGATCTTTTTGGTTAGACACAAGTAGAGTGCACCCATGGAAACAACAGTCAAATAGTGAGTCAGCATGTAAGTAAATCTTATTGATTCAGCAGGTGTATTCTAGTTGGATGTAGTGATAAAATACACATTAAGACATTTGAAAAAAAAGCAGCACTTTCCCCCAAAGAATAACATCAAAATTACAATGGAATCCATCTCCTTTTTTCTGACTTGCCACATTCACTGTTGTAAAATTCTGTCCTAAGTGTTAGGTGGGAAGTTCCCATTGCATAGACCTGGGACATTATCCTTACAGAACCTAGTCTAGAAAAATAACATTCTAAAATAAATGATCTAAACAGCAACTTAATGTAAAATAATGACAGAAGTTTGATATGACAGGAAGAAATAAACTATTAATTTTAGTGTTTTGATGTTTTTTTTATTGTAGTTTCTGCATTAAAACAGATTATCACTGCCTAAATGTAAATATATTGTTTCTGTTTTAAGAAGGACCATTCCTACCTATTTTGTAATTACAAATTAAATTTCATTTTGGAATAAACAATCTTAGTAGCAATGGAAACAGGGAATTCATGAATAATGGTTTTTAATTTTGGCCAGACTGTATCCTCTGTGCAGATTTTTGTGTTTGGGGTGCATGGGGGAAGGGGTGGAGGAACCTCACTGTATATTTACATAGGTATTACACTAGGGACATCATTTTGCCTTCACAATTAATTCATAATTTGAATGTAAATGTGCAAGTGAACAAGTAAACACAGAAATCTTTGCACTGCAATAAGCTATTAGAGCTGGAATCTGGAAAATTAAAACTAAACAAAGCAAAAGAGATACTAAGGTTCAACATCTGTTCTGCACTTGTTTGCTTAGCTTAAAGGTTTGCTTTTGGTCAGATGAGTGACAGATTTTGGCAGGTGCAGATAATCTGAGCCATATTAAGAAGGTCTGTGGAAGGAATTTTGTGGCTTCTTTGTACTTGATTGCATAAAAAGAATATTAAAACAAATGCCTTTGCCTGTTACATTAAAATAGACTCTCTGCTTTTGATTTTATCTTATCTCATACAGTTCATTTTCTATTTTCCACATAGCTGGATTTATAATTGTTCAGCTGCAATTAGCTCTGCTGAAACTATAAAAGGTCTATTGTTCACTCTGTCTACTCAGAGTAATACTACTTCTGTCTACTTGGAAGTAAGCCCCGTTGTGTCTAATCGGACTTTCTTTCTTTGATAAGTGCATTGGATGCAAACTTAATAGGCTATGAACTCTAAGTCTGCAAAACCTTGTAACACACATTATAAAAAATATATTATAAAATCCAGATTGTCCTTTCCCAGGTTTGTGTTCTGCCTCATAACATCAGAGGCTATGATTAGATGCTAAGTTCCCAACATGAATACAAGGTGATACTTATTAAAGCTTGAAAACTGAGCAATGGGAAGATGATGTACTTCATATATCATTCTACCATTGTTCATTTATGGATGGCTTCAGCATGTTGTTATATTCATAGGTCTTTACTTTCCATGCTCTGTTCTTATTCTATCCCCATGCCAGGCAGATATATAAAAGCATTGTTCCAGAACAGATATTTTGAATGGAAAGAGAGGCAGATGCAATAATTCTTCTTAGCACAGCAGCATTTCGATGACAGGCATAAACATTCCTCTGTAACAGGAGACAGGGAGAAGCAAATGGATCGGAGGTATCCATTTAGTTCCATTTGCTTAGATAGTGTGTTTTTGTAGCACAAGGCTCTTCTTTCACAGTCAAGATATCTCAGTGCTAGGTAATTCTGGGAATTGTAGTTTTGTGAGAGACACTGAGCCTTCTCTGTCAGAGAGCTCTGGCCCCACAATAAACTACAGCTTCCAGGATTCCCTAGTGCTGAGCCAGGGCAAGTTAAAGCGGTCTCAAACTGGATTATTTCTACAGTTTTAGACCATCGTGGGAAAGACTTTTTCTGAGATAACAAACTCATACTTACAAGGCTCTACCATCTCATGTGCTAGCTTCAGCAACAGATCACAAGGAGAACCCTTGGCATTTTGGCTAATCACATGAATCAGCTCTTACATGTGGTGGCTTTCACTGATTTTCAATGGGTCATAAAAATAATGTAATATAGGACTGCAGCCAATGCTAGTAATATAATTCATGAAATCAGAGCATACTTTGGCTTTGCTCCCAGACTGGGCCTCTTGGAGAAAGGCATTTGGCAGCTAAGAAAGATTGAATGGAGGCTCTGTTTGCTGAGTTCCAGCTGGCTAGTGCAAGATTCTGCTTGAGAGCACAATCTTCGAACCACTCACTCTGGAGTTAACACATAGATTATATTAGGACAGCAGGTATGAGATATTTGAGGTTTGCAACTTAAATCCTCTTGGTTCAGGTCCCAGAAGGGTGATAAATATTTACTGTAAAACCTTGACTTTACTTTATATATAATTCTATATATGGGCATTATTTTTTTTGGAGATGTTTGAGATGGCTATTGGTTTTTATCAGCTTTTCCAAAATTCTGTTCTGTTATCGCTGCACAGAATCATCCAGAGCTTTGAAAAGTTACTTTTTTATGAATCCTAAAATCCTCTCAAGCATGACTTTTTAAACTCTGGAATTACTTAAAGGCCCTTTCATACTGTACATACATACAATTATGCCTCTACTTTAACTTCTGTTTAACCTCTACTTTAACTTCTGTTTTTCCACATTATGTAATCCTGGGATTCTGATGGAGCTTATCCCATTGTTTAATAAATTAATTTACCTCTACCTGGCTTAAATCTTCATTTGGGCAGCATCCTGATATTATTGCAAGGTTTTTGCCACCTAATTTGCCACCCGAATACAGCCCGGCTTCATCCCCACTTTCAGGAGTGCTCCTCTTGGCTCTTTTCAGAGCTGCCTTATATTGTATATAAGGTCGTTATATTCTCAAGATTATTTTACTTTCTGTCATCCGAATTATTCTCTGAAATAACCTGTCATTAAAAATACACTGTGATTTTTAATTGCATAAGTAGCACTTATAATATTTTTTCCTAATTTGGTGCCACAGAATATAATCAGACTTCTGTTTCTGTATTCTGCATCTACAGATTATTTAATTTTTTATATTACTTTTAGTAAATTTATTTCCCCTGGAAGTGTCAGAATGAACACTTGCGTTATATATTGCCACTATGACACTTGTACATTCCACCATATTGCATGATGACTTCAGTACCACTTTAATTGTCATTGATTCATGTCTGGTAATCCTAGTTTTGTGATGTATTTAGAATTCACTGCCAGAGAGCTTTAGTGCCTCAATAAACTCCAAATGTGGTTGCACTTGATGAAGCTACCATTCTTTTTGCCTCAGCAGTGCCATGGTATATGGAACAGTCTGACCAACCCCAGCCCTACAGTACTAACTCATCCCAACTTTACTTTAAGGATTTCCTATCTCACAAGTGAACTGGTGCAAACGGCCATATGAGTCACAACAAATTTCTCATTGACTTATCTCAATCAACCCATTTATGGTATTTCTAGAGCTTGCCCAGAACTGAACATTTCACAACATAAAATAAATACAGTGGCAGATCCTGTATCAGGAGACATATCTACAGAAACAGGGCTATAATGTCTCTCAGTGCTACCCTCCATAATCCTACCAAAAATCCCCCCCCCCAACCCAGCCATTTTCAAGATGCTGGCGACAGTGAATAATGATGCATCCAGCCGTCTTTTGATCAAGGGGCATAAGGGGACAGGCAGCTGCAGAAACTCCTGTGGATTCCCAGATTTTGTCATAGCCACCTTATCCAGCATATCCTCTCACTAGGAAAGGGTTGGACACCACCTTGCTCTCAAAGCCTCAGAAATTGTTGAACTGGCAAGGGGCTGGAAAGCTTGAAATGTAGGATTTTGGGGATCCTTTTGCTTGTTGAAATAATGCAACAGCTGTAAATATGAACTGAAATAATTACAGTGTCAGACGTCAGGCTTACAACATAATAATTACTGAACTAGGTGCAGCCAATATTCACATAGAGGCAATCTGTCAAGGTGATCTAGCTGTAACATTTGTTGTCCCATTGATCACCAGGGTTGATTCATCTGATTTTTCTGGCTGTGTGTGTGGCCTCTTTCAAACTTACTACATCATGCATGTTTCTTCCAAAGCTATGAACTCAATAGAAGAGGATGATCATTCCAGATGGAAAGAATAGACAAATACACTATCATATATTTCAGAATGTCAGAAATGAGTGTAATTGTAAATATGTTAACTGGATCTAGTGTGTTCAGTAATTCCTCCCAAAAAGTAAACGTGGCTAACTCTTCTGAGTCAAAACTCATCTTAACAAAACCAATGAAGAATATTGTTCCATGCTGGCATGATAAACTCTCCACAATGGGATGCATTCATGTGAGAATTCCTCAGAACATTTTTTGAGAGACCATGAACAGCTTTTCCTCTTCTATCTAATTCAAAGCCCAGACTTTTGTGTTTCACTTTCTACTGCTCATCCTATGCTCGCTCAGTCACCTCATATAACTGATAGTTATGTCTTGAAATAGTGAGGCTAATTCAATCCTCCAAACTGTGTAGAGCGCAGCACTTAGCTGAGATGTGCTTGCTCAGGAAATCAACTTAATCACGATGCCTCCTAGGGAACTGATCTAAGACAAATGATACTTAATGACAATGACTGGTGATTTATAGGGATAGTAATTCTGCTTAACTGCAGTTCTTTCTTGTGATTTAGTGGTGCTTCAGTTTTTGTGCGTCCCAGTCTCATTCCTGAAGATTGTTTTCATTCTAACAAGTGCCATTACTTCCACTTTATTTGTGGCCTTATGGGGGGAGAGGGGAGTGTGCTTTGGTTCTATGCTTGGTAGAAAATCTAGAAGATGAAGAAGGTGGAAGATGAGATGGACCTTTCATATAATACTCCAAATTTGGAATCTAAAGGAAATCAGCTGTGTGTAATCCAGAGAATAACTAGCAAAAACAATTCACTTTCCTCTTTTCCTCATGTCTCATCTGGAGACATGAAGCAGGCTGTTATCAATATGCTGGTGACACCCAAATATATTTCTCTATGTCTTGGACTGATGCAGCATGCTGATGACACCCAAATATATTTCTCTACGTATCGGACTGATGCAGTGACTAAGGATGGCATCTCTCCTCTGAATGCCTGTTTTGGGGTGGTAATGGACTGGATGAGGGAAAACCGACTCAAGCTGAATCCAGGTAAGACAAAAGTACTCATTATAGGAATCCTGAACTTGGGAATGGAGTTATGTCAGCCAGTTCTGGATGGGGTCACGCTTTCCCTGAAGGACTCTGTTCAAGCTTGGGGGTGCTCCTCGACTTGTCGCTTCACCTGACAGCTCAGGTGGATGCAACAGTCAGGAGTACTTGTTATCAGCTTTGGCTGATATGCCAGCTGCGCCCCTTCCTGGAACCGGGAGACCTTGAAACAGAAGTACACGCACTGGTAACCTCTCGATTGCACTTCTGTAATGTGCTCTACATGGGGCTACCCTCGTGCCAAGTTCAGAAACTTCAGCTTGTACAAAATATGGCAGCCAGGCTGATCACAGGTACTTCTCGTAATGATCATATAACACTGGTTTTGAAGTCCCTCCACTGGCTACCAATTAGTTTCCGGGCAAGGTACAAGGTGATGGTGATCACCTTTAAAGCCCTACATGGCTTGGGTCCAGAGTACTTAAGGGAATGCCTTCTCCCATACTGTCCGTCCTGCAGACTAGGTTCCTCGGGGAAGACTCTACTTCAGCCAAAAAAATCTAGGCTAACTTCAGTTACCCAGAGGGACTTCTTCATTGCTCCTCCAAAGCTATGGAATGACCTGCTGGAGGAGAACCGCCACATCTCTACTCTTACAGCCTTTATGAAGGCTCTTAAGATGGATCTCTTCTGGCAGGCCTTCCCAACCTAGCTCCTCTCCCTGCATACTGTGATTTTTGTTTCTCTGTCCACCAATTTTTAATACTACTGTAGTTTATTGTTTTTAAATTGTGATTATTTAATTGTACTTTTAGTATTGGGATGGGGGGTTGAGAAGGGATTATGTTGAATTTTATTGTATTTTCTATGTATTTTAATTGTGATTGGGCGAGCTGTAAATAAATTATTATCAGCCATTCACCCTTGAACTTTCAACTATGGGAGAGACTATGGCCCAGTACATACCTTCCTGGATGTCCGGAGCATCATCGTTGTTTTTCCTCCACAGGGAAGCCACAGCCACCAAACCACATGGTTTCCTTGTGGAGGAAAAAGAACCCACAAAAGTGGGTTATATAAAGCCGCAGGGGTGGTGTAACTTGTGCATTGATTATGTAAGCCCCACGCAGCAATGTGCAGACACCGTGAGGTGCTTACGTAACAATGGCGGCGCCTATGTATATAGGACACCGCTGTTGTTACAGTGCTGCACTGTACTAGTGTTAGGGACCCTGAGGTTGCTGTGCGGACCCTTAACCCTAGTATGGCACCAGAACGGTGCTTTAGCACCATGTGTACCGCACCTTCATGACCAAATGTTGAAGAGTATTACTAGTCAATCAGCCATGTTAAGCAACATTTGTGAGCAAATAACAGGAGAAAATACCTCACCTATTGAAAGAATGGGAGGTCCATGTGTCCACCTCACAATAAATTGAAACAGAACACCTCTCTCCCATATAAAAACTACTATTCCTTTCTTCATCTTACCACATCAAAGATATATTCTTGTCACCAAAAATACAGGAGAAGGTGGTATTGACTTCTGTCTCTGCCTTTCATCATTTAAGATAAATATCTTCCCAGCTTTTAATGTCTTCAGGTAAAAAACATGATGGCAAAAATGGGATGTGACTATGAACTAAGAAAGAAACAAAGCACAATCTCGACATGTCTACTCAGAAGTCTGTCTTGAGTAAATGAGTGTATGATTGTGGCCTTGAAGAGCTATTATCAAAATAATATATGAATTTATATTTCATCCAGGGATGTATGCTACCTATGGAAGAATTAGGAATGTGATATATGGGTCAATTTATCAGAGGAAGATTAGAATTAAAATTATGGTTTAGGAGTGATAAACATTAAAATTTTGGAGTGTCTGTGTGAATTAAAAAGAATAACAGAGGAACCAAGGACAATTTCCCCACCTATGGGATAAATATCCCCACCTCTTTAAGACACAACCCCACCTTTTCAAGACATAACTGGAAATTTAAGAAGCCTGGTTTAAAAATCTCATCTTACTTTAAAAGTGCATGGTGGGCATGTGTGTAATTGTCACAAGCTTAATTCTCCATTGTTAATATTGGTAGGGTTTTTTTTCCTCCTAAGAGCAGGATCTATAGGACAGAAAACACATGGATGATTCTGCATATGATCAGTGGGCCATGTGGTGCTCATTGATGCTCTACTTGTTGAAATTTAAAACTAGTTTTCCAGGGTTATTTTTTTTAGTAGCATCATATGTCTTTGAGATTCAAGAAAATGTCTAGTACTAGTAGTAGCAGATGTTTGAAGAAAATCTTTCTGTTTTAAAAAGATGCCAGAAAGTGGGGGGAGCAACATTTTACTCATGTAAAACTTGTATGACAGAAATATTTTTTAAAACTAGAAGGAAGTGATAAAGACTGTCCAGGAAGTAAGCAAAGGCACTTTACAGACCGCCTAAAAAGGGCGGTCTGCCGGTGCCTCCGTTTCCGCCACCGGGAAGCCTCAGCCTCCAAACGGTAAGGCTTCCCGTCGGCCAAAAAAGAAGCCCCCCAAAGAGGCTTCTTTTGGTGGTGCGCTTATAATGCTGCAAGGCACCTATGGCACACTTGCGGTGTCATAAGTGATCCGCGACGTGCAGACGCTAAGAGTCCACGATGTCAAAATGGCGGCGCCCATGTGTATAGGGCACCGCCATTTTGTATGTACTAGGTATGTACTAGGGTTAGGGCATCCGGAAGGGACACCCTTTTGTAACCCTAGTATGTACCTAGTATGTACTTTTTGACTGTGCGGAATGGGCCAAAGGTATTTTTATTGATAGAAATAAAGATTTTTTTTGGAATGGCACTTCAGGTGAAAACCTTTTAATTGCTGATAAAATGCTCGTGACAAATAACTGTAAAAACAGTTATGAGCCAAATGGTTTTGACGTGTTTGTTATTTTATGCTAACATGTAAGATCACAGCATATATGTACATGGGAACAGAGGTGGAAATTATCATTATTTTTGCCACTTCTCAGCATTTAAAAAAACCAAACACCATGTTTATTTTATTATTCATAACTCTCTTTAATAATTAAAAAATGACAACATATTTACAGATATTCTTTGTTTTGTTAGAACAAATATTTGAGAAAGTAGAACTTTATTAAAAGTTTATATTCAGTATCATAAAAAATGTATTGGATACAAATCAACCATTCTTTTCTTAGGCAGATTTTATGCTTATAGCTCAGTATAATCAGCAGTTGCATGTTTATGTGATTTAATTTTTATTTATTGGTTTCTCCTTTTTTGGAGAAAATTATTTTTAGCTCACATTTAAAGCTAAACACTCTCAAAATGGATTATGTAATGCCAGTCAATGTAATAATAAAACAAAATATCACTGAAATCAATAAATGTCTGTGCTAATAAATGTGACACTGTCCAGTCCAATAGTCTTTAAAATAATTGCAGCTGAAACCTATCAACTTAAAACAAACTCAAAGAGAAAGCTCTTCAGAGCTTTCATAATGGTCTGCAATAAGTGGGGTCTGAGGATTTCCAGACTGCAAATTAATCCAGACAAGGGGCCAGTGGAGAAAAGGTCCTCTTCTTTGTACTTATTGTCAGTCTAAGTATCCTTATTTCAATGGTTGAGAAATTAAAGGTCCCTTGACTGCTGACTTTAAGGCACAGTGCAGTTGCTACAGGTCAGATAACAGATTTAAAATGCAGAATATTTTAAATGTTAAAAATGATACTTAAAATGGGGTTCAGGATTGCTTTGGCAAGTAACATAGCTTGTATAAAGTTACCTTTTTGGACTTGAATGCACACTAGGTGGGCTGGGCATGATGGGAGCTGTTATCCAAAAGTAATTTTCTAAGCTCTGTCCAGGAGTATGCAACTTTATAATATGTGCAGAGAAAAGCTTTTTCCAAATGACATCTGAATTTTAGCAGTAGTATGCATACCTGCATTTTCCTCTTGTTGTTGTTGTTGTTGGTGTGTGTGTGTGTGTGTGTGTGTGTGTGTGTGTGTGTGTGAGAACCTATACTGTCCTGCCCTGACTTTGAGTATCATGGAGTCCAGCTGGTCAGGGCTAGAAACATATGAACAACAGTGAAGGGATGCCAAGATTGTTATGAAGCAGGTAGGAAGGAGATGAAGCCATTTGAGGAGAAAGAAGTATTGCACAAGTCAATAATAGTCCTAGGTCAAGAGCTAGATCATTAATCACAGTCAGAATTCAAGGATTTAGCAGTTATCGGAGTTGTAAAACATTCTGTTGTTTGTTTTACTACTAGTAGCAGAAAGCATTACAGATTTGGCACAATTATTAAAGAAGCTCAAAGAAGAAAGTGCAAAGGCAGGCTTACTGCTGAACATAAAGAAAACAAAAATAAGGACCATGGAGGATTCAACCTAGACAATGAGGAGATTGAAACTGTTGAAAGAGTTCACGTACCTTGGATCAAACATTGATCAGAATGGAGACTGCAGTCAAGAAATCAGAAGAATGCAAGGAATGGAAAGGGCAGCTATGAAAGAACTAGAAAAGATCCTAAAGAGTAATGATATACAACTGAGCATTAAAGTTAGAATTGTGCAAGTCATTGACTCAGCATTACATATGGATGGATGTGAGAGCTGGACGGTGAAGAAAGGATAGGAGGAAAATTAATTCATTTGGGATGTGGTGATGAAGAAGAATGCTGAGGATACCTTGGAAAGCCAAAAAGACAAATGTGTCCTTGAACAGATCAAGCATGAATATTTCATGGAAGACAAGATGAACAAATGGAGGCTGTTGTACTTAGGCCACATCATGAGAAGGTATGACTCATTAGAAAAGACAACAATTGTCATGTATTGTGAATTTTAAATTGAGATTGTTGTTTTAACAAAATAAAAGGTATAAATAAAAAAAAGAAAGGACAACAATGGCATGGTAGAGAGAACCAGGAAGAGGCGGCTGGGAGCTGCCTCTCTTTGCTGCATAGCTGCGCTGCAGCAACCAAATTGCGCAGCATGGCTATGCAAAAAAAAGGACCGCTAAAAAGTGGCTCCTTTTTGCACCGCTGCAAACAGCTGGTGGCGGCACGAGTACGTTGCTGTTGCACGGCTCCATCTGGAGGCCGCACAGCAGTGATATCATCACTACCATCTATTCGTGCAGTGAGGACGCCCTCGTCATGTGTGAGGAGCCAGGGGAGTGCGGGCGAGGTGCCCCTCGCACGTGACGAGGGCATCCTTTGGGGCCTGGCTGTACCAGGCCAATGTTAAAAAGATAGAGGGTAATAGAAAGAGAGGAAGACCACACATTAGATGGAATTGGTCTCAATTAGGGAGGTTATGGGTGTGAATTTCCAAGACCTAAGTAGAGCAGTGGAGGACAGGGAGTCTTGGAGGGGTCTCATCCACAAGTCGTCATGAGTTGGGGTCAACTCAAGGGCAATTAACAACAACAACAATAACAGAATCTGAGAGCCATAAGCAAATTCATCAGTCTAAAATAGAAACCTGCTAATAGCAATTTACCAGTATGAGGATTTGTTTCCAATACTTGCCCAAATTTACTGTGTGGCTTGTAATGCCGCAAGCTCCCATCTGCAGTCAGCCTCACTGCTATATTTAGATATAACATTCTCAGAGGGGTTACTTCCATGAAGACCTTGACTACAGACACACAATCCCATTGAGGGGGAGAGCCTGGTTTAGCCACTCCTATGTATATCTTTCTCAGGAGTTCTTCCTCATCCTTTTCAGATCCAAGTTGGCTTGCCTAACATTAATAATAATAATAATAATAATAATAATAATAATAATAATAATAATAATAATAATAATAATGTTTATTTATAGTTCTCACCTCTCCCAATCGAGGTGGGATTATATCAATAAAATAATACAATAATACAAATACAATTGATAAAACACTAATACTGAATTTACCACATTCCTATTAGTTCTTTAAAAACAGTTCATCATAAAAGGGGCATGGCTGGTGTGTCTGACTGAGTGTTTGTTGGATTTCCTCCCTTTCCTGCTGGTATGGTAGGTCTGGGCCTGAGGAACACACATATGCAATGGTTGAGATCCTACATGAAGGAGACAGAGAGTTACTTTACACTCATGGAGTTATGTGGTGGCTGAATTGCAGTGTTGTAGAAAAAAATGAACAATCAAACACTCATGCCATCTGCATGCCCAACATGCACACAGATCACTGTACAGTGTACATATTCGAGTGCAGTTGCACTACATAGACATGTCCACTTGTGCAGCCTTGATCTGAATATGGCTGTTCTACTTGGGACAAAAATGCCCAGTGGCTTCTGCAGGAGAACACATGTATGTATAAGACACTGACAGGAATCCATCTACATACTCACATACCCACACACCCATACTGACCCTCACCCCAAAGAACACATGAAAAGTGGATGTTTGACGAAGAAATGACAGCAGAGAGAACAGAATAAAAAGAGTTCAACAAGAGATGGCATGGCTAAATAGAAATTTACAAATTATACTAATAGAACAGTTACCAAGCAAGTCTTCCAATGGTTGCCTACAACATGTAAATGATTTCTGAATTTAAATAGAGATATTTATGTCATGTGGTATCTTTCTAATGGTTTAAACAATCAACTTATCATCCAACTGACATTGTTTAGAAGGGGAAAAAAGTGTCATAGTAGTTGTGGCTGTATATTTTGACTATGAGCCAGAAGCAACGTTTTATAACTTAAGTACCCCAGAGAGATGATGTTTTTAATGGAAACACTGGCAGACCCATAAGTATGGAAGTATGAGCAGGCACCGTTATTATAAACGAGAGACATGATATAGCCCCACAAGGTAATTAATAGCAAAAGCTAAGTAAAATATAGACTCAACATCCCACTGAGAGCATGACTCAATGGAAGAAAATTGTAATAAAACACAAGGAATGACTATTTGGGAAAGAGCTGTGTGAAATGGCTGGTAAAATAAATCACAAGCTCATGCTATAACTTGAAGAAGTTGCTGCTGATTTGCTTCAAATGATGCTGTTTCAATGTACAAAATCATTTTTGGCAATGTACAAGCACTTGGTAAAACAGAGCCTGCTGTGATGAAATATGAAGTGCAGATCACCAAACAAGTGCCTGATATACTCCTGGGCATAGTTCCTCCATTGTTCTTCATTTTGAAAACATACCTTTGTTTCTCCCAGAATACAAAATGCCTTGGATCCAAAGTTATCAATTTATTATGGTGTGTGGGAGGGAAGGCTGAGTTCCTTATACTTCTTTCTTCCATCGCCACCTTCCAACATATCACACATTCCTTATTCCCAGGAGCAGATTATGCACAGGCTATAAGGGACTGCTATGGAGGCTGGGTGTGGGAAAGTCATCTTATGTGAACTGCCCCCATACAAAACATGTTTGGATGTCAGCTGATCACTTCACAGAGCAAGTACCGTTGTCTGATATTACTTCTCTCCTTCAGGGAAAGGAGATGTCAAGCTATAACTACTTTATTGATCATCTCAATATTTAACCCAATTACTTGAAAAAAAGGGGCCATGTGCATTTGTTTTAGATTAATTAGCTCCCATCAGTTATTCTCTTGTGCTACAGCCACCCTTTGAATGCATATTTAAGCAGGAAACATATATTATTTAGTCACAGATATTTGGGTTTGTAATTGGACTTAACAATGAATTTAAAACAATAAATGAAAGCAAACAAGGCTCATTTCAACTCTATAATTCTCTCATTCTGAAGTTCAGTCAGAAGACCACTGGGTTAGTCTTGCACTTCACCTCACATATAACTAATGGAAGAAAAATATTCATGGTTCCAGTGTTTCATGAGGAAAAAATATTTTCATACTCTCTGTGTATGTCATGTTATTTTCAAGTCATTTTTGACTTATGGTGAGCCTAAGGTAGACCCATCCCAGGGGTTTCTTGGCAAGATTTGTTCAGAGGACATTTGCCTTTACCTTCCTCTGATGCTGAGAGAGTGTGACTTGCCCACAGTCTCCTGGTGGCATTCCATGGCCGAGTGGGGATTCAAACCCTTCTCTCCAGTGCTGTAGTCCAATGTTCAGACCACTACCCCACACTATCTCTCTACAGATCAATTGTACTATATCATCTTATACTAATTTGTTAAGATGAAGCAAAGGAGGCTTTTTGATTTCTGTGAAATATGTCATGTTATTAAATGCTTATGCTCTGGCCCAGCTGAATGCATGCCCAGCAGATGTAGCTGCTAATTAGTTATTACATTGGTTGGTGAGGTGGTAGATGAAGGAGCCATCATAAATAGCTGATCATTGTTATTGTTAATTTTCTAACGAACTATGTGCGCAAAAGCAGAAAATGGATTCCAGGAGGAACCACATTATTCCTGCTAGTATACATAAATCACCATGCTTTTCATTCTACATTTTATGTCCTCAAGCTAGATGATTTTGACTCCTTATTGGCTTGGATCAACAGTTAAATGCTCTTGGAACAGAAGCATTATATCCAGTTTGTCATGACCAGCTTAGGTTCCATTGGGTACAGCTGGACTTCTCAATGAATTCTCAATTCAGCTATGGAAATGTGTGTGTGTGTATATTCAAACATCTTTCTTCCATACTCCAAAGCATAAAAATGGAGACACGTCAATTAGTGATCATCTCTAACGTCTGGAATTTGTCTGCCTATTGTCTGGCACCGAGGGCCAAAACAGATGGCCCTAAAGGGCCCGCTTGATGCCTCCCCTTTGATCACTGGATTGCACACACCATGGGTCTGATCAGGCATTTTTCCAGCCTAAAAAGAAGCGGCAAAATGCCACTCCTTTTTGGGGTGGAAAAAGGGCAGCTTTTCCTCTGTGGCGCTGGCTCTGAAGTGCTCTTGTGGTGTGTGGCGTATAAACACCGCACTTCTAGAGCACTGCAATGCCCCCATGCCACCCCCAAACTGGCATATTGTGCCAGTCTGTTTTGTCCCTGTGTCACCATTGTTTTGTCTCTGTCCACTGTGCTGACATGGGTATGCGTAGAGTTGCCACTCAAGTGCTTGGAAAAAGTTACTTTTGTCCATTACAGGTCCCAGAATGAAAGTGACAACTGAGCGATGTAAAAAGCAACTGTTTCAAGCTTTGTTTCAGCAAGAAAGAGGAGACAAGCTCCACATGATCTAGGATGGTCAACTGTTTATTCAGTGCTTAAAAAAAGCCTAACGCATTTCCACCACAATGAGAAAGGCCTTCTTCAGGGGCCTTCAAAAGAAATCAATGGAACTGTAAACACTCTCCAAAATACAGGACCATAGAGATTAAAGGGATTAAAGTTCTGCATAGAAATATTATTTTCTGTGCAGAAAATAATGTTTTCTGTGCAGATCAACCTCATGTGAATTTTCCACAGAACAAGTCCCAAATTTCAAACATTCTTCAAAACCTGTTGGTTTTTGAAATCCTTCTCTCAGTGGGAAGAAAATTGCTAAAATTTGTTGTTGTTTCTTTTGAAAAGAAAATTAGTGATGAATTACACTCCTACTACCTAGCTAGCTCAGGGTCAGGACAAAAGGAAGGCAAAAGGCACTATGGAATAAAGAGTAGGTCCCCCTGGTTCTCAGTATACCTGCCCTTTTATGTAGTATCCTCTCCCAAGATTATCCCACTTTCTTTCATTCCTCCTGTTCAGACTCTCCCCGTCTGT
>NC_056526.1:151367353-151404812 GCF_019175285.1 Sceloporus undulatus
TCACTCACTCACTCACTCACTCACTCACTCACTCACTCACTCACTCACTCACTCACTCTTATCTATGTCTTCTTTTGTTTGTCAGCTGCTTGTTCATTTACTGTCAGGATCATAGTTTCTGCCATATATGCTAGTCATATTTTTTCCTATGCTTTATAATACTGTATGATGGGATATGCTACACAATGGGTGATGCTGGGTGGAAGGACTGTTTATCATTCATGGTGCCTTATAATGAGCAGATGTGTGGGGAGGAAAAAGGAGCTGTGAGGTATCAAGGTCAGTTTCCTGAGAATGCCTGGTATGAAGGGAAAAAGCAGAGGTAGTCCTGGAAATGTTTTGGTTTGTAGACAAATGGGATGTAAGCCCATGAAAACAGTTGAATTGCTATGTGCTATGTGTAACTGAAAACGCTTAAGTCCTGACATCGTTATGCTGTGATCAACTCATTTTTTTGAATAAAACTTTGTGACTTTGCTGAGGGTTGTGTTTCTGAACTGCAATTTGTTAGTACATGATACCCCTTTACTTGCTATTTGGCACTGAGTGTCTTTTATCATGGCACAGCTATTGAAAGTGGGAGAAGTGTCCAATTCATGATCTCACGAGATGCCCCCCCCCCCCCCGGTCATATTGGGCCCACACTTTCTCTCCTCTTTCCTGGTGCAGTAAGAGATCAACACACCAGCAATAATATATATTTTTAAAATTCACTTTAATTGCACTTACTGTCCATCTTTCCTTCAGCAGCATGTTCTCTCCAATGTTATCTTCATGACAGTGCTATGAAGAGAAAAGTTCTTCCACAGCCATGCTGGCTGGGAACTCCAGGGAGGCATAGTCCAAAAAAGTAACATTTCCAAGCTCCCCCTGTAAGATAAGCTAGGTTGAGAGGCAGGCCATATACCAAGTGGAGGGGTGAAATGGAGGGGTGACATTTGCTGGTCCAACCCTTTTTATTTGCTAGGAAGAATAAGCAGTAACAACAATGTCCATGCATTGGTTTACAGTCAGGTTAAAGTCACACTAAGAATAAATATAAAATAAATATTTTGGTCTTCAAATAACACATATATAGAATAGAATACTTAATGAACCTGTTCTTTAGATTTATATCACCCCATGCAAAAATACCCATGCATTTTCATAGTGATATTATAACAAATGACTAAAATATTATTAATGGCTCAGGTAGCATGATTGCAAACATATATTTTCCAAATAGTTTTTTTTATTATAATTTTCTCAGCATTGAAACTTTTCTAGGTGAGTGACACATACATCATTTTAACACAGCTATTGGAAGTGTAATATCATTATTGCAATATTTCTCATTGCTTTCTAAAATAATACTGTGCATTCTCCAAGGCTATTTAAATCATAAACTCGGAGGAACTTATAAGCTATTTTGAGCCCTTTGGCCCAAAGTAGAATAGCTCACATTATCCTTAGCTAAGAAATGTCCAAAGTTTTCTGAAAACCAGGAAAGTAATTTGTATTATATCCTTCATTCTCTGTGTGTTCTAGTTAACAACCCACCCTAAATATCTACTAGACCTCGACCTTCCTCTGTGGGTTTAGGATGAGCAATCAATTGCCATATGAATAAATGCTGATAGGAAAGTACTGCAATACAAGACTTTGTAACAGGAAAACTTGAAACTGAGCAGTGACACACAGATGCAACTTGCACACATGACATCCCAGTAAAACACAGTTATATGTTTTCCATGGGCTAAATCATGATTAATCCTCCCTAGAGAAGGTCCATTAAAATGAATGCAACTTGTTAGGCAAAACTAACTCATGACAGGACTAAAGAGCTGAAGCAAGTCCAATATTTTGTATAGTATTTTGGTGATATAATTATATTTTTGTATTTAATTTTACTCTGCTAAACTAAAGGCCTTTGACTAATTAGTAAAATGTGATTAGTCCATAAGGATGAGTACTGAATTTAGCTCCTTGTGTGCACATACATGCTCTGTGTATCTATGGAAGTTTGGAAAGATATTTTCTTTATGTGTCCAACTACAGAAATGGCCATAGGTGGTTCTTGGCAGCAGAACTGTTTGCGCACCCACAGGCTATTGTGCAAAGGTGATGCTGGATGCCTATTCCTCAAACAATTCTAAAAAATATATGCAGGTATAATGCTTGCATATATCACCAATAGAATTATGTGAATGAAGTCAGACACATATGCCTATTAGATTGGGAGAAATACAACAAAATTGAGGCTGAGAGTTCTACACATCACTAAATTTGATGACACTAAGGGGATTCGGACTGGCTGCCATGTTGTGATGAAGCTTTTATCCATAAATATTCAATGTAGCTTTCTCCCTTGTAGCTTTCCTCCCTGTTAGGGATGGAAATTCTGATGTGGTTACATGCTTGTTTGGTAAATGAATTTATCATTATGATAATCATGATGATCATCACCATGTCCTTGCTTCAAATGGCACAATGGAAGGGGGAGGTTTGTTCATTGTTGATGGTTTTGAATTTTCAAGATGAATTTTTGTGCATTTGTGTAAAAGAGAAATTAAAAACAATAATATTGAACTGGTTGTTTGCCATATGTATAAATTTTGACTTTTAAAGGGGATAGTGCTAGTTCTGCACAGAGACATTCTATGCAAACTGTGGAAAACACAAAGAAAAAATGGCTTGTTGTCTTGTTCTCATGCTATAGACAAGATTTCTCAGATGGACTGGAGAATCCTTGACATGATGCCTTGATGTAGTAAGTTTTACCATTGACGATAGATAGATAGATAGATAGATAGATAGATAGATAGATAGGTAGGTAGATAGATAGATAGATGATAGATAGTCCTCCTTATTGCAACATTTTTTCACATCCCTAATCATTTTTATGAAAGTTACTGGATGTATTCACATGAAATCTCAAGAAAGGACTCCATGTTTTAGAGTTCAGGATATTGAATGATCTCCTTTCTTTTTAAAACATAAAATGTGAATTCTGTTTTGTAGGAATAGAGAATAGCATGAATAAAAGATGAAAGTTCAAGTTTTGGTTATTTTGGGCTACTTTTCCTTACCTTAGGAGCAGCACCATCATTAGGGGTGTGTGGGGGATATAGACCACACCAGATGATACCCTAAGGGAGTGTGATACCACTGCTCCTCATACACCTACCTTTTGGCAGAAACGGGCTGTGGCTTTCATCTGTTTCCCTTTAAAATGCCTTAAGAGATGGCAGGAGTGGGGTGATGCTCAGTGGAAGGAGAAAGGAGAGGCCCCATTTTTTTTTCAAATTAAAATTTCAAACCAAGAATTTAATTTTTTTTAATTTTTTGTAATTAATTTTTTATTGTTTTTAATTTTCTTTATAAACACCCCATTTTAACCAAATTTCCACTATGTATATGCAAATACATTTAGGTTGTGCGTATGATATTGTAATCTGAAGGTATAATTTTAATTTTGCGAGTTGTTTACGTCACAACTATTGCCATTTCATTCAGTGGTATATGGAAATTACAATTTATGAGTAACATTACTGCAAAAAAAAAAAAAAGCATTACTAAGGATTCTGTATGGTGTGAGATGGGAAGAAGTCAATGGAGGTGTATATGTGACACCATGAGTTACCACACCGGATGACACCAACCCTAGTGATGCCACTTCTTAAAGCTAGCCATTTTTGTCATAATTCCATCTTCATTTCTTTCTTTCACACACACAAAAGAGTAAATATTCAAAGTCATAGCAGTGTTAGTCCATATGGGCATAGAAAGAGATGTTTCTACAAGATTCTTTAATATGTGAAAAATATCTTACAGTATGCTCTTGTGCTTCCCAGGTGATTTTCATGGTTTATGAGAGCAGTGGGAAGAGGAAAGAAGTGGTAGAAAACACAAATACTTTCATGGTTTAGATCATGGACATCTCCATTTTGCATATAGAATAGAAATGTTCCATATGTGTTGATAATGTTACATTACATTGCAATAATAGCAATAGTACCATTGCAATAATAGCAAAAGTAACAACACTTCTTCATATTGATAGAAATATATAAATTAATTTTGCAATATTTTTGAGAGTGAATGCACCACAAAAGGAAAAAAAAGGTGGTACCTTTCACCATATTAAAAAATACCATGTAGAGGAGCATTAACAAGAATAAATAAGGAAACTTACCAACATTTCCACCATCTATTTATGTAATAAACATTGAATATTTATACCTTCACTTTTTAGCTCTTTTGATTTTATCCTACTTTTTTCTTCTGATCTTTTACCAAGATCTGTTCCTATATCAACCACCTCTCTTCTTCAGATTTCTAGCTCCCAAAAAGGGCTTGGTGCAGTGATAGCCAAAGGGGAATGTGCACAAGGCACACTTTGATGATTATCTCCCCTCTGAAAGAGAATGGAGGTGCTATGACATCATTTGGAGCAGCATGGAGAAAGCTGCTATGATCCTGATCAGTTTCACCTTTCGTTTTTTGTGTGGTAACGTCTTAAGTGAGAAAAAGGCGCTTGTAGTATAGAAACAGTCTAACTATACCTTTACTACTACAATGATTTCACTGGAGTTATTAATACTGCTTATAGGAGCTGGATCTGCATGCCAAATAACTATGTCAAATATAATCCACTATTGCATCATTTATAGTCTAATAAATAGTTTCTGGCATGGATTTGAGCCTTCTTTGCTTGGCTTATTTATGAAAAATGTCTTCATTTTCTTAATGGTTTTGTACCCCGTTCTGAATGTGTTTGTCTCAACATACAGTCTAGAAGTCCCACAGTACTGCTTTGGCAACTAAATAAATGTATGGCTCAGTAATATGACTGGCAAATCAATACATGGAAAGAGAACGTTGTTCTGATCCCAGTAAACAAAACAAAACAAAACAAAAGTCCTGTGAGCTACAGCCAGCAAATAAATTCATTTAAGAAAGGGATTAACTAGCTTGATAGTGAACCCAATGGTTTGTGCTCCAATGTAGAGTAGACATTCACAAAAGAGAGTAATTCCAATGTGAATATAAATGGACAAATTCCAACCAATTTAAAAGTGCAGAAAATTATCAGTATTATCAGAAAATTATCAGTATTGGAGATGGTTCTTCCTCATTCATTGTTCAACAAATCATGATCAACTGCAAAGACTGTATTGGGTAGCAAATGAGCCCCTATTCAATTTTCTTTGATGGGTTGCACCCCTGAATTTTGTTATAATACTTTGCTTCATGGACTGGAATGGCAACATCCCCCTTGTCCCATGACGTTGGAAATATTTAAAAAAATAAAATAGTTTAATATTTTCATCAAGAAAGCTCATTATGAGATGCCTTCATTATTTGCTGAGCTCATACTGCATAAAAGCAGTTGCTGAACCTATTGTTTGATTCGGTCCCCAAATATTTTCAGATTAAAATGAACAAAGGATACTTTTTCATAAATCAGGACCAGCTCAATTAATTTGCCTGAGAAAAAGGGATGAAATTAACCCACTATCTTGCTATATCCTATGCAAAATGCAGCTGCCAGACTGGTGTTGGATGTACATTTAGAGTGTGTATGACACTGGCCTTGCAAAAATTGTGCTGGCTGTCAGTTTGTTTCCATGTTCAATTCAACATGCTGGTCTTGAATTACAAAACACTAAATGGCTTGGGGCTCAGGATATCTGAAAGAATCCTCCCACATAAGAGATCCTCAGAGAAGGTCCTGTTGAGTTTCCCAATGTCTTGTGGGGTTAGGTTGGTAACAGGGCTTTCTCTGTAGAAGCACTCAAATTATGGAGCTCACTACCAAAGGAGCTTAATCTCACTTTATCTGTTTTGACCTTCCAGTGGGCAATTAAAACTGTTGTTCTGCATGGCTTTTGATGTTTGAAATTGCTCTGTTTAAATTGTTTGTTTTGAAATTATATTTATGGAATGTTCTTAGACTATTCTAAAATATTTTAAAAAGAGTGTTATAATATATTTTAAACATTTTAAAAACACTGCACTGTTTTAAATGTATCACCTCAGGATATCTTGGGGGCTGAGAGGCCATATATATAAATACTTCACATGCAGATGACAATTGAAGAGGCAGCTAGGGTGGTTATATTCCAGTTGTTCAAATTTGGGCATCCAGTTTGCATATTATACTAACTAAACTAATTATGCAAATTAGACATATTAATCCCCCCTCCTAGTATGTTCCAAACCTCATACTATAGTAAAAGGTGATCTGAGTGAACTAGTATAGAGCAATGCTTAAAGCTCAACCATGGAAGCCAAATAGGTGGCTTTAGACAAGTCACATTCTCTCAGCCTTAGAGGAAGGCAAATCCTTCTCTGAACAAATCTTGATAAAAAAACACTGTGATGTGGTTACCTTTGGCTCACCATAAGTCGGAAACGAGTTGAAGGCAAATAACAACAACAACGATCTGGAGCAATGAATCTGGATCTGGAGCAATGAATCACACTGTTTCTCTGTCCCTGGAGGGCATCTGCAGCTGTTGCTGCTGCTGCTCTGCTGCTTTGCTGTGCTCTCAACTTAACCTTTTCCCATTCCTTTCCATCTCTGGATTCATCTCCTCTTATGAGCCATGCTGCACCCCATTCTTTTGTTCTTTGCATTCTGCTGCTGCATCTCCCACTCTCTTTCCTCCCTTGTGAGTGAGCAACACCATCCCTTGCACCTTGCCACACATCATGCCTCCCTCTCTATCTCTGTGTGTTCCACCTCTAACTTTTCATACTCTCTTCCCTCCTTTTCACTCAAGCATGCACTCACTCACTCACTCACTCACTCACTCACCTCATTCTCCAGGCATTCCTACTCCTGCCCACATCTCACGTTGTTACCTTACTATGCACACGTTCCTTGCTTCTTGAACTCCTTCACTTGCACCTCACTCCCTATTCCCTCCAACTCTTTCCATCACTTCATTTCACATCTTCATAATGCCTCTACCCCTTGTTCCTTGCATGCTAGTGCCAGCACCACTCACTCTCCTTTCCCTTTTACTTCCTCCTGCCCTCACAATGCATCTCAACTTGTTTTTTGAATTCTGCAGCTGTCTTTCTCACTTGCCCTTCACTCTTATCCCCTTCTTCAATTCATCATGTGCCTAAAAGACAATGACTGACTTGTTTTTTGGAAATCAATTGGGCTCAAGAATAAGCAGACAGTTTGCCTCTAAATATACTGGCATATTGTGGCGGCCTGGGGGTAAAAATAGGGCTAGATAGTGCTGGCCATTCACAAGTGCCCAGCCCTACTTTTGCTGCCTGTACATCATTATGGTGCACATCCATTCACATGGGGAGCACCATGATGACACACGGATGTCAGAGCACCCAAACAGCGCTGGCCGGAAGGGGTGTCAACATGGCACATGAGTGCCATTATAGCACTCTTTATAGGAAGCTGCTTTCAGCAGCTTCTTTTTGCTCCCGAGAGGGACCAGATCATTGCTGTGCCATGTGGTGGCTGCGACAATGATCCGGGACAAACAGGGGTGGTATTTCGCCACCTGTCTGTCAAGTCCCTCAGTTCCTACAAAGTCTATGGACTTCCTCTTTTTTTACCATTAGATGGCAGGCCTAGAATCTAACTAAATCCTGCCCAAACCAGGGGTATGGCAACCACATCATCATCTTCAGAGGTGGCAATGGCTCCACCATTTAGGGATATAACACTAATTTTCTTCTTGAAGAAACAAAAAGTAATTTTAGCAATTTGCATGTGATATTTTGGTACAGAAAACAGAACCCACAATTCTGGATCACCCACCTATTTTATGATGATGATGATTTAGACACATAGCCACCTCAGTAATTTTAGCAATTTCCTAATAGTGTCTCCAGGCTAGACCCCCCTCCCCCATGTCTATTTACCAGCAACAGTCATTGTGATTAACAGGGGTCTGTTCTGCTGTCAGTCAGGAAGAGATGACTGACTTTTCCACCATCTCTCAGTGAAGGTCCCTGAAACAGTTACCTTTTACACTGATTACTCACATGCAGTGGGTTAGCAGGAACATTAGTCTGCTACTTCCAGATCACAGACTCATTCACAGTTGCTGCCGCCTAATAAGTGTGGATTGGGGACTTTCATGGTCCTTATATAATATCTAAACTAGGGAATACATAGAGATAATGAATCCAAACCAGTCATGAATGTGCAACTCTAGGTTACACATTTGTAATCACCTTAGCCATCATTTTCTGCATGCAAAATTAAAAAAAATGTAGAAACATTATTTTATATGAAGAGAATACAGTGTTCTCTGTGCAAAAAAGTGTGAATTTTGTACACAATACATCAACAACCACTGTGATCCTTATCAATCCTGGATTCTTCCTCTCAGGGTTTTTTGACACTCCAGAAACACATTTTCTTTCACTATTTAAGAAAATATCCATACCACACCTTCCATTATTCCAGAAGCTAGCAGGCCAGTTTAGGAGGCGCTGTGCAGGTTATAAGGAACACACAAGTCTGTTTTCCAATAGATGACTATCTTTCCCCACCATCAGCATCTGCTGCCACAGTTGGGCTGCCATTGCCAGAATTATATTGGCGGGGTATAGACCGCCAGAAAGAGGCGGCCAGTGACTGCCTCTCTTTTCCTCGTAACCGTACCGCAGCAACAAAATTGCTCCTTTTAGCGCCGCCACAAACTGCCTGCAGCAGTGCAAGGACATCGCTGCTGCGCGCGCCCATCTGGAAGGTGTGCGGCAGTGACATCACAGCTGTGTGCACCGTGTATATGGCGCCGCACAGCTGTGACATCCTGGTGATGTCCTAGGGTTGTGGGGCATCTGGAAACAGTGCCCCGAGGTAACCCTAGCACATCGCCAGGATGTGCTAAAGGGTCTGTGTGTACAGGGCCATTGTTGCTGTATGCCTTCAATACTGAGGTCCAAAACATACTGCAGAAATAATGCAGTTTGAGATTGCTTTAATTGCCCTGACTCAATGCTAGGAAATTCTGGCAGCTGTAGTTAATTGTGACGCCAGAGCTCTCTGACAGAGAAGGCACAATGTTGTTTTGTGAGACATTTAGCCTTCTCTGGTGGCACAATAAACTACAGTTCCCAGGATTTTCTAGCACTAAGACAGGGCAGTTAAAGCAGTCTCAATCTGGATTATTTCTTCAGTATGTTTTGGACCTGATTTATGGTGATCCTAAGGTGAATGCATCACAGGGCACGATTTGTTCCTGGGGGTTTGACTTTGCCTTCCTCTAAGGCTGAGAGAGTATGACTTGCCCAAGATTTCTGTGGCTGAGCATGGATTTCAACCCAGTTTTCCAGAATCGTAGTCCAGCACTTGAACTACTACATACCACAGTGGCTTTCCATAGTTATATAGCGATACCCAATACCTAGCCTAGAAAGTTCCAACTGCTGCCAGACACCCTGCTTTCACATTGTAAGTTCCACTATGGGTTCCACTTCTGCAGGACATCTAATCACAACTGTCACCTGAAAAGTTTCACTAAACAGGTTTCCAGCAGCTTCAGGTACCTTCTTTTTTACTCCATTGCTCAGCATCCTAGTCTTCTACAGTTTAAGTTCCACTCTTAGCAAGATTAAAATTTCTTGGGCAAAGGTTCTCTAGAGATATTCATGCTCTTCTCACTTTTCCTTTGATTTTACATTTATTTATCCTAGATTTAATTTCCCACATTTCCAGACAACTGTTTCTGAAAATCAGCTTACCATATAACAAAACCAATATAACTGCATTTTAAACAATATTATGAAAAGTATTCCAAATATAAAACATATAAGAAGTACACTAGACTTATGACAGTAGCATTCAGAAACACACCACCAGGCTAGCCATGATAAAAGACAGATCCTCTGCCACACAAACCTACAATAAAATATACTACCCATGGCAAGCCTTTTTAATAAACTTCATGAACATCATTCAGCAAACAGCCTCCACAGAAAAAGACACTGTTCAATTTCTTCTGATAGATTACATTGTTAATCTTCACTGAAGGTCAATATGTTATAAACTGGCCTAAGCACAGCCCCTCTTTCTGGACATGAAAGATTGGTCTTTTTCCTTTTCTTTTTACAGACATCTTCCATCTTTTTACCGACTACTGTGCCTATGGGGCTTCATTCTTTGTATTTTGGTTTAGACTGTAAGTGACAAATGGAACTGTTATTCATTCCTAGAATCACAGGAAGGGTGGACAACTTTGTTGCATCAAAGGAACAATATCACCTGCATGGAAATTCCCTCCAAAAATATGAATGGTCTATACTCGCCCCTAAACCAGATGTCACTGGAAGGGAATACCCCCCTGCCAAGGCTCTATGCCTTATTCTGGAGAAGAAATGCCACTCTTGGAGGATTCCAAGATGGGCATTTTTCATTTTGAGCCCCTCCATGGGGTTGGGATTTTCTCATCGTAAATGTTCAATCAAGGTTAGGAACATACCAGTTGATTCCCACCCTTGAGCTCAGAGCATTTAGTTCAAACCTCCTCCATGCATCTACACAGTGGGTCGATGGAGAAGCAAACCCATGCTCACTTACTGATCCTCTGAGATACATTTTAAAAATGCAAAGATAGAGGGAGGACATGTTGCATGTAGACAATGGTAACTACTCAGGAACACCACACCATCAGAAATCTTAACTTTGAAAAGTTTCCCATAGCATGAAGAACACATAGAACCCCTCACCCTTGTGGATGTCAGGGACAAGGCAGAGCTCAAATTCATTTCTTTCCCCTTGCATTAATATAAATGTACATCTTTTAGAAAACCCTTTTATTTTCAGCTTTTTTTGGTACTTGCTTTTGATTCTGTTCAATGGAATGTGGACAGTAGTGCTCTTCTTGCAACTGCTCCTTCTTGAATTTTCATTATACTGTTACTATATGATTGGATTCAAAGTGGGATTTGCAATTATGAGCCAAAGTGAGTGATGCATAGGAAAGTATGCATGGATTTGTCCATTAGACACCAAAATCCTTGTCTAGTGATTGTTCTGTCACCTGCACTGTAGAAAAGAGTTTCCTGTCAGCTGCAAGTGTGCTTAGCAAACATAATAGCAAGTTCATAAGGATGATTTCCCCTCTCTACTCTTTTTCCATATCTTTCTTCCTTGAGGAGAAGACCTCAGTCCGGGTATTCTGTTAAATTTAGTTTTTCCTGGGGGATAGCTGACACATTAGGCAATTACAATCTGAGGGGGAAAATGATGATTAGAATCTGCTCTGAAGCTCAGAAACATCATTGTTGATTTGCAAATTCTAAGATGTACTGAGCCCTGAAATTTTGCCTGGCTTGTTGAACTAGTGGATCTGATTCCACTTCCAAATAAATGTAACCTATTATTAGTAAAGTCAGCCCTTTGCATCAATGGGTGTTCTGTTCTGGACCCCCCTGTAGATGCCAAAAACAATGGGACCTCAAATCCCATTGTCTTCATTGGTGGCACATTGTGTGTGTGGGTGCAATGGCATTGCAGCGTGAACATGCCATTATTGGGGAGAATGCGTCGGGGCCATCCATGGATGCTCCAATCTGCAGGTGGCAAACCCACAGATAGAAAAGGCCAACTGTAATAGGTAAGCAGTATGCACTTAATATGTACTTAATGTGCTTAGAAAATATATGTGCCACCCCTCTCTTCTTAGAGTGGAATGCTATGCTTGACTATTGAGGACATTCCACTGAATTCAATGAAATTTACTCCCTGCTAGAGCTACAGGACTGCATTTTTAATTTGCCCTCATGGTTAACAACAACAATAATAGCAGCAGCAACAACATTTATTTATAATACCCTTTTTATTCTTTTTGTCTGGAAAACATCCTGAGTGCTTATTTAGTGGAGGGTTTACAATGTTAATGCAGTTCTTTCATGGAAAATGACATTAATAATGGAACATCATGTTTGTTTCTCTTCACCAGTGGAACAAAAACAAAGTAATACGTGGTGGTTTTAGCGAAGGGACTTTGAGATAGGCAGGTTTCCCATCATTCTTCCATTTGTGTCTTCAGAAGCAGTGAAACAAGGACAGTGTAGATGTATTGGAATAAATCTGTCCAAAATGTCTAAGAATCTTTGAGCATTGTTCTAACTATAATGGTTGCTTGTATCTGTCATTTGATTTTCCTTGAGTTATTTTGAATGTCAGGGAGAGTTAAAGAAGGCAGTGTTCATGTTGAAAATGGAGTCAATAAAAATAAGACTTTATTTTTCACATGTCTGAGCATGTTAGTGCTTTTTATATAGGATGAGACTATGCTGGGTTGCTGTGTAAGTCTGTCAGAGAAAGGGGTTGGGGTGGAGTAGCCAATTGCTGTATTGAGCTTTGTACTTCTGTAGTCACCATATTTATCTCTTAAAAAGAAGTGCTTCTTTATGACAGGAAGTCTAATTCCCACATTTACTAAATTTGTGCAGCACTTCACATCTGTGTACATAGTGCTTTCAGGCAAGGATTAATTACATCAACACTACCTCTTTTCAAAGTCATAGGATTTCTGATTCAGGCTAAAAAGAAGTTTGCAATCTGCTTACCTAAAGGTGTTTGTGTTTCATAGAACAACATAGATTTTTGCCCTGGATTTTCCTTAAGAGGTCAGTTCTGGAAGAAATTGTTCCTAGATGATATAGGTTGTAATAATGACTGTAGCAATGAATACAGAGGCAAACACTGATGGTGAGGTATATTTTCTTGTGTGCATAATGCTAGAAAGGACATATATTCTAGGTAGCTAATAATATATTCCATCAGAATCATATTTTCAGAAGGGAACATTTGCTTTAAGATTCATGTGAAAGTCAGAGCGAACACCAAAAGCACTAATTGTATGCAGGTATCCAACTTGCAGAATTTTACAAGCATAATTACAATGTAGGAATTTATGGCAATAATATCTCACTATACTATCAAAACGTAAATGAGAAACACAACTAGTAAACAATTTTATGGCAATTTAACACAGAGGAGACAACCATATTAATAAGATGAATCTTAAGATAGATACCATGCTGAATTTATTGCCTTTATTTTATATTGCCCACTAACTAAAGGATATAGCAATAGAAAAATTATGTAAGGTGCAAGCATGGCTTTTATCCAAGCTTTTTATCTCAGAAAGATCCGTGACTCCATTGCTGCAATACAGGTTTAAAAATGACCTAAAAACATAGAGTTCTTTGTGATGAAGACCTTCAGGGTGACTATACAGTTTTAGAAGCAATAATGTGCTTTCAGTAAAGTTGCCTGCTGTTAAGTTATCTGTCATACTGAAATGCTGGATGAAATTTAGTGGAAATGTTGGTGGCAAGAACATGAAATGGTCTTGTTGAAACTGAAGATGTCCAAAAGCAGATAAAGGCATAGTTATCCCATTCATCAATCTGACAGTGGGAAACCCAAACACTGGAACAAGTATACACAGATGCCTAGCTTGCTGATGGTTCATTAGAATTTTTCCCATATGCAGTATTGTCCTGCTGTGAGAAGGAAGCTGAAGTACATTTCATCTTTCATTGCTAAGGCTTGTTGCTACACACAGTCATGTATTGCCATTTCCTCAAATAGTGAAAGAAAAATGGAAACTTACCCCTGTTTTAGTGATAAAGGGAGCAATATCTATAGAATTATAAATATTTAAGTAGAGCATAGTGGAGGCAAACATACTTGTAAGACCCCAAGTATATACTGTATTGTTGTGATACTTTTATTGGTCAACCAAAAATGCAAAAGATCACACTGGCTTTCAAAGGCTACTAGCTTCCTCACCAGGCAAAGGTAGTAAAAATAATGTAGTGGAAGAAAAGGGATAATGTTAGTTATAAGTCTGCATCTTGTTTAAAATATTTGCTTAAGGAGGTGCTGAATGTGATCTTCAGGGAGGAGGGCTGCTTGAGGGAGAGCAGATGCTGATGCAGACAGAAAGGTAAGGCAATGCCATCTCATGTTCATGGGATAACTTATGATCAAAAGCAGCAGAAGAAAGCTTCTCCTTTTGAGAAGTAGGGTTGTCAGTGCTTTGTTGTTTCCAGTGGACAAAGAAATTGAAAAACTGAGAACCACAGTGGAATTTTTCACTCTATAATGAGATAAAATTATTAACCTTTTCTTCCTTTTTTTAGCATGGAAAACATTTCATTTTTGTATTAAAATATTTTCTAAGTTAAACCAGTATTTACAGATGAAGTTTTCACAAATTTGCAAAAATATAATAACAAATGACACAAAAGCTCCCCTTCCTTCCTTCCTTCCTTCCTGATGGAACATGAAATGAAGTTACATAGTGTGTGTGTGTGAAATTAATACTCTATGTAAACTTGGCAAATAATTATCATATGTGCCAACAACGAATTCACTTCCTTAATTCCTCCAAACTGGAAAAGATCCTAAAATGCAAATATATACAACTGAGCATAAAGTTAAATTCATACAAGCCATTGTAGTTCCTATTACCATGTATTGATTGAGACTGGACAGTTATGAAAGAAGATAGGAAGAAAACCAGTGAATTTGAGATGTGCTGGAGAAGAGTGCTGAGGATTCCATGGATAGTAACAAACAAACAAACAAACAAACAAATTGGTCCTAGATAAGATCAAGCCAAAAATCTCCCTGGAAGCCGATGACAAAACTTAGGGTCATGTACTTTGGGCACATCATGAGAAGACATGAATCACTGGGAAAAAATAATGCTAGGAAAGGTGAAGAGAAGTAGAAAGAAAGGAATATTGCATGCTAGATGAATGGACTCTATTAAGGAGGTCATGGGTAGGAATGTGCAGGAGCTAAGCAGAGTAGTGGAGGACAGAGGGTCTTGGATATGTCTCATCTTAAAACAGCTTTTAAGAAAGCACTTAAGACAGATATCTTCTGGCAGGCCTTTCCAACTTAGTTACCCTCTCCAGATATAGAGATATTTGTCCCCTCATCTGTCTATTCTTCCCCGCCTATGTTTGTGCCTTTTTTTTGTTTAATGTTTTTATACTATTACTGTTTAATTCTGTTTTAGTACTGGGGCGGTCTAGGTCTAGGGTTTGATTTTTTTTAAAACTCTATTGTAATTTGATGTATTTTATTGTTGTAACCCACCTGGATTCTTCGTGATTGGGCGGGCTAGAAATAAATCATCATCATCATCATCCACAGGGTCGCCATGGATTGAGATCAACTTTAGGGTAGTTATCAACAACAAATTGTAGGATCTCTTATTATTCCTAGAATTTCCCTGAAAGAAAAAAATTATGAATAATGTAATTGGAACCATCACAAGATATTATTATTATTATTCATTTTTCAAATAGTGCAATGAATAATATGAGATGATGCATTAAAGAGTGCAGTCAGTAATATTAACATTCCAAACTCTGGTCTATATGAAACAGTGAAAGCAGTCAAATTCATAATGCTATTATTTCATAGAAGCTCAGTTCGGTGTGTCAGTAAGCAACCACTGATGGTTATACTATATGGTTTCTTAAAAGATGCTGCAGTGCAGGTTTGTATCCAGATAATGCATGAAGAGAAAGACAATTTGGGAATTCAAGAGAAACTCCAAGCCACATGATATCCTTTACTTCCACTGGAGTAAACTATTAATGCTGTCATTGGTCAAATTTACCCAGCAACTTAAATTTGATTTTAAAGCAATCCTGGGATGCCAAAGTTTGAAAGAGCATAAGCCTGAAAAGAGAGCCTATGAGTTTGTTCTAGATTTAGTAATATAGGCATACCTCAGTAAACAAAGCCTCTGATAAAGAAGCTCCTTTTTACAGCCCTTTTACATCCATTCACCCACCTAGCCTGCCTTGGCTCCTCAGACTCAATCTCACTCTATTTTTTTTAGCAGCATCAGCATTGGGAAGATGGTAAAGAAGGGCTGCAGAAACAGTTGGTGCTGGATTACAACAGAATGTCTGCAGTAAACAATGTAATAAAGCTTGAATGGGGAATAAATTGGATTGTACTCTAGGCAATCCTATCATAGCTGTGTGTATCTTTCTACAACTGGCAAGGTTAACAGTTCGTATTTCCAGAATCTCTTACTGAGCACATATGAACAGCAAAAGAGGAAAGACAAAACCTTGCCACAAAAACACAGATCTATAGGGCTGGCCATCAAAATAAGAAAACTGGAGACTGGTAAAAGAAAAAGTCATCTCTGGATGTATTTTGGAAGAAGCTTCCAAGTGGTCTCTAGAAAGGTCAATGTTTTTTCCTTGTTTAATTATGCAAGGCTTACCTGACCAGTCTTGTTTTATTTCACATGTGGATATAGTTAGTTTTGGATAAAACCTTTGCTGAAAATGTTTAACTGCTCTTCCTTTTTGTAGTATAGGAACCAATCCCTATTCTTTCCATGCTTTTTCTATCTCTGTTACCAAATTTTATTTAAAAGAGTTAATGGTCAGGAACTCATTTACCTTGTTAACTGAGGTATATCTGTGCTTAAATTCGAGCCACTGAAATCAGTGGACATAAATTAGTGATCACTATAAAGTGTAATTGATTTTAGTTAGGCCATTGTTCATTTCATTGTATTTGAAGTCAACATGATTAAATCACCCATGTGCCTATTATATGCAGTGTGTTAGCTGCCGCCACTACTATTTTCATCATCATCATCATCATCATCATCATCATCATCATCATCATCATCGTCATCATTATTATCATCATCATCCATCTTCAGGATCAGCATTGTCAACATCATCATCATCCTTGGATGACCATGTAAATTTAGAAATATTCCTGGGAAATGAAAGAGAAGAGAAAATTTAGTTAAAAGGGTATCCAATTCTTCACTTTTTGAATCTCTCTCTCTCTCTTTTTTTTGGCAATGAGCTTACGCTTCACTTTCACTGTCCAAAAATACTATTAAATGACAGCAGGACACTAGTGCAGGATAAGCCTTATATGCCAGTATTAGTTCTTCTTAAGTTTCTTATAGGTTAGAAGGATTCCTTTTTAATCACTAAAGGTTCACGGTGGGGGGGGAAAAGATTCTGAATAGCAATAGCATGTACACGTCTATACTGCTTATCTGTGAACTCAGCACTCTAAGTAAGCCAATTCCCCCAACAAGCTGGGTATTCATTTTACTGACCTATGAAAGGATGGAAGGCTGAGTGAAATTGGGGGCTCTAGCATTCAACTCACAAACTTGTGGCTGCAGTAATGGCATTTAACCACTGCACCACCAGAGCTCCCTTTTTGAAGGCAAAACAAGGAAGTCATGTGGCCCTTTGAATGTTGTTGGATTAAGAATCCTATCAGCATAGACAATAGTACAGGAAGTTGAAAGATTCAGTTCAACAACATCTGGAAGGTCATACGATTTCCACTCTTTGGCTAGTCTTGTCTGTGACATAATATCACCTAATTCAGGAGTTTATTGTATGTAATTTTAATGCTGACATGGGCATGGGATGAGATCAGGCTGAAATGGGTTAAAACTGATTTTGCCACATGCAAAATTGCTGCTGCGCTGCCACCTGACCATCCCCCATCCCCCAGCAGTGCTCTGATGGCCGGTTTTGGTACTATGGAAAGGTTCCATGGTACCAAAATTGGACACCAGAGCACTGCTGGAGAATGGGTGATGAGCGGGCAGCAGTGCAGCAGAAATTTTGCATGCAGTAAAATCAGTTTTAACCCATTCCAGCCCAATTCCATCCTGTGCCCAGGTCGGCGTTAAAATTACATGCAATAAACTTCTTAGAGTGTTTGTTTGGAGATGAATTCATATTTCAACCAAACTGTATATAATCATGGGTTTTGTTGTTGTTGTTAATCTGACAGGGATGGTGGCTATGTCTTCATAATACTTCACTATCTGGTACAGTACTATATCCCAAACCGAGTTGTAGAAGAGTGAGAGAAAATGTGGATCATACTGCATCATACTGAGAAATTTTCAGGAAAGAAAGTATACTTTATTTATTGGGAGAAAGAAGGAAGGAAGGAAGGGTACATTTGTAAAATACCTTAGTCTTAAACACCCAGAGAAACATGTACATGCACACACAGACACAGACACAAACACAATGATGAGAAAACATTGTCTTCCATAATTGTGCTGCTATCTCATGATTATCCAAACTATACCTTTTAAAGGGGGCTTTCAAGAGCATGGCAGCTTAATTTGTACATCACCTTTGTTTCCAATGAATTCACCCTGATCCTGATAAAAACAACAAAGAATCCTGAGCCCTTAAAAACTTCAAAAACATTAAAGACCTTTAAGCCATTTAGATGACAGCAGGCTCTTGGTTGTTTTTGCTGCAACAAGCTAACACTGGTATCCCTTTTGGTATTTTATCCTGGTAAAACACAAGGCTCAAAACTCATAACACTTGAGTTATACCAGTGTCATCCTGTTTACTTTTCAAAAGCCATATGAATTCCTTGTGCCTTATGGATGCTGAAAAACAAACTCACACATCCAGACTTATGAAAAGTGACTTTTTATTTCAGATTCAAATTTACCACAGCACAGTTCAAAATCACCATCTTCTATTTGTTTTTATTACTGTAAATTAGTAGCATCAAGGTGAATCACACTGCTAGGTTGCAGAATACATTCATGCAGAAGAAAATCAATGTGCTTTATAATGGACTGTTAACTCCTTATTACTTTTTCAATACCCTCATTTTGGAACTCTGTCCTGTTTCCACAATTGTTAGTTATAATAAGACTCTGCACTTCATTTGGATGAATCCTGAATCCTGAGCCTAATAATTTCAATCAGGTTCTGGTAAATTCTGGAGTGAATTGGGCTTCATTCTAAAATGGCCAGCACCAACGCTGGACTGCACACAAATCCACATTATGCTTTGGGAACACAAACAGTTTGTCCCTAACCCTACCCTGCAATTCCAGTAAGGCTTAATTCTCTCTCTCTCTCTCTCTCTCTCTCTCTCTCTCTCTCTGTGTGTGTGTGTGTGTGTGTGTGTGTGTGTGCGTGCGCTTTCAGGTTACCTGGTGACTTATAGCAGCCCCATGAATTTCATAAGAGTTTTTTAGGCAAAGAACTTCCAAGGTGGTTTTGCCAGTGTTTCCTCTGAAATATAGCCAATAGCACCTGGTTTTCATTGGTACTCTCCCATCCAAGTGCCAACCATAGCTGACCCCACATAGGCGGGTTATAGACCGTCCATTTGGGGCGGTCTGCACCCGCCCCTTTCCCCGGTGTATTGGGGCCTCAGTGGCTAGAATGGCAGCTGCTGAGGCCCCGATCCGCCGCTTTTCAGGCTGCGGGGAAGCAGCAAAACGCTGCTTCCCCGCAGCCTGAAAAGGAGTGTCCCTGGGGCTTCAAGCCCCAAGGACATCCCGCGGTGGCAGGGAGAAGAAGAAAGGGGCCGCTTGGCCCCTTTCTCTTTTAGTCCGCTGGGCGCAGCCGTCTGAAGGCTGCGCCCAGCGGACTAAACCAGGAAGGAGCTCCGTAACGGAGCTCCTTCCTGCTCCGTGTTCAGGGCGCACTAAGCGCCCTGGCGCGGAGCAAGGACGTCACGTCCGCGCCGCCCCGTCTAGAAGGGCCACCGCCGTTTAGTGTGTGACGAGCATCACGCACTAAAGTGCCAGTCTGTAACCGGCCTTAGTTTTCAAAAATCAGATGAGATCTATTGTCTTTAGGATATTTAGACACACAAGTTCACAGATGGAAACTAGGGACTTTATCACATGAGGGAAAATTGGGGGTTTGAAAAGACATTTTCCCGTGATAAACTTGCAATTGTGGCAAAGATTTTCACACACATTGCCCTTAGAGAGGACTTATTCCAGGAAGAACCAGGAATGCTCCAGCAACAAATTATTTATGGGATTTCCCCGTGAATGATTTGTTGCTGGAGCATTCCTGGTTCTTCCTGGGATAAATCCTTTCTAAGTGCAACTTCGTGTGAGAATCTTTGCCTTGATCACATGACTGTCACTGGAAAATGCCTTTTTAACTCCCCAATTTCCTAGGACACACACATGGCCAGGCAATATCAATGTGTGTGTTGCATGCTTTCAAATAGTGCCTCCCTTCTGCAATCTTGAAAGGAAAATATAAGAACCTCCCTTATGAGAATCGGACATGCTTATGTTCTGATACTTCAGTTGAATCACTTGAGCACATTGTATTATACTACCCATTCTATCAACGTGTGCACTCCTCTTTAATCTATCTAATTTTACAGAAATTCCTAGGAAGACCAGTTGATTATTATTTGACATTACTGTTTGAAGATATAGACTCTCAAATGACTGTGATCATGGCTCAATTCTGTGCAGCTGTCATTTCTACGTGCAAATTACCCAGGGCCAAATTCATTATTAAATGTTGAAAAAAAGGATGCTAGAAGATAGGTGCCTGCAATCTAGTGTATAATATGCTGCTGGTCTATTTGTACATTTGCATTTTTGCTGATTTTACTTAAATGTATTAGCATGTTTGTAGGTTTGTTTCTTCTGGTAAATACTAGTACATTTTTAAGATACTTTGGTTGAAGACCGTAAATAAAATTGATTGTTTGATGCCCTCAAATTGTGCTGATTTATGAAGTGAACCTATCATGAGGTTTTCTTGACAAGATTTCTTCGGAGGAGATTTGCCATTGCTTTCCCCTGAAGCTGAGAGCATGTGACTTGCCCAAGGTCACACAGTGGGTTTCATGGCAGAACTGGGAGTTGAACCCCATTCTCCAGAGTCATAGTTCAACACTCAAACCACTACATCAACTGGTTCTTAAAGCAATATCAGACTATGGTTTTTTAAAAAAGTTATTAATGAGGAAACACACACATGCCAGGAGAGGCTGAAGCAGCCTATTGGAAAGATTCTGGCCTGTCCACTCCTCTGTCCTAGCTGAGTTACTTGAATGCAAACTACTTTTTCACTTTTCAGTTCAGTTTGCAGCAATGTCAGTAGGTTGAAACTAAAGGGGGGAAGTGGAAGGAGAGAGAAACTGGGACATTTTAAAAGCAGCTGGAAAAGTGAGACAACAAAGTATTAATTGGGACTGTTCCTGACAAATTGAGACAGTTGGGAGGTATGTTTTTATGACGCAGTCTGCAAGGAGGAAAATTGTGAGTGTAACCCCAAACAGTGTGGACCTGTGGTCAACAGAACACCACAGCCTGAACAGTTCCTGAAAATTGCCTCCTCTTGGATGGATCACGAATGGAATGGGAACTTCAGGCAGTATCAGTGGCATTCTGGCATGTGATAAAATATGTGATAGCCCCCATTCTGTTCCTATCCTGCTCCCTTTCGTTCTGCGCCAGGAGCATCCCTGGGGGCTCTGCGGTAAGCTCCTATGACTCAGATAAAGATAAACAGAACCAATAATAATAAAAAAATTAATTATCAATATAAAAAACCTTTATAAAAACTACAAAATGCTCAGATACATAGCAATAAATCACCTAAACTCATGTCTCTGAAATTTGACACAGCTCCCTCCCTAGGAGCTATTATTTAGAAAAATTTCATCCCATCCAAACCAAAAGGGGAAAAATGTTTCAACCTTTCCCACTCAGTAAGAAACAGGATTTACAAATCTTCATATTGTTCAAACTCAACTCTGAGGTCTGAATAAAATCAGGTCTTCTCTGAATCAATCTGAATTGAATCAGTCTACTTTCTGAAGTACCAAATCAGAGTTCAAACCAAATCTTGTGGTCATAGAATTATAGAGTTGGAAGAGACTGCAAGGGCCATCCAGTCCAACCCCCTGCCATGCAGGAAATCACAATCAAATCATCCCTGACAGATGGCCATCCAGCCTCTCTTTAAAGACCTCTAAGGAAGGAGACTCCACTACACTCCAAGGGAGTGTGTTCCACTGTTGAACAGCCCTTACTGTTAAGAAGTTCCTCCTAATGCTGAGGTGGAATCTCTTTGCCTGGAGCTTGCATCCATTGTTCTGGGTCCTAGTCTCTGGAGCAGCAAAAAACAAGCTTGCTCCCTCCTCAATATGACACCTCTAGTGTAAAGTACTCTCTTGTGAAAGAATTACTTTCTTTCTTTTCCTGGAGAAAAAAAAAAGGCGGTGGCAAGCCCCCCATGTCTTTCCTCACAGAATAATTCCTATAAAACATTTCAGGACATCAAATGCCAGGACAAAAATGCACAAACTTTTATCTGGTCATTTATTCTTCCTGGGAAGGTTCCCAACTGTTAGTAAATCCATTTTTGACATGGAAATTAATAATTATGATTTTTTTCTTTTAAATTCCTAGTCCAGCATATTGAGACCAAAAATATTGCACACTAACCTGTTCTTAATGACATCGGGTGTTTCAACAATTTCTGATGAGGTCCCCACAGTTTGTACCAAATGTCTCTGGGTAGAACTACTGTATTTTGCCTCTGTGAGAAAAACATACATATACATAGTGGCATCACTGGCGAGGTGCTGAGGATGGTCACACCATACTGGGGATGACATTATAGGCAGGGGCGCACCCTGTGGAGCCACTAGTGCCCTGTTTGAGAAAGTATGCAGAACAAGAGCCACAGGAAGAGTTCATGAAGTAGGCACTCCTGCTTCCTTGGTACACCCAAATTTCCTGGGCTGTTGCTGCCACGGCTGCCACCTTTCCCCCCTTTCTCCTCTTGTCTTGAGGATGCTGCCATGAACTCCCTCCTGTCAACTTTTGCAGGCAGTTTGCCTATTTTTCTGCATGCCTCCCCTCTTGAAGAGGGGCAGGAGGCTGCAGGGAAGCAGGGTAGCAGAACACACTTGAGGCAGGTGGAGATAGGTTGTGGAAGAAAAGGAAGAGGTAGCAGGCAGGCAAAAATGGACAGAGGCAATTTGAACTGGAGCCAGACACATGCCCCAGTGCCTAACCCTCCCACTGCCTGGCTCCTCCTCCCTCACAAAGACCCCGCCTTCTGCTGTACAGCTGGCTTCCTCTTCCGTGCTGGCCAGAGGGAGAGGGAGGGAAGGAAGGCAATGGCAGCCCCCTGGCAGAATTTCTTGCCTTCTTGAGCCACATGAGAATCTTCTGCTGGATCCTACCTTCTCACTATTTTTTGAGGGAGGAGCTGCCTTTTATGTTGTTGTTGGTGGGGAAAGGTCTCTGCCCTGCACCATCAGCCCAGTGCTTGCTTTTGCATTCTTGGATGTCAGGCTGCTGCTTCTCCTTTTCATGAAACAGTGGGAACTTTACATTCAATTATTTCACTAAAATATTTCTATTGCCCATTTCTGCCTAGGCTTCTCATGTGGAGGAAGTGCACTGTGGGCAGTGTGTGGGGGCCTTTGAGTCTCTTACCTCCCCTCAGTGTTCTTCCTGGATCATGTCCCAACATTGGCCACATGTGGCAGAAAGCAGGGAAGAGAGTGCTGGAAAAAAACTGTGCCATACTTCAGACTGTTGGGCCTCTGTGTCCTGAGTATTTTCTTACCCAGATCCTCAATATATGGTGTTGTGATCTAGAACCTTTTCCCTGGGCTCCTCGCTCCTTGGCTGTAGAGGACCCGATTTAGGCATTCAGTGCTCCTGTTCCTATTGTTTGGATTCTCTTTCTTCAAATGTCCCCTTCCCATCAGGATGGGATGAGGAAGGAAGGAGAAGGTCAGACCTTGAGTGGGGAGGAGGAATACCTTTCCCATTTAAAAATGTTCCTTGAAAAAGAGCTCTCTTTGCATGCTTGCTTCCTTCATCTCACACTCGCTCTCTTTTCCTCCTCCTGCCATCCCTGCTCTTCCACCATCCTGGGCTGGCTTTGTGACTCGCCTGCTTGCTCTTCTCACCTGACCTACCAGGTGGCTGGGTGGTGCAAGATCTTTTGGTTCCCACAGCCGTCTTCAGTCTTTGTGGATAGAGAAAGTGTGAGAGCTAGTGATGCCACTGCCATCTTCCCCACCTTCTGTCAGGCAGTGAGTGTGGCCATGGGGGTGCCACACTGGTGTGACACCAACCCTAGTGATGCCACTGCATATACAACAAACATAAATGCACTGGCTGATTATTCAAAAAGATGAAAACAGCCTGTCCAGTGCACTGAATTTTAAAAAGCTCATATAACCTGGAACAAAACAGTTCAAGGATTTTAAGATTTCTTTGCATGAGTTTGACCTTTTATCCACAAAATCTCTTATTTTTTCTTATTTCAATATTAACACCACCATCAACCATCCAAACAGATGTCCTTAATGATGGGAAGTGGGGAAGGAAACAGTTTGGAAGTTTGATTTCATGTTTGAAAAGGAAGTGATTGTGAAAGTATTATTAAAACTTCTGGATTATTAAAACACACAGGAGTATGTTAATATTTCAATCAGCTTCCTTCTTGAAGCTTTTCCCCCATGCCATTAAGCAACTCTTTGAAATAAAATGCTGGCTCAAATAGCTGCTTTAGAATGTGGATTTTTAATAACCTAAGACTTCCTAATGTCCTTCTGAGGATTTGAAATCCTTTGAAAATGAAAGCTGTAGTGATTCTTGGATCTATGTTGTGGAATATATGTGTGTATTTTCACACTATATACATTCATGTGAAGGTCATGTTGAAACAGAGACCAGATATTCACAGAGGAAAATGAGGATGTATGTGTTTTGTATATCTTAATCCTTCTAAACCACCTTGACTCTTTTTTAAAAAAAAGAAAAGGCATCTAACAAAATTAATAAACTATATAGTATGTCTACAAAAAGTGGAAGCTCAAAATTTTTTGCTCATTCTCACCATTAAAGAAGTTAATTGAATAAATGAATCGCAAAGTTAAAATAAAATTAAAAATTAAAAAAAATATGTTCAGTGGGTAAGATTTTTTAAAAAACTTTATCAGGTCACAGTGACCACAATGCTGTTGATGACATATACAGGAATAACAAGATGTTACACCCATGTATGTAAGTTTTTGGACATTGTGGAATTCCTCCTGCAATGTCTCACCTCCAACTATGCAAGACAGCTTATTGGTTGCACTTAGTGGCTGGAGGATGTGTGTGCAGGAATGCTCAGGAAGTGTTCAGCTGCAGTTCTGCAACTGAGAAAAAGAACAAACCTTTCCCACACAGTAACATCTGTTCTCTTCTCTTGGCTGCATAACTGCAGTGATATACTGTTCTCTGGATGACACCTATTTTGTTTTCAATGGTGGGTTACAAACCGCCGCTTTGCGGCGGTCTCCCGGCGCTGCTGTTGGCTCCGCAAGGGAGCCGCAGCAGCCAAACCACGCGACTCCCTCGCGGAGCAAAAAAGACGCTCCAAAATGGAGCTTCTTCCTGCGGCGTGGTTATGACGGCACGAGGCGCCAATGACGCACTCGTGATGTCATAAGTGCCACGTGACGTGCGGATGCACAGCGTCCGCTACGTCAATATGGCGGCCCCCATGTGGAAGGGGTGCCGCCATATTGTACGTATTGACTACGTATTAGGGTTAGGGGGGTGTGGAAGCACCGCCCCTTCCTAATACTAATACGTATTCAATACATATTTTTTGGCAGTTTGTAACCCGCCATTGATTTTCACTTTGTATTTCCAGCTGTTTGGATGCCCACCTTATCCTGGTGCTCATAGGAGTGTGCACTGGCATTGAAAGGGCACTTTACATGTGAATGTAAGTGTGTGTGGTGAAGCCTTGTGGAAGTACATTTGTGGAGTAGTAGATTCTAGAGCCATGGTGTAGGATCATAGCTAATATCACCTCAGCAATCCTGGCAGATCAAAATTATGCAAAAATATCTTGACTAGTATGCAAAGTCATCTTGCAGCACCTTTGAGACTAACTATGTGAAGAAAAGTTATAGCATGCTACAACTTCTTTTGCATAGTAAGTCTCAAAGATGCTACAAGATCCCTTTGCATACTGATATTCCAAACACAGCTATATTTCTGGTTATCTTGACTAGTTACACTTTTATCTCACTCATGGTCCTAAAAAGAAGTTCAAATTAGTTTACAGTTATAAAGAATAATATGAAACCTTTCCATATAACCATAAGACCTCAGTAAAACATAAGCACTGAAACTATAGAACAATCAAATACTACATTTCACAGAAATGAAATATTAGGTAAGATTAAACTAGAGTTTTCCTGAGCTACTAGCCATATTGATTCCAGAATTCCAGGTGATGTATCTTTCTCTTAAAAATATACCCTTTACAGATGTTGCATTAGTTTTGTTCTGTAGAAGCTGGGTTTTCAGACCTATGTATAAAATTTAGGAAAATTAAGTTCATGATTCAGAAACCTAGGGAAATTAGGTATCACATGGGGCTTGTCACCCCCACCCCCCACTGGAAAACATACTGGAATGTAACAAGACCAAGTAATGGTGACTCAACAGATGGGCTGGGACCAGTGAGTGCATCTCTGTAGATCCACTTGTGTTAGGCACCATCACCTGAGTAAGGCTAAATAAATATACAGTGAGCCCTTGGTATCCTCTGGGGTCTGGTTCCAGGATCCCCTGTGGATACCAAAATCGATGGATGCTCATATCCCATTAAATACAATGGGAGAGTAAAATGGTGTCCTTTATATAAAATGGCAAAATCAAGCTTTGCTTTAGAAATATATATTGTTAATATTTTCAAACCATGGATGGTTGAATCTGTGGGTAAAGAATCCATGGATCTGGAGAGCTGACTGTACAAAATTTTGCATCTGTGGTGAAGCAAAAATGTGTTTGTTTTAAAAGAATGATCGAATTTTAAAAAAGATGTTAATGGGCCTAGTTACTAGACTCAAGTGGATCTGAAAACACTTGAGAATCAATAAGTGTCAAGAAACAGTAACAATAGAAAGCCTTGAGATGGAACAGAATAACCTCTGCTATGCCTATTCTTCATAAATGCTGCACTGAATGTAAAATAGATAGAAGAGGTTTAGAGAACTGTTTTCTATGTTTTTGTTACAGGTTATGTTACAATTCAGAATCTAGCATTCTTAGCTATACTTTTAAAAGCTGCAGTAACCAAAAGGAAAGCAGTGACATGCACAGGAGAGGACACTGCACAGGAAAGGACAGTATCCAACCTTGACTTGTATTCTATTTTTGGCCTTCTGGTTAGTCACTTGTTTCAAACCTTGTGTCAAACCATTATTGTCTGTGGCTTTTATTTTCTTTTCTTTTTTTAACACAAAGCAGTCTGCTGCAAGATGTATATCCATTCTACAGTCAGGAAGTAACTCAAGAGATGGGTGATTGTAGGGCAAGGAGCTGTAGGATAGTCAATCCAGTGTCCAAGTCATTCACAGTGTCCAGCAAGTTGAAAGGAGGAATAAGAGAGCCAAGTTTTTTAGCCCATCCAGGAGTTGCTACACCAAGCCAGATAAACAGACCTAAGGAGTATGAAGACAATGGGTTCATCTACACTTGACAGAATACTCTGGGCTGCTTCTGGAGTATTCTGGTCTGTGAATTCACCCCTTTCCTTGGCTCTTTTCCCCAGTGATGGCAGGTGGCTGCCTTCCCATGCAGTCAGAATGAGGTGCCCAGCTACGCTGTCAATGCTGGGTACTTTGCTTTAACCTCAGAGTGATTTGCATTGACAGCAGCAGCAGCACTGGGTGATGAACAGGGGCCAAAAGCGAAAAGGCAGATGCCCATTGTTGCTGAAAACCCACCAAAACCCACAGCAAAAGATGAGGCTTTCTAAATTGCAGGTTACAAGGAGGAAGCTCTGAATCAGGTGCAGGCACTGTAAAGACTATCAAGACTCGATTTGGGGTTTTGGCCCTGCATCATGTAAGCAGGATGCAGTTAACCCAGAGGGAATTCAGGGTAAAATACCCATGCAGACAAGAGCCGAGTAGTTAATTGCAGCCAGTCCAAACATCCAGATCATATGGATTTTGAGAGCACTGTCAGTCACAGAGACAGAGAGGATGCAAATAACAAAAACTCCAGGGAGCTGATAAAGAGATTTATAGGTAGCTCTGTCTGGCAGGCAGGCAGGTGCTTAATGAGCCACTGTTTCCTATTTAACAAATGATGAGATCTATGAAGTTTCTTATCTTTTCAATGTACTTCAAAGAAAGGTGCTGCATCTTTGGTATATGCCACTGCTGCCGAGGAGAAGACCCCTAGACTATTTCAGTCCCCTGCTCCTCAGAATTGCAGAGCCAAGTATTATATGGAGCCATAAATACCTAATAATCTGACTTCTCTGTATCTAGTCCTTCAGAGTGGGGCAAACTATTTGCTGCTCCACCACAGACAACAAAAATCTCTTAGGTGAGCCCTGCGTGAAGGTAATGATCTTCTTTGTTCTCTGCACTGAGTATTTGAGGCATGCTCCTTTTGAAAAGGGAGGTTGAGAGAGGGCGCTTTTGATGACTGAAGTCAAAGAATGGTGTGATATGAGTAGCTTAGCAGCATGGGTGAGATTTGTAGGTCCCACCCTCTTTTTGGAGGCTGCTCCAATTAGAAATGCCAAGTATGTGAGATGAAATTCAAACTATAAACATTTTTGGCTCAGCTGTGAGATTGCCACATTTAATTAAAACTTTATGATTCACTTCCATCACTGTGGGGAGATAAAATTTCTTATAGCATACTAAAAGAGGTTAAGATGTGGACCTTGGGAAATAGCATTTGACATGAAAACGCTTCTGCACTGAACATTTGAATAGTTAATGCATTTCAACTATTTCAGAACAGATACCCATGATTTGCTTGCCACAAAAATCAGACTTGCATTGATGGGTGCATAGAACATTTTTTCCTTGTTATGCAGTAGATCTACCATGGCACGAACCTGGACTATAAAATCACCCTGTATTGATTCATAGTTTACTTTGACCATGAAAATGTAGCTATGTTTGTTCCCTGTCCTGGGGTTCAACTGTGGTACAACTGAATAATAAAAGTAAGCATGTCTTTGGGGCCAGTCACACTTTTCTGCACAGAGAGATTTTGCAGATTACCTTTCCCATCACTCAGATGTGCTATTCATGCAATTAACCCCTGTGGAAAGCTGAGGACTGCTGAACTTATGATACTCCAGAGGTGGTTAGAGTCCAATTTCCAACATCTAATTTAACTTCCCATCTAGCTTAACCTCTTGAGAGGAATCAAAGGCATAGTAGTTCATTAACATCTACAGGTTCCCTAGCCCTGGGGTGAAGTCTCTCAGTCACCTACCAAAGTCCCTGTCCGCATGTATTTACTTTTCTGACAGAAAGCACATTCACACATTTTGTGTCCCTGCAGGGGCATAAGGGAGATACATATGTTTGGCTCCCATCTGGGTTTGTTTTAAATTCTAATATGACCTATCTTTAGGACTGTAGAACTCTCATTTTATGAATTAATCCTCAGTACTTGCAATTTTGTCACACACGCTAAAAATAAAATTGGATTCTTGGGATTCATAATGATTAAGCTATTAAAATAATTGAGTGTAAAGAACTGGGATAAAGATCAACAGCCTGCAAGATAAATTTCTAATTTGAATCCTTTTTGATTAAATAATAGTTGTCCATACTGGAATAAGCCAGATGTTGGTATCACATTTTGGTCATTATTTATGAGCTATGTCCTCATTCTCTCAAAATTACTTACCTAAAGCCTTCTGTTTACTAGTATGTAGGGTTCCCTAGATGAGACTGAAAATTAATTAGTAATACGTTTTGAAGTTCTACAAAGACTCAGCTGCACAATTGTATTCTTAATATGGCTTTATTGGTTTTTTTTTTAGTGGAAATACTCATCATAAATAGATGTCAACACTGCAATATATAAGCTTAAATATTTTGGTGTAGACCACCAAATAATAGCAATATGGCATCCCGTATTCCCAGTAACAGGTCTTCCCAGTGTAGGACTATAATTACATGCTGGGATATCTTGATTTAGAAATTCTTGGTTTTTATGACAGTGCTTGTTGTAGTGTGACCTGTAACATAGCCCGAAAACCCCACAAAAAACTATGGATGCTGGTCATGAAAGCCTTCGACTCCACAGTTAAAATTTCCTTCAATACTGCTGAAGGAAGAGCATCCTTTACCATACCTTAAGGCAGAAGGCTAGTTTATAGGTAGGGGGAACTCTATGTACACATCAGGGCTGACATATGTGCAGTGAAAAGCTGAAACTACTCAATTGTTTTCCATTTGTAGTCCTGAAATAGTACTTTGATGGATAGCTTTTCATTTCAGTATGTACTACTCCTGGAAGATTCATGGAGCAAGGATACCTTTTTGAACTAGATGCAGCGCCCCCAATACCTTGTTTTGCCCTCCCCATATTTTTTTCTCCAAAACAAAACTAAGAATAAACTTCTAGCCACTTTGGATATGTAGACTGCTACTACTCTTTTACAACAATTACTTTTTCGTTTTGGAGGCTCATGTGTCCTATGGTGTGTTCTGGGTGGAAAATCTTCTCCTGGAACCTCAGAAACAACTCATCTCTGTTTGAAATTAAGTTGATATGAGGGGCTTTCAAGAACTGGGGGAATTCATTTCTCTTATGATAAATGGGTCTCTCTAATGGGATCTCAGTTGGATACCTGCAGTATGGTATGAGTTTTGCTAAGGAGCTATGTTCATTTTTGTGAATAAATGGCAAGCAGGAATACCAGCTGAGAAAAAGTTAGTGTTAAAAATCTCCATTTGTCATGATAAAATTCTACTTCCCAAGCTAGGACATGGTGGCTCAGTCTTTAAGATGCTGAGTCTGTCAATTACAAGGTAAGCAGATTGGTAGTTTGAGACCCAAGCACCATGTGATGGAGTGAGCTCCCATCATTAGTTCCAGCCTCTGCTGACCTAGCAGTTCAAAAGCATGTAAAAGTGCAAATATATAATTAGATACCATAGTTTTTTGTGGTTTTTTTGGGGCTATGTGGCCATGTTATAGAAGAGTTTCTTCCTGACGTTTCACCAGCATCTGTGGCTGGCATCTTCAGAGAATACTTGCCTGGAAAAAGTGGGTGTGTGTATATATATATATATATATATATATGTGTGTGTGTGTGTGTGTGTGTGTGTGTGTGTATGTATGTATGTACTGTGTGAGCCTGGGAATACAGGAGTGATTTATTTTGCTATTCCTCAGGACTGGTATTCCTCAGGACTCAGCAAATGTAAATGGGAAACCATTCAGAGTCAGGGACTTTCCCAGCAGACAATGGCGGGTTACAAACGGCCCTCAAGGGGCCGTTTTCCCGCCGCCGCCATTCGCTGCGCAGGGAAGCCCCAGCTGTCAGACCGCGAGGCTTCCCTGCGCAGCAAAAAAGGAGCGGCGAAATGCCGCTCCTTTTTTGAACGCGGAAGTGGCGCCGCGAGGGGTGGAGTGCGCCCTCGCGACGTCACTTCCACCGCGACACGTCTGGACGCACAGCGTCCAGTACGTCAGTATGGTGGCGCCCATGTGGATGGGCACCACAAAAAAGTACGCGCTCTGCGTGTACTGGGAGGAAGGGCCGTCAGGAAGGTAAGAACCTTCCTAACCCTAATACGGCCCTTCCTAACCCTAGTACGCGCGGAGCGCGTACTTTATGGCGGTTTGTAACCCGCCAATGATCACCAATTAGCAGACATTAATCTTCTTTTGCATTAGCCTTCCAGTCTGAGGCCTGCCATCAGCACAGAACAATACACATGCAAATCACTCCTGCATTCCCAGGCTCACACAGTGTGTGTGTGTGTGTGTGTGTGTGTGTGTGTGTGTATACCCACATTTTCCAGGCAAGCATTCTCTGAAGATGCCAGCCACAGATGCTGGTGAAATGTCAGGAAGAAACTCTTTGAGAACATGGCCACATAGCCTCAAAACCCCACAAAAACTATGGATGCCAGCCATGAAAGCCTTCATCTTCAGGGGCTAGGTTGACCTCCACTGCGAGGAAGACATTTTCCATCGCTGCCCCGGCCCTTTGGAATACGCTGCCCACAGAGCTCCGCTCGGCCACCTCCCTGGCCCAATTTAGAAAGGATTTGAAAACCTTTCTATTTCAGCTTGCATTCCCCGACTAAAGTCCAGTGGGCCTCCTTCCTCTTCTGTGGCAAAGAGGACTGGCTAATGGGGGTTTTATTCTGTTTCTGTGTATTTGTTTTTAACCTTGTTGTAAATGCTGTGTTTTAATGATTTTATGCTGTGAACCGCCCTGATCTTTGGAAGGGCGGTATAAAAATAAAATTTTTATTTATTATTTATTAAAACAGGTACCACTTCATTGGGAAGGTAACAGCATTCTGTGCAGTCATGCTGGCCACATGATCACAAACTTGTCTTTGAAAACGCTGTCTCTTTGGCTTAGTAATGGAGATGAGCACAACCCCCCACAGTCGGTCACGATTAGACAATCTTATCAAGGGAAAACCTTTACCTTCTATCTCATTTTGTGAATGAATGGCAAACAAGAATGTCAAATGGATGAAAGTTAGTGTTAGAAATGTCCATCTGACATGATGATATTCTATTTCTTAAGCCAGAGCACTACATTTGAATTGTATGACTTTTTTTTCAGTGATGTGTTTTTGCTTATTGCAGTCAGATTGTCTTACCTGTCATTATGTTATAATCTGAAACAGTTAAAATTAACAGATAGCATTTAGTCAAAGTATTTCTATTTGAAGATACTTCAGTACATTTCTAATGCAGTCATTAAAGCCAGCTAGAAATTCTTTTATCCAGATATGTTATTTATTTGTTTGGATCACTTTCTTGTTATACTTTTCAGCCAAAAGTTTCTTATGCTATAAAGACTAATAATACAAAGGGGTGCTGAAAAATTCTCACCCTGACCAAGAATGACCTAGAACCATGAAAGTTATCTGCTATCCCACATTTTCACTCTACATCATTTCTCAAGTTTCTTTAACTCTTCCCAACAAAAAATAAAATAAAATAACAATTCTGATGCCCGCTAATTGAAAAACTACTCTTCTGTTGCTATCACCTCTGAATCAATCAAAATTCTCCTCCTGTTCAAACTCTTTTTAAGGTTTGGAAACAAAAAAATATTCAGATGGAGCAAGATCTGGTGAGTAGAGTGAGTAATCTGTGCATTCAAACTGCAAATTCTTCTAAGGATCTATCATCTTGCCAGCCCTATAAGCAGGTTTTCCTGTCCTGTATAAAGAGAATATCTTTCTGCAGCTTCCCTCATTGTTTTTCCTTCAATGTTTCCTTTAATTGACACAGCAAGTTAGAGTAGTATTCTTCATGAACTGTTTGGCCCTTCTGGAGATAGTTAGTCACCAAAATACCTTCTTTATCCCAAAGAACTGTGGCCTTGACCTTTCCTGTTGACCTTTGATTCTTGAATTTCTTTGGCCATGGAGAACGTGAATGCCACCACTGCAAGGAATGTTGTTTGATCTCTAGGTCATAGTGACGTGACCATGTTTCATCAACAGTGATGGAATCTATCACTGTTAGTGATACTCAAATCACTAGATCACTTAAAATGTTGCAGAGTCAACTTGGAGGTACCCACTTGGTTTTATTTCTGGTCAGATTTCAAACATTTCAACACTCACTTGGCTGACAGCTTCTGCATAGCCAACTGCTCATGAATTATAAACCCAATGTGTTCCCAGGATATCTCTAGCGTCTCAGCAATTGCTTTAGCTGAGATTCACCGATCTGCCAAAATGAGGACATGAACATGCTTAACACTGTTGGAAGACTTGCAGATCTTGCTGAATTTTTGCTTTCAAAATCGTAATGCTGAAAATTGGCACATCATTTCTACTGAGATGAGTATGATGGGCACTTGTCAATGTTTGCATCGTACACTCATGGATTTCCTTTGAAGCTTTCTTCTGCAGGAACAGGAAGTTCATGATGGCCTGGACCTCAGTACTTGAAAATTCTACATTTGTTGTTGACATGGTTCTTCAATGATGAGGAAGAAAATAATAATCAGAAATTACAGGTACAATCCTGCAAATTGGCATTTTACACTACTAAAGTACACTCTTTCAAGCTACAGTGACAAAATTACACTCAGATTTTTGGGAGGTGGGTTGGGCCAAGAACTATTCAGCACCCTCTCATACAAAGGTATGAATCCTATTAGTCACAACTGGAGCACAATTAACAAATTAGTGGAATTTATCACTTCCTTTACTCATCATTCAATGATTGGTTAGTCTAACTAAAACAAAATAAATGCTGCTGCTACTACTGCTATTACTACTACTTTCTTACCTGCCACTCCCCATGGATCAAGGTTAACAACAATTAACATAAACAACATCAGTTAAAATAAACACCAGTTTAAAAAGACAAATAAGATACACTTGTATTAAAACAATCCATATTTAAAATCCATAATTGAAAATTCACAATTCTAAAGTTATCTGAACAAGCTTGCCAGAAGATACTGCTTTTTAATTCTATTTTGAATTCAAACCGTGTATCCTGTTGAATCTCTTCCAGCATTTCACAGTCTAGGGGCAGCTGAAGAAAAATTCTGTCTGACAGTTGTCAACCTTGATTTGGCTGACTGAAGTAAATATCTACCAGAGGACTTGAATGTATGGGGCTCATTATATTGAAGAGGGAAATCCTGCAAGTAACTTGGACCCAAACCATGTAGTGCTTTAAGGGTAATAACCAGCACTTTGTACCTTTCCTGGAAACTATTTGGCAGACAGTGGAGTGATTTTAATATTGGTGTTATGTGATCACTTCCGGATGTCCCAGTAATCAATCTGACTGTCATGTTTTGAACTAGTTGAAGTTTCTGAACTTGGTAAAGAAGTAGTGCAATGTATAGAATATTGCAGAAGTCCAGCCTTGAGTTTATCAGTGCATGCACTACTATCTTTAGGTCCCCCAGGTCTGGGTAGGGGCACAGCTAGTGTGTCAGACAAAGCTGAGAGTAAGTACTCCTGGCTATCATACCCATCTGAGATGTCATCTGGAGTGATGGGTCCAGAAGCATCCCCAAGCTGTGAACAGTCTTTCAGTGGGAGTGTAACATCATCCAGAACTATTTGACACACCTCCAACCTATGATGATAAGCACCTCTGTCTTATCAGGATTCAGCTTCAATTTGTTTTTCCTCATCCAGCCCATTACCTCTTCCAGGTATTCATTCAGAGGAGACACACTATCCTTATCTGAAGCTGTTTTTGAAGGCACAGAGACATATCTTTAGGTATTATCAGCATACTGATAGGACCCCATTCCATGCCTCCAGATGATCTCTCCCAGCAATTTCATGTAGAGATTGAATAGTACTGGGAATAAATGACACCTTGTGGTATGCCATACAACAGCTCCTTTTGTTAAGGAACAGCTAAGTCCAAGTGCCACCAAAAGCACCAACAGGGACACTCCCCCTGTCAATGTTCAGGTGAAGATCAGCCACTGAGGTGACCATAGCAGTCTCAATTCTGTATCCTGTAAATGGTGTGCAAGTCTCCGTCACAATGCCCCCATCTACAGTGTGGCTAACCATAAGTACAGATAACAACAGCAATAGCCGGTACATTTCTATATCACTTATCAGTTAACTAGCACTCCCTCACTGGTTTACAATGTGTAACCCAGTTGTTCACAATAAGCTGGGTACTCATTTTACTGACTTACGAAAGGGTGGAACGCTGAGTGGACCTTGGAGCTCTCCTCTAGTATTGAACTTACAACATTGTGGCTGCAGTACCAGCATTTAACCACTGCACCATCAGGATTCCTTTTTATTAAAAAGGATAATTTGGAAAATCTGTCAACATATTACAACCAAACCCATTTTGTCTCACACAATGCTCTTTTATTACCATGGTTTTATGGAAACTGCTGTTCAGAGGGGAATTTGAGTGTGTAGGTGTGGGGGACCTGGCTTGTGATATGTGTGTGTGTGGCAGCAGAGCTAGCAGACTCCTTATGCTTAGCTTCACAAAGGGTACAATAGACACTTATGTGTTGTCTCATAAATCAATAATTGTTTTGATGGGTCTATTCTATATAGTAACAATTAACAAGATTTAGACCCATATGTTCAAAGATAGGTGGGATTTCACAAACTGAAAGACATATGTTCAAAAAAGGAGCTTTGTGTAAAGTAAATATTTTAAGTTGCTCATATTGTTTTTAACAAAAAAAATTATGCAAAGTAAAATTACATTGTAAGGGTCTCAGTTACATCATGCAATGTTCTCACATTATAGCAAAAAGGAATGAGATTAAAAACAGAGATTACTCATGATTTTTAGTAAAAGCAGATCAATTATCTGAATATAAAGCTATTTATAAATTGTGTCAGTATATCACCTTTTCAAATGTTGCAAGTGTTGTTAAATCTTTTATCCATTGGAACACAGATGGAAATGTGTTATCTTTTTAATACTGCAGTATAAGTCTTTCAGCAATCAAGAAGGCACAAAAGATCCATTTTAGCTGACCATGTGCTAAATTCTAAGACAGTCACAAGAGTAATTGTTTAAAAGAATATATACATTATAAATACCAGAGAACTTTCTAGTATCAAATTTATATATTTAATTACTCCCACTCCCTCAGAATAAGGCATTTCTAAAACATATGGGTTAAAGAAACATTAATAGTATTACATCTCCAACAATTTGCCAATTAGGGTAAGCCTCTATGAAAAAGATTTTGTGGTGACCAATATACCTGAAATGGCAGTTTTTGTTGTATAAAACATAATTTGAGATCTGTAGTCATGCTTGTTATAGATGTTATATAATGTGCTTGCTATGTTGAAACTGCTGACCATAGTCAAAACTGGCCATTCCAATTCCCTATTCTGTTTCTGAAGTGCATCTTGCATATATTATTATTTTGTGAATAATAACAATTATATATAGAGTTCACTGGCTTGGGTAGTTGATAAGCCTCAATAAGTGTTTCTGAAAAAAAGACCCTCAGAAGCACTTAAGTGTTTCAGGTCCAAGTCTAGATTATAAAAGGAGTTGTAATCTGACTGGTGAAGGCAGATTAAATTGATTTTGCAAAAATGAAAAGGAAAGAAACTCGTTATTAATAACTAATACAGGCTGCATCTCCTTTATCTGAAATACTTGGGACCAAAAGAGTTTTAGATTCCAGAGATTTCTGAATTTTGGAATATTTACATATATATAATTAATTATCTTGGAAATGGGACCCAAATCTAAACATGAGATTAATTTATGTTTTGTTATACCTTATACACATAGCTCAATGGTAATTTTCTAAACAATGTTTTTAATCATTTTGTGCATGAAACAAAGTTTGTGTATATTGAACCATCAGAAAGCAAAGGTGTCAAATCTCAGCTATTTATGTGGACACTTTTAGATTTTGGATGTTGGAATATTTTCGATTTCTGAATTCTGGATAACACAGATTGTACAAATTGTTGGTAATACTATCTGTCTGTTTTACCAAACTAAGAACCTAATGCTTTCCATTTAAATAAAGGTGCCAAAAGAGAGCATCACAAAGCTGGCCATGATGAATTACCTATTCTTAGTAAAGAAGTCCAAAATTTAGTGCAAAATAGCAACTAGGTCTTCTTTAATTGGAAGCTGCATTTTTT
>NC_056526.1:151405212-151514449 GCF_019175285.1 Sceloporus undulatus
CCAGCATCTGTGGCTGGCATCTGATGCCAGCCACAGATGCTGGTGAAACTTCAGGAGAAACTCTTCTAGAACATGGCCACATAGCCTGAAAAACCCACAAAAAACTATGGATGGTGGCCATGAAATCCTTCGAAATCCTATGAATTGTGTTTATTTGAATTGTATTAACCTAACTTCATAAACTCAACTTTCAACGGACACATCTGTCTAGATCTTGTGCGATATCTTTTACTAACTTGGTCATATTCAATTTAGTAGTTTGAGATATATCTCTGGAAAAAATTATACTCAAGTAGATGATAGAATGTGGACAATATCGAAATTGATTTACCCAAGATCACCTGGTAGGTTTCCATGGCAGAGCGTGGATGTGAACTCTCGTTTACTACAGTCCTTATCCAATACTGCACCACACTAGCTCTCATTAAAGTTCATTACAACAGAAATCATTGTTGAAGTGCCTTCATGCTGTTTATTATTTTTGACTGATTTCTCTACTATTTTCCTCTTTTGTAGGTTTTTTCCTGTCTTTTGACTCTCATTAAACATTTGAAATTTGTACAAAACCGACAGACTTGGATAATAAATAATTATTAATAAGAGCCTGAAAGTGCCATCCTATGCATATCTGCTTGTATGGAATGCATAATGAATTCAACTGAATTTATTTTCAGATAATGTACACAGGATTGCAGCTTTACTTTCAACAAATCTGACTTTTAAAGTATCTATAGATATATTGTAAGAATGCTTTACCTTAATTCATGCACCTGTAAGTATGACAGACCATTCTATAAAAGAAATACTTAGCATTTATTTTGAATAGTATAGCTTTTCATAACAGAATAGAAGCCATTAGTCATAAAAATATATCTTTTTGTTGTCTGTAGCCCATAAATAATACACTTCTCTTAACAGGGCATTTCTTCTATTTCAGCAATAAAAATGCTTTCTACATGAAAGAAACAAATACAATAGTATGTACCCAGTTTCTAATGGGAATCTCGGGAAAAGTAAGCTGCTCTTTTGTTCCAAATGCTGATAATACTATTCCTTAATGGAACCTTCAATAGATTTTTCTTTGTGATGGTTGTGTTCAATACATTGCCTTTACAAGGTAGAAACTCTGCTTCTACCTTGAAACTCTAATTCAAAGACAACAAATAACCTGATTTTAAAATGGGAAGTTGTTATGAAGAAAGACAGATACAATAACTTTTTTTAGTGGTCAAAGCATCTGGAAATGTAAGGCAATTTAAAAAACAGTGTTTAGATGTATTTAGGTGCAAATTGCTTGTTAGACATTATTCTTTTCCCAACAATCAAGGTATAACTAGATTACAGTAGCCCCCCCCCCCCTTCCGAATCTATGAATTCTGCATCTATGGATTCAACCAACCATGGTTTGAAAATATTCACATATACCCACAAAAATCCAAAAAGTAAACCTTGATTTTGCCATTTTATAAAAGGGGTGCTATTTTACTATCCCATTTTAGATAGTGAGACTTGAGTATCCACAGACTTTGGTACTTCTGGGGGCTCTTGGAGCCAAGCCCTAGTGAATACCAAAGGTCTATTGTCTGTTGCAATTATAATGTAACAAGTATGACATTTCAGTAACTTATAAAAGTTTCATAAAATTTAAAATGAATTCTATAGCTAGAGGTGTGTACCGTCACTTATTGATAGAAAAGGAATATTATATTGCTTTAAATTTTGGCTTGCTCTGTTCCCCATGCTGGTTCTGTTGCTCTCCTCAAAAATGAGAGGAGAATGTGTTTTGTATAACAGGTTAGTCACTTGCAGCATTTTTTGTAAACCATTTATGTATGTATGTATGTATGTATGTATTTTTTATTTATTTGTGGTATTTATACCACGCCCTTCAGCCCTAAAAGCTCTCAGAGTAGCTTACAATTATTATTTTTAATTAGATGGTTCCCTGATCTCAAGCTTACAATCTAAAAAGACATGACACAAAAGGAGAAGGGAATGGTGGTAGGGATGGGGATCAAGTCCAGCAGTTCTTTTCTTCCTCTGAGGCCTGGGCCATGGCAGATGGACTGAAGGGAGGGCCCTTTTTCTTGCTCTGGCTAGGCCTGATGGAGTTGGGCCTGCCTTTTCACTCCCTCCCAGGCTGGATGGTGTCAGATGAACTGGAGGGAGGACTTTTCTTCTTCAGGCTTGGATGATAAACCAAGCCAAACAATTTGTAGCACAAAAAAATCATCTGAGTAATCTGGATTACAGAGTAGAAATAAATCTGGAAGCCCAGGGGAAACCTTTGATGTTAACAAATTATAGGCCTGATACAGACATGCCAAAACAAAGCTGCTTCGAGTCACTTTGGAGATATGCTGTTTAAATGATACATGCATCCTAAGAGTCCAGAAGTCGCACCAAAGCCATGCTCCAGTCCTAAGGACTGGAGTGCGGCTTTGGTGCAGCTTCCAGACTCTTAGGACGCATGCATAATTGAAACACCATACCTCCAAAGTGATCTGAAGCAGCTTTATTTTGGCCTGTCTGTATAGGGCCATAGAATTAGAAACCCTGATTTAAGAGGATATAGATACATCGTCTAGACTATAAAGGGTCAACACATGTTTTGTATATTTAAAAGGCTATACTAAGTAAGCTTTGCTTATAATTACAGTAGCGCCCCCCCCCCCCCCGTATCTATGAATTCTGCATCTATGGATTCAACCAACCATGCTTTGAAAATAAGCTTTGCTTATAATTAGTGCTAACTCTTCAGACATGGTCAGAAAGAACAATTAGCATGATGTCACTTGATGAATTACATTTTTTGAGATTTGAGATGGTATATACTGTATACCCCACAAAGAAATGGTACATATGGCACACAGGTATACCATATATACTCATGTATTAAGTTTATTATTTATTTATTATATTTATACCCCACTCTTCAGCCAGAAGGGCTCTCAGAGTGGCTAAATTTAGGTCAAAAATTGACCCCATAAACCTGGGTCGACTTATACATGGATCCGCAGTTGAACTCTCTCCCCTGGCAAAAGCCCAGCTGCAGAGAGCCCTGCACCCTCTCCCCAGCTGAGTTAGGTCCCCCCAAAAAGCATATTTGAGAGAACCACAAAATGTGATATAACTTATCACAACAATATTTCTTGGTGCTTTGCTAGTACAATTGCAACTTAGTTAATAACAACAAGTCTGCTAATAAGAGGTTCTGTAATTGTGAACTTGCCTTTGGAGTCCAGTGTAATATTTATCTGTAGTTCTTTATGCAAATAAATTTTCCAAATAAATGAAAAAGTAAAGTGCAACTACTTTGCCCATTTTGCATGCACCCAGGTAGTAGTTTCTTGGGCTCATGGATTCAGGAAGTAAGTTAAAGAATTAATACATAGGTACTGTCCACTTTAGAATAAGCATAATGGAAGGAATAGACTTGGAACACTACATTTGCAGTGGAACATTTTGCAGAATAATGCAGCAGATGAAAGGGAGACAGTACTTCCTTTAAACACATGGTACTTGTGACCTATTCTGTCCTGTTACATTAGCAAAGGCCTGTTACAGACTGCCAAAATAAAGCTGCTTCGGGTCTCTTTGATGATATGCTATTTAAATGATGCATGGGTCCTAAGAGTCCAGAGGTCGCGCCAAAGCCACACTCCATTTCTAAGCACTGGAGTGCAGTTTTGGTGCAGCTTCTGGATTCTTAGGACCCATGCATCATTTAAATAGCATATTTCTAAAGAGACCCGAAGCAGCTTTATTTTGGCAGTCTGTAACAGGCCATAGTGAACTAATAGGATCTTGTGCTACAGAACCACATGTTTTATACTGAATCATACTGCCGGTCCACCTGTGCCCAACCTTTCCTGCTTGGGCTGGCAAAGTATATTGAAGATCTCTGAATATATCTCTGAATCTCTCAGAGCATTTTTCTAAGCTATTCTTAAAAATTGTTAATTAAGTTTTTATTACACTTAGCAAACAATAAGGCATAACAACAGCAACACAACAACAACAAAACCAACCAAAATACCCCAACAGTTATATACATCTTATATACCTATAGACAAAAATAAAGCAGTGGGGTATAATTAAATCCAAATGAATACATTTTGAGAACAGCTTAATAAAATATGTTTATACTTCACTATAAAACAGATATGATTAAAACATAAAATATTTGACCTAAATATATGTTATAAAATATAAAATTTTATATGTAAAAGACATTAAAAGGGAAGATATATTAAAGATCTTTAAAAGGGGGGAATATGATGGCTGTATAGCAGCTTGAATTGGATCCTCGTCCATGTCCTGGATGAGGAAAAACCGACTCAAATTGAATCCAGAGAAAACGGAGGTACTTGTGATAGGTTCCCCTGGTCCAGGAATGGCGGTAGTTCCACCTGTCCTGAACGGGGTCACGCTCCCTGTGAAGGACTCTGTGCGCAGTCTGGGGGTGCTTCTTGACTCGTCGCTTCACCTGACTGCTCAGGTGAATGCGACGGTCAAGAACGCCTGTTATCAGCTTCGGCTTATTCGCCAGCTGCGCCCATACCTGGCCCAGAGGGACCTTGAAACGGTAGTACATGCTCTGGTAACCTCGAGATTGGATTTCTGCAATGCACTCTACATGGGGCAACCCTTATACCAAACCCGGAAGCTGCAAATGGTACAGAATATGGCAGCCAGGCTGGTCACTGGAACTTCCAGGGCCAGCCATATTACACCGGTGCTTAAAGATCTGCATTGGCTGCCTATTCGCTTCCGGGCACAGTATAAGGTGTTGGTGATGACCTATAAAGCCCTAAATGGCCTGGGCCCAGGATACCTGAAGGACCGCCTCTCCCCGTACATTCCGTCCCGCACCCTCAGAACATCTGGGTAGCAATTCCTTAGGGTGCCAGGGGCTAGGCTGACCTCCACCACGAGGAGGACATTCTCCATCGCCGCCCCGGCCCTTTGGAACACGCTGCCCACAGAGCTCCGCTCGACTACCTCCCTGGCCCAATTTAGAAAGGATCTGAAAACCTTTCTCTTCCATCGTGCATTCCCCGACTAAAAGTCCAGTGGGCCTCCCTTCCTCTTCTGTGGCAAAGAGGATGGGCTAACGGGGGTTTTATATTGTTGTTGTTTTATTGTATTTTTATTGTACTGTTGTACTTTGTATTTTATCATGCTGTAAACCGCCCTGATCTGCAGAAGGGCGGTATAAAAATAAAACTTTTATTTATTTATTTATTATTATTAAATTCTCCTGAAAAAGAAAATTCTAATTAGATTTGAGACTTTGTGACAGCAACACATGCTCCCTTCAGAGCTTGGATATAATTAGTTAATTAAGTTAACTAGTTATTTTCCTACCATGGCTTAACTGACTGGATTTTGTAATTAACATTGAAGTTAATCCTAAACCTGAATGAATTAATTAGTTTTAGAATGTTGGGATTCATTAGAATGGCTCTTTCTCTGGCAAATTCAGTAATAACAACTGTTGAAAAACTGGGATTGGAAAGGAAATGAAGGAATGAAATGAAAAAAGTGAATCTATGTCTGGAATGAAAGTGGGGTGAGACAATGTTTATCACACTATGCTCTTAAAGAGGTACTATTCCAGTGTGACTCCTCTAGCTGCCTCCTGTTGCATGCTGGGATTGGCAGTTTTAAGGAGCTGAACTTCTCTGCCTGAGAATTCTAAATACCCCTCCTTAAAACTGCCAATCCCAGCATGCAACAGGAGGCAGCTAGAGGAGTCACACCGGAATAGTACCTCTTTAAGAGCTCGTCTGATAAACACCAATGTCTTGTTTGCTTAGACCTCAAACAGCTATGGCCCTTACAGAATGTTAGGCAAAGATGGCTAAGGGCCAAAACAGAAGGCTCTAAAGGGGAAGCTTGACACTGCACCTTTGAATGCTGGGTTGGGGCCATGGCAACCACACACCATGTCCCCAAGCCAGCTGTTTGCCAGCACAAAAAGAAGCAGCAGAAAGCTGCTCCTTTTTGAATTGGTAAAACGCTGGCTTTTCTGCTGCCACTGTGGCTTTGAGTGCTCCTGTAGTGTGCAGCATCTAAATGCTGTGCTACTGGAGTGCTGCAAAGCTGCCCCCATGTGGTCAAGTGGGTGGCTTCATGGCAGCTTCCTGCTGGTTTGGGAGCATGCGTTGTCTAAATGGCATGCACTCAAGCCACCGGGAAGCCGCTGCAAAGAGGAAGTCTGTTTTGCCCCTAAGTTGAGACTGTCATATTTTGAACTTACTATAAGAAGATGTGACTCATCAGAAAATACAATAATGTTTGCTAAAGCAGTAAAGAGGAAGACTGCATTACAGGTGGATTTACTCAACCAGTAAAAGAAGTCATGACCCTGAATTTTTAAGATCTGAGCAGGGCAGCTGATGACCAGAATGTTGGAAGTCTCTCATTCATAGTTAAATTGATGACAAACAACAACATAAATGGCTCTTTAGGCCTGACAGGGTGATTCGCTGCATGAAGGTGTGCTGGTATGCTCTTCAGTTATCCTCTGTTAATTTGTATTGCTACTACTATACATCATTATAAACTATGTAATACTATATCATATTCTTTGGGATGAGCTGCAGTTAACTCCTATGTAATCATTTGGTTTATTTATTGCTGTTCACACAGTAATAGGAATTTTGATTATTACTTGAAAAGTTTTTCTCCACCTCACTAAGAAAAACATTTGCTCCTCTCTTGCCCTTCTCTTTTTCTTTCTTTGTTCCCTTCTGCTCTCCATCCATCTCTTATTTCAATGGGTTTGAGGGTTTGGTAAAGCAGGAGCTATTAGCTAAAAGACAGAAAAATCATATTGCTGAACCCATGTGTTTCTTATGTCTGCTTAGAAGTAAAACTGAGCCTCTTTGTAATTTGTATTGTATTTTTTTTCATTGTTTTGCTCACATAATGCTAGACACTTGGGTAATTAACTTTTATGACACACACAAAAATATTTTGCTCTCTCACAATATTGCATCTTATATACAATGGGCGTTAACCATGGCAATGAAGTTCATTCATTTCTAAGTTTAACACAACAAAATGTGAAAAAATCAAAGGGGGCTTACTACTTGCAAGGCAGTGAAGGGAAGATTCCTTGAAATAATGCATATATTAAACAAATTTGTGTACAAACATTCATACACTAGGAAGAAGATGCACAAAAATGCTAATTTGCTTTTGAATGGGCATTCAAAAATGTAAATTGATATTGGAATGAAAGGGAAAAGATCAATACCCAGTTAATTGGATTTTTTTCTAGGTAAGTGAGCAATTCTAGATTCTAGGTCTGGTTTTTCTGGAAAAAATGAATAGAGAAATTCCATGTATGATATTGATTTTAATCTCATTTTTCAATACATGAATTAATTTTATCATTTTAGAATTCATTAAGTGTTGCTGGCTCTCTTCCTGGCAGTAAAACAGGAGAGATTTAGACAAACAGAGATTAGGACTGGAGAAAAGCAGCATGTAGTTTTGTGGCTAGGCAGAAGAGTCTCACAGAAGAACAGCTAGAAAGCAGATGAAAAGCTGGGGCTTTGGAAAAATGAAGAAGGGATTAAGAAAAAAAAGGGTCCTAATGTAGAATGAAATAGGGTAGGGGACTGAATGAAAGAATCCCAGGCCCTTAATATTGAAACAATGGAATTGAAAAAGCTAAAAGCAAAAGATACTATAATTACTTAAAAGGTAACAAAACAATGTACAGCGCACCCCTCCATATGCGGGCGTGCCATACGTGGCTTCCGTTTTACGCAGAAGCCACACTGCTATTAATTGAATGGCGTATGCACCGGCAGTGCATGCATGCCACGCTGCTGTGAGCACGAACCCCATTCATTTTAATGGGGCTTGAGTATAGGTGGAATTCGCCTTACGTGGGGAGGTCTAGAATGGATCCCCCACATAAGGCGTGACTTCACTGTATATAACAAAAGTATTCAAGAGCAATATATACAAAAGATACAAAATGAACCATAGTAGTAATGGCAAACAACAAACAACATAAAATAGAAAATACATCAAATAAAATAAACCATATTGAAGCAAGCAACACAAAATACAATGCAATAGAAGAGGCTAACAGAAAAGAGTGAGTGAAAAGGGAGAGAGAGAATCACAAACTAAGGTGGGTTACAGACTGCCCGTTTGGGGTGGCCTGTAACTGGCCCTTTCCCCACCGGATCGGGGCCTCAGCTGCCACAACGGCAGCCTCTGAGGCCCCGATCCGCCACTTTCCAGGCTGTGGAGAAGCGGCAAAAGGCCACTTCCCCGCAGCCTGGAAAGGGGTGTCCTTGGGGCTTCATGCCCCAAGGACACCCGACAGCGGTGGGGACGCGGAGAAAGGGGCGGCTCGGCCCCTTTCTCCCTTGCGTCACTGGTGCAGCTGTCTAAAGGCTGCGCCAGCAATGCAAATCGCAGAAGGAGCTCCAAAATGGAGCTCATTCCGGGGCTGCGGAAAGGGCGCCTCAGGCGCCCTCGCACGGCCCCACTACGTCACTTCTGTGCTGCTCCGTTTGGTGGCGGCGCGGTCATGACGTAGTCACAGCGGTGCCCGTGTGCATAGGGAGCTTCCATTTTCTATGCACGGAGCACGTATTAGGGTTAGGATTGTCAGGAAGTGACACCCCTTCCTAACCCTAATACGCGCTCCACGCGTAGTTTGTGTGCGTCTATAATGCACCTAAGCTAGCCTTATGAAGGCTCAACAGCTGATTAGGATAATACATGCAGCTAAAGGTCATTTCTATTTCAGTAGCTCATCATTAACCCAATGATGATGATGATGATGATGATGATGATGATGATGATGATGATGATAATAAAATGGTCATTAACTCTATAATGACTCAAGTTATAGATCTTGTTCCTGTTCCAACACTTATGTCCTGAGAAGCTAGTCCCTCACTTTGGTCTGTCTGTTGGTGATGATGAATAAATTTCCTAATTTCTAACATTTCTCATTACTGAATTGATTAACAAATCTAATGTTTCAAGCTCTGCTTATTTCAAATAGGAATATCCCTGTAGCTCTATCTAGAGATGCCTGGGACTGGAGGTATTATCATATGATAACAGTACAAATTGGGGTAAGCACTGCGGGAAAAAAATTTAGACAGCATTTAGAATACCTGAATTCCTTGTGTGAGTGTGCCTTCATGTCACCTGTCAATTTATAGTGACCCCATGAATTTCATAGTTTTTTTTTATTTTTACATGAGGGATACTCAGAGGTGGCTTGCCAGTTACTTCCTCTGAAATATAGCCAACAGCACTTGGTATTCATTGGAGATCTCCTATGAAAGTACTAACCTGGCTGACCCTGCTTAGCTTCCAAGATGAGGCAGGCTCTGGTGTCTTTAGCATATTTAGGCCTTTCTTACTGTGTAATAAATACCTGAATTTCTTGTTGACAATGATATTTGGGCAGATAAAAAAAGAAAGAAAGGCACAGTTAACAGCAGGATACAGTAAAACATCAGAACTTAAAATCTGATAAGAATCTTGGAATTTCAGGAAAAGGTTCTGAAGTATAGATAGCTTATGGTAAACATACACTAGTCTTCTATTGCTTACAAAAAACTCAAAGTTATGCTGGCAGAGCACACCAATTACACCTGGAGTGCCAAATGTAATAAATAGGCGAAGGTATACACAGTATAAATTAAAAAAATATAATATATAAAAATATAATAAAAATGAATATAGAACTGTGTAGTTAAACTTCTACAAACAAGATGGATGAAGGTCTCTGCTATTTTTAAACTCTGTCTTGATAAAGGAGATTATCACATTAGCTTCACTGCTGGGATAGAACTGGGATGTAACTTTCTTAAGGTGGATCTTATCGCATTCACCCATCGCATTCACCCAACCTGGGCTTCTCTGGGCTTGTCCTGCATCTTTTCAAGAATTGAAAAATCCAATTTTGGAAAACCTGTGAGAGAAGCCTGGTTGCATATGGGCTGCATACTGCGTGGTGATGGGTTAATGTGAAAAGATCTGCCTTAAGAAAGTTATATCCCAGGTGTATCCCGGTAATGAAGCTAATGCAATACTTTCCATAGTTAGCTAAAAACCTTCAATCATATGTGAAGTACTTTTTAATATATTTTTAATTTGTATGCGATCTTTCTCCATGCATGGAATCCATGCATGGGATCAGAGCATACAACATTTAAAAACCACAATACAAGAAGGAAAGAAAAAATACCTCTTAATGCAAAAGTTAAAACCCAATTAAATTAAATTTCTGTTTATTTTTATTATTTTTTTCTTAATGAATATGCATTTATTTCACAAAACATGCTCTCTATGATAATTCTTTATTACATTTATTCCAATTAAATAATATAGAGCATCAAAATTTAAATAAAGTATCTGCATATTGGTATAGTATACATATGTTTCTTATAGGAGGTTGCCTTTAAATTATAGTAGTAGGTTTCTTCCCCCCCCCTTTTTAAAGTTATATTTATTTTATTTTAGTAAGTTAAAAAAAAAGAGAAATGAAACAGCTATTTACATGATTTTCACAATTATACATTATCTCATATATAATCCTACAAAAGTTTTCTTAACAATCAATTACTTCCTTAGCCCATAATTCTAATTTGTGATTTATACATCATTATCGTCGGATTTTCAAAACTTAAACTTGTATTCATTTTAAATCTATAAAGTCCCTCTGAAGAGTTTCTAAACTATCGATTTAGACTAAGTTTATTACTTGTTACCATTATTCAATCATCCATGCTTTTCAATATCAATGAACCCCCTCCTTAAACCACTTAGCTTTACAAAATTGAATTATTGGGAACCAATCTTTCTCAGCCCTATCAATGTTTTTGTTTCTTAAATATAAAGTCAGTTTATCCATCTCTATCATATCCAAGAGTTTCTGAAGCCAAAGATCCATATTTGGTATTTCAGGCTCTTTCCAGTATTGAGCAACAAGTATTCTCGCAGCTGTTACCATGTATAGGATTAATTTACCAAGTTTTCTTTCTATATCCCTTGGCATTTTGTTTGTCATGTTTAATAAGTAGATTTCTGGTCTCAATTCAAACTTAATGTCCAATATTTTTTAAATTTGAGACCTTTGCAAGCTCCTCTTCTTCAGACTTCTTTATATTCACACTCTTTTAATAATTCCACTTTAGTATGCTAGTTCAGTATAGTAAATTCTGGATTCATAAGTCTGGTTAAAGTACTATATGAATATATTTAAATACACTGTTGCTTCCTCTTCCTTGATATTCCTCCCTCAAATCGCTATAATGTTTCTTTGGCTATACAGTCCCAATCCGGGTCTAGCCTTTTTTTCTCATACTCCAGTTTCAAATTAGCTCAGAGTTTGCTTGATATTCATATCAACCCACAAATACTCAAGTCGAGAAAGATTCCTTAATCAGTTAATAAATTGTCCCAATTCTAGATCAACAGGATTCCCTTGCTTATTTCGCTTTTAAAACCCACCTTCCTTTCCCGTCAGGCAGGTTGTCGTTTCTTCCAAAGGAAAACCAGTACTTGTGAAGGAGGTCTAATCAGCCTCCAGATTTATTAAATAAACAATAGTCCACCGTTATTTAACCAAAGAAGAAAAACAGGCTGATAAATTAGTAATGTTCAAAAAGAAAAGTCTTCTCTTCTTTAAAAGCGGAAGGCTAAACTCAGAGCCAAAAATGGCTGGCAAGACAGACCTGGTCGTTCCACGGACCCGTAGTTCCTGTCGGCTCTCGCCCGTGCCTGCAGGCTTCTTCCTCCAGTTGCTGTCGCGTCTCCTGACGAACCCCGCACTTTGGCTCCCCACTGGAACTGAATTTAATAGGGATCAGCGCCCCTATTTAATCTGTCTTGCTGGTCGCCGTGACGAGCCCGTCTACTAGCGACCTAACGTTCAGCCATTACCCCTGGAAGTCCTAAATTTCTGTTTAAAAAGCACAGAAAGAAGTTAAAAACAGCATTAAAAGGAAGTTAAAATCAACTTTAAAAATACAGTGGGCCCTTTCCTTACGTAGGGGATCAGTTCCGGACCCCCCTATGTAAGGGAAATATCACGTATGCTGGGGCCCCATTAGAAGTAATGAGGCTTGTGGCCATGGTATGGTGCGGCGCACGCGCCATGGCATGCACCCCATTACTTCTTCCAGGGTGTGTGAGGGCTTTTTCCGGTGCGGCTTCTAGTGTATGCTGGAAGCTGCACAAGGTGCGCCCACATACGACATGGGTGCACTGTACTTAAAACATAATATAATAAAAACTCTACCCCATTTAGAATTTAGAACATGGTCAGCTCATATAGTGAGATACAGTTTTTCAAATACAGTTTTTAATTTACTTGAAAAAGAAAATAGGATGCAGCTGGTGACCTACAAAGTTTAAATACTTGCTGCACATAAGGATGAGCCCAAAGAAGTACATTGTAGCACAATTGTATGCATGTATACTCAGAAGTAAGTTCTATTGAACACAGTGAGTTTTATTCCTGAGGAAGCATGCACAGGTTTGAAAACTTTAATAGCTATTTCCAAGGCTGACAATTTAAAAAGCAGGTTGAAGTATGCCCATAGTATTTAGCTTAATGGATAAGTCAAAAATTATAGGCTGGAAATTGCTTGCTTTAGAAGGCAAGCATTTTGCAGCTCAAGGAATTTATTTTCTTTTTGTAGTTTCCATTAGCTTTAACAGAGGACTTCACTTACAGAACTAAGGAGTAGAGCTAATGGCAAATAAGTCAAACATTTGATTACCATACTTAAAAGGTATATATAAACCAGAAGAGAAATGAACATTTAATAAGAACTTCATCCTACTGTGAAACCAGTAAATGAATTCTCCTTTTACTGAGGGAGTTTGAAATGGAAAGTATTTCCTGTAATGTTCCTGTATCCTATCAATATTTTGTGGCCACAGTCTTTTGGTGGTAGATAACCTACTGACTAATAATCATCACCCTTTGCTATCACACTTTCTTCTCCATCCAGTTTTTTCCCAGGACAGTTGGGACAGTGTAACTGTATAATATGTATTGTACTGAGGCAAAACAACCGCTGTATAATATGTATTGTACTGCTGCAAAACAACCTCTGTTCTATTGTTCTTGTGTAATACAATTTCTTGTTGCATTACACCAACAATAGAACAAGTGGTAGACCTCCAGACTATGGATGCATAAGGCCCCAAATATAATGCCCTACATTAACACCCTATATTTAACAGATATAATGCTCTGCATTTAACTACTATGCTAAAAGTGGTTGAGTAGAAGACACCTTGATCACTAAAGGTGTAGTGCTGTCCTCAGGAACATGGTAGAAGCCTGCTTCAGCAAGAACAAAAAAGAATCCTAGATCACCGAAGGTACAACCTTTGTAGCCTTGCCCATCAGTATGTGATGTTGATGTGTACACATATGTCTCCACCTCCAAATTCCCCCCCTCCACTCCCCATCCCTATTCACTTAGTTTGAAAGCATGGCTAGTAAACACATAAAGAAGGAAGTATCTTAGTCCTGTCTTTCTGTTTCCAATTTCATCAGTTTCATACCAACCACCCCTCTGTCTAACAGACTCCCTAGCCAAGCTGACACAACTGGTCTTGGAGTTGATGTTGGAGTTACCCAGACTTTTAGTTCTGGGTGACTTCAACATCCTATTTGAGACCAGTTTGACAAACCTGACAGGTGCAGCTTGGAAGTTCATGGCATCCATGACAAACATGGGCCTATTCCAATTAGTCTCTGGGCCCACACATTGTGCAGGTTGTACCCTGATCGCCTTAGTGGATGATATTTGCCTGAGTATTGACAGGGGAAGTGTGACCCTCTTGGCACTTTTGGACCTCTTAATGGCTTTCGATACCATTGACCATGATATCCTTCTGGAACACCTGAGAGAACTGGGGATCAGGGGCACTGCATTGCAGTGGTTCCAGTCCTATCTCTCTGGTAGATTCCAGATGGTGATGCTTGGGGACAGTTGCTCCTCCCAAACAGAGCTTAAATTAAGCATCCCTCAGGGGGCTATCCTGTCTCCAATGCTATTTAACATCTACATGAAACTGTTGGGAGAGATCAACTGGAGGCATGGGGCAGGGTGCTGTCAGTACGCTGATGACACCCAGATATATGTCTCCATGCCCTGGACCGTAGTACCAACTAAGGAAGGCATCTCCTCTCTGAATGAATGTCTTGAGGTGTCTAGATGAGGAAAAACAGATGGAAACTGAATCCAGATAAGATGGCGGTGTTCACTGTTAGAAGCCCTAACCCGGATATGGTGGTTTGTCAACCAGTCTTGGATGGGGGTCACACTTCTCCTAAAGGACTGTGTTCGCAGCTTGGGGGTGCTCCTGGATCCATCATTCAAATAGATGCGACAGCCAGGGGTGCCTTTTATCAGCTTTGGCTGATACATTAATTGTGTCCCTTCCTGGAACTTGAGATCCTAAAAACTGCAGTGCATACACTGGTAACCACACTACTCATCTTCTGCAACGCATTCTACATAGAGCTGTCCTTGCACCTAGTCCGAAAACTTCAATTAATTCAAAATATGGAAGCCAGATTGGTCACTGGGGGATCTGGGGTGACCATATAACTCCTATATTAAAATCTCTACACTGGCTGCCTATTAGTTTCCAGGCACAGTACAAGGTGTTGGTTATAACCTTTAAAGCCCTTCATGGCTTGGGCCCAGCTTACTTACAGGATTGCCTTCTTCCATACCATCCTTCCTGCACACTGAGGTCCTCTGGTAAAAACCTACTACAGTCAGCAAAAACTAGGCAGGAGGCGGTTACCCAGAGAACTTTTTTTTCTGCTGCTCCCAAATTATGGAATAGTCTACTGGAGGAGATCCAACAAGACATTCTTCTGGCAGGCTTTCCCAGACTAGCCTCTCAGTGGCTTCCCATCAATTGATCCTCAATTGTCCCTGCTTAGTTTATAATTAAAATGTAATTTTATTGTAGATAGGAGGGTTTATGGGTTATGAGGTTTTACTGTATTTTAATGTTGTTTTATTATTGTTAGCCACTTCAATCTGCTTGGCGAGGTGGGTTATTATTATTATTATTATTATTATTATTATTATTATTATTTAGTCCCATCATGTTAAAAGTGAGGAGTCTCTACAGAAAAACTATAACAATGTATGGGCTTCTCCATATGAACAGGAACCCCTTTCTTTAATCATTACCAACTGTGTGGAGGCCCCCATCCCATATTTATTAAAATATTTATATCCAGCATACATTAAATGATGTCTGGACAGCTTACAATAATAATACATAAATGTAACTGAATCATTTTAAAAACATACTAAACCACTGAAAAATTTAAATGTTAAAATGGTTTGAAATCATGTGTACATCTGGATGAAATCATTAAGCCCAAACGGTTTAATAAAAAGGCAAGAGTTAATTTGGTGCAAAAATGAACCAATATCAGAAGCAGTTGGGATTCGAAGGAGACAGCATTCCACAACAGAGGTGCAACAGCAGAAAAGTCCCTCTCCCACATTCTCACACAGTGCATAGCATCCATTGATGGGACACAGATTGCGGCTGTAGAAGCACTGTTATTGAAATTTACCAGTATTACCCATTAATTTAAAAACAGTGACTTTTTTCATTTTGTTGGAGTAAGTTCACATTTTGTATACTCTTCATAATACAAATAATGGAAATCTATCCCTCCAGAAAGCAATTTCATCTGCATGAATGTCTCTCCTCTATTTCACATCTTCTTTAATGAACTTGCTCTGCCTGACTAGTTCAGAACCAGTTGCAAATCTTTTACCTTGTGTTTTGACCTTGGTGTCTACCTAATGTTCTATGATGCTTCATACATTGTCAAATAACTAGAAATTTCTAATCTGTGAGGAAATTGCAGAATGAATGTATTGTTCATTAACATTAGTTTACAATGTATGGAAAGTAAAAGGTTCCCATCCCCTTTCTTATGGAATTATTTCTCTGTACAAAGATTACTACATTTGTAGAGGAAAATAATTTTAAAGGAGAGAAGAAGGGAACATGATACTTTCTCTAAGTTTTAAATTACAACTCCCTTCAGCTCTAACTATCTTGGCCAATGATCAGGCAATATGAAAATATTGTTTTCAGTGTTATATTTAGATTATAATTAACTTTAGATGGACCAGGGTGTTCATGTTTTAGACAGAAGCCTTTATTTCCATGTAATAATCATATTTGTCACATAAGTATTACAATAGGTGGGAATGTTTTTGGATCATAGAGTAGATAAACATGAACTCTGCTACAAAATCTGAATGATATAGACTCTTCACTTTCATGTAATGACTTAACCACCTCATTGACAGTCAACAGAAAATCACTGGAAGCTAGGGGTTAACCTTAAGAAATGTATTAAATGTTTCTACCACATACAAATGTTCTAGTAAAATATGAATTCTGATCCATTCCTCTCAAAACAGGCAGAATAACTATATAGTCACACACAAAACAACATTTCATAACCTAATATCACTCAAAATGAAATGCAAGATAAATAAATTACAGTGCCTGGACATTGCATATTTTAGTAATATGCATTTTATATTAGTCCAAATTCTAAGGAAGCCTTGCCTTCTGTTTTCCATTCCATTCATTTCTCCAAACCCCTAAATGGCTTTGCACTGCATTTAACATATTCATTTAAAATATTTATATACCATCCTTCATCGTATTAGATTTCAGAGTGGCTTATTAATGTAACTATTAAAACATAACATTCTCCTGAAGCATGTTTCAGAGAGCAGAGAAACAAACAATCAATTTTCTGGTTTTTAACTATGCAAAACCTTGCTATTGAGGATAAGTAGTACTTTGGGCAGGTGCATAATTCTTCAGTATATGGTGGAAATGGTACATACTCTGAACAACGTTTTTTTAAAAAAAAATAGGAACTTGTTTTATATTGAGTCAGATCATAGGTCCATTTAGCCCAGTATAGTCAATTCTAATTGGTAGTGGGCCAGTAGGGTTCCAGACAGGATTCTTCCCCAGCACTACCTACAGATTCTTGGGATGATGGCCTTATTAAGATAGCTGACATCCTTTAACAGTTCCTATAACAGGGGATGGAGTGGTGGAGAAACACAGCCAATACATAGGACAGGTGGATGGAGAGAGAGCTATTGTTCTCTTCTTACAGGAGGATTTGCTTTTTTTTTTAAAGAATCACTGTACAAAAAAGTGTGTTAGTGTACCAAACCACTAGCAACACAGCACCTCCTCACTGTTGGGTCAGTACAAATACAATACAAATTCAAGTTTTCCTGTGTTATTGTAGATATAGCTGTGACTGAGAAGAACACTTGTTCATATGTGGTTATGGCTTAGAAGAATAAATATTGTATGATAAGATGTGATGAATTAAAGATATCCTGAACAGACTATAGGATTGCATGGTGGAAAGGGAATGTAAATTGAATCAAATATTAGCTAGATGGCATGTGATTCCATGGAGATTTAAGAAGATGTATCTCAATGCATTTGCAGAATGTTGGCTGTAATGTAAATGTCAAAAAGCAAATAAGCCATATATATAAGGTGGGGATGTCCAGTCTTATAAAAAATTGTGATTACAAATACAGAGGGATGTTGTTGTTGTTTTTAAAAAGATAATGGGCATAGAGGTTCGAAATCCCATAAGAAAATGTTGGACATATTCAGAAGGAATTAGATCAGACTCAGTCAATGTACTTTTTTATTATCAGTTAATGGCAGCAAGACTCTGGGTAGCTGAAGAGTGGTTGAAAAAACATCAAAGCATATCCATCAGGTAATTAAATTTTGGGCCCAATTTAAAGGTGTAAAATTAATGTATTGGATAAAAAAAGGATAGGAAAGACTGAATGAAAAAATGAATTGCTTAAATAAACTTTTTCAGTTTTATAGCTATGACTCTACTTGTGAACGATGAGTCAGATTAAACTAAATGAATAATTAATGAAGAACTGGAAGGATAAATAATGGAAAACAGGATAGCTGCCTGATGTGGCTAGGAATGTTAAAGAAGCTGAAGGGAATGAAAACATAATAATGTCTTTGTGTGATATTAGTGCGGGGATTGAGGATTATGAAGTATTTTGTTGGTCAAATTTAGGAAAAATTCTATGAACATTTCCAATTCTTTGGAGAATATAATGGGAAAAAGCAATATGTTTTTGTAATTGTTTAGAAAGAAGCTCCCAATTGTAATTGTTTAGAAATGCAATTGTTTAAGAAAAAGCTCCCAAGCCATTTCTCATCAATCAAGTAATTTACACTTGGAAAAGACAAGTTTTGCTCTGAGATTCTTCTTCATGTACCATGTTCCCATTAAATCTTAATAGAGCGTTAGGCTTATTTTGCAGCAGCATTATGTTTACTATAGTTACCTAGTCCAGGTATTCCATAATAAAAATCCATACCATAAAAGGGGAAAAAATTAAACAAAGTAGATTTATTAATTAGAATAAGATACATTGAGACCACCTCTAGTCCACACTACAATGCATTTGCCACCATACAGTACAACTCAGCTATCTCCATGGCTCCAGCCACAACAGATTATAACGGTGCAATTTTCCTTAATTTTCTTCTTGAAGGAAGCAACAAGTAATTTTAGCATTTTCTCCCACTATGATAACGTAGGAGAAAACTGAAAGAAAGACTATTTGCAGTTTGAGACATTTTTGGCTCAAAATTTACATGTTATAATTTTACACAGGAAATAGAATGTTTTACACAAGTAAGAATATTTTCTATGCTCAAAATAATAGTTTACAAAAATTGCTCTTTCCTGTGCAGAAAGTACTGTTCTTTGTGCAAAACAGAGATTCACACCATTCTAGATTTCTTCTCATTTTGACTTCTCAGTATCTGAGAAAAATGTTTTTTGACTATTATACGAATATTTTAAAATATATATCATTTCCATCCCTGCAACAGAAGATGTAGTTAACAGTGGATGAAGGCTCTCATTGCAACTTATTATACCTTCAGCAAAGAGGATGGCATAATTTCTGTTTTCCTTCAGGTATAAAGACAGTAATAATAGACCAGGGCAATCTTCTGTTTAGTGATGGCACAAATTAGTTTTAACAGGTTTTGCCAAAATTCATTGAAAACTCAGCAATGCCACATGGACATATGTACCAGTTTGGTTACATCCCCTCCAGCATTAAGCAGTTAGTATTTTGACTATTCATGAAATTTGAACCAGAATATATTATCATTTATGTGTGATTTTAAAAGCAGTTTTTCTAGTTGTTGAAGAATATGATTTAAATGGAGGTAAATTCCACATATTTATCCAGTTCACATCTGGTATTTCAAAGTCTAAGTCTATTTTTCAATTCATTTTAGCACTAGGTTCTATGTGGTAAAAATATACAAAGGCGCGGTACAGACTGATTGAAAGGGGTGGCCTGCCAGTGGCCTAATTTCCTCCAGAGGGAAGCTGCAGCTGCCAAACTGTGTGGCTTCCCTCCATAGTAAAAAGAACCCAGAAAAAGAGGTTCTTTTTGCGCCACAGGGCAGATGGCACAAGTGCGCCACTCCATACTAGGGATAGGGACCATGCAGTTGGTGCACGGTCCCTAACCCTAGTATCGCTGGGAGTACACCGCATTTGGGCAGTCTGTACCATGCCCAAATTTTAATTAAAACTGTATTAAATAACTATGAAATTAAAATCAATTAAAATCTTAATATAAAACAGATTAAAAACAGTACAGCACAATAAAAGTTCTTTCATTGTTCAAATCGGTTGCTAAAGACTTGCTGGAAAAGAAAGGCCATAAGCTGCTGCTTAAAGGAAAACCAAGAAGGACCCATCCTAATTCCAAAGTGTGGGAGCACCACAGAGAAGGCCTTCTCCCATGTCCCTACCAACTATGCCTGGAACAGTGGAGGGACAGAGAGAAGTGCTTCTGCTATAGAACATAAGGCTCAGGAAGGCTCATAGGGGAAAATATAGCCCTTGAGATAGTCTAGGCCTGCACCGTATTAACATTTTAATGAAATGTAGTCTCTGAGTTATACCTCATATATGACATTTTAAGTTCCTTAAAAGATTCTGCCATGTTTATTTTTCTCTAATAATGCTCTTGGTGCCTATTTTTTAAAAGTTTAACTCTTCTAATCTGTTGTATACAAAATGCTTGTCATATGGAAGCCATTTTAAATTATTCTCAGTGGTTGCAATCTCTTGTGCTTGGCAAGCTATTGGTATGCATTAAAATGCATAGCATGGAATGTTCTGTGCATCACAGTAAATCCTCCTTCCCTTTAAAGAATTACAGTAGTCTGGAAAAAATCCTATTCTGTTTCTGATCCACTATGTACTAACAGCTTTCTCCCTGGAGACCCCTTGCCCCCGAGAAACTGGTTTCTATTAGGCAGTCATTAATACTTTTACACTACTTTGTTTATTAAAAATGGATTGATGGCAGCCTTTTTTTTTTTGCAAATTTCTTATTCTTGCTTTATATCTTGCATAAAGCTGATAAAATTCATGTTTTTCACCTGGGAAGGGCTTTATAGTTGAAGCCTGGCTTTGCTTGCAGTGAAGCTTTTATACAACTCGGATTTCCAGATAGATTATTAGTTGTTGTGGGTGAGTGTATTTGTATCACTGCCTCTACTAATCCAAGTAATCCCAGTCTCCAAAGAGATTAACCTAAACTCATATATAAATGTTTCATTCTGTCCTTGCTTCATTGGCTTAGTTAGTTACACCGTCTTCTTCCACATTTTTTTTGGAAAAAAAATTCTTTAATCAATTTGGAAAAACCTTGGCTTGATTAAAGCAGTAGCTTCAAATTGCCAGCGAGAGACGGATATGTGGTTGAAGAGGATCATATGTTACTAGGAATAAATAGGTCAAGTCTATTTGGCAAAGCTAATTAGACCCCTTTGAACAACAGCAAAAAATAGTATTTTATGCAACTGACGAGAGCTTTGCACATTTCTTTTCAGCAGTTTGGAAGGCATTTTAATTTTTCTTGGAAATAGAGCACTACTCAGTAGCACTAAATCAGTACAGGCTTGGATACTTAACTAAAGTCTTTTCCTTCAATAGTTCTGCACCTCAGAAATGGGTCCAGCTGAAGACTTCTTTGGGGTTGATAAAGGCTCCAGTCCAATTCAATGAGGCAGGCTATACAACTCATTGGTAGATCTCTTATGAATAAGCCCCCAGTATAACATGGCAGCTTGATGAAGATGCCAGCCAAATGCAAGAATGCAATAGCCACTATTGTGTATCTCCCTAAACTATTCCAAACAAAACTAAAACTGAAGGGCAGTAATGTACTTAATATACTGCAACTAGTAGCTGTAGTAATAAGATATGTATAAGTACTGATACTTTGAGCTAGGAAGGTCCATCAGTGGTGGCAGCCAACATATTCTGAACTTCTGACCTGTTGTGCCAGCAATCACCATGTTTTCAGATGACTGCTCCTTTCTACCAGTCCTCTAATGGTAGTCTGTTTGGGGTGGCTTGATCCAGATGTTACAATTCACTGAAGCTGTGGGATATCTGGCTTCTTAGACTATTTAGCTTGCCTTGATCAGGCTCAGCCTAGCCCAGTTGCACTACTATATACAGTGGACTCTTCTCACTCATTCAGTTCTGTCCCCCTGGCAGATGGCAAAAACCACAGATGGCCACACTCTATATTATTCAGTGGTGGCAATGTGAACATAGGCATTTTGGTGACACCATTGAACAATATGGGGCATAGTGATCTAAAAGTGATCAAATCCAAGCCTGTCAATATAATGGTTGCAATGTCAGGCCAGCAGCCATCATGAGATGAGGAATTTTACCAGTGTGAATGCACTGCCTGAGCTTGGGCAATGGTAACTTGCTGTGCTTGCAACTGATGAATGCCACCTCCAGCATTTGGCGTATAACAAGAGATTTTGTTGTATATCAAATGTTCAATTTGTTTTGAGTGCATCTGGCACATGCTTTTCCCACTTACACCCAATATTTACTTGTAGAATTCTCACTCTTCAGTACACTTTGGACCTTTTCAATACAGGGAGAATTCTAGAGAAAATATTTGCATTCTCCCACAGCAGAGAGAAAAATATTGTATTTATTTATTCCTAGTATGTGAGGACAAAATAATAAAGGAATTACATCTCTAGTCTATTGGAATTATTTTGGGAGAGAATAAGACTGGAAAGAAAGAGAGACCAAGGGAGTTACTGCTTTGTGCATCCACCCAGCACATCTGTGCAAAGCACTCATGGCAGAACATGGTGCTACACTGTATCTATGTCAGTTTGTGGTGGTAGGAGAATCTAGGCAGGGGAGTCCACCCAAAATGATGAAAAAATAGCTGGGAGAAGGCCTTTTGCTAGAGGCAGTGTTTTATGGCAGTGGTATAAGGATTGCCAAAAGTGGCTTGCATTGCAGCAATGATGATGGATCAGCCTTGTCTACCAGATGATTACAGTTCTCCTGTGATCTGCTGCAGGACATCAAAAGTACTAATGGAAAGAATATTCTCAGTCACTAATTCCTTGGTTGAAAAATGGAGTTCCCAACATTCAAGAACCCCCACATGAAGAATGGTTAAGTGGTGAATATTTGGAAGTCTGTACCAATATTCACATCACTTGTGTTTTTATGTGCTGAATAGGCAATTCTGGCCTATAACCATCAGCTTCCAATGCAGTATATGGTGGAAATGGTACCTACTCTGAACAACCATTATTATTATTATTTTTTTAAAAAGGAGCTTCTTTTGTTTTGAGTCAGATCATAGGTCCATCTAGGCCAGTATAGTCAATTCTAATTGGCAGTGGGCCTTTAGACAGTTCCAGACAGGAAAAAGAGATGAGGGAAGTAGAGAGCATGTTTTTTCATTTCCAGTGGCATAACAGAAATAAAAACGAGTTGGTAATGAATAATAATTTATGGACTGTGACAACAGAATTGACCTGCTTTTTTATTGGAAAAATGGTTAGTGAATGGGTAGGACATATGCACCCAATGAGCCTCTTTTCTGCCACCTTTGAAGCCTCCATGAAGTCCCCCATCCTCCCCATGTCCAAAACAACATGTGCCAAAAACCAGAGATCATGTCCATAGTGGCTTGCCACCTAATTTTGGTGGTAGGATGGCATAAGAGTTGGCTTGGACTTTAACATAGTGCCTCCTCACTCCTCCTTCCCTCTTTCTGACCCATGAGGTTGTCCTGCTGAAAACAAAAGCAAATATGACACTGGTAATGTCTCCTAACTCTCTTCTCTTGTGAGAACTTTGCCTTTTCCCTGTGTGAGTGACAATGTGCTGCTTCAGGCAAAACAATACAGGCATGATTAACCACTTGCTTTCTGCTGCAAGCACCTAGTCACAAGCAGGAAGTTAATTTTTAGCACCTTTGAGACTAAGGCCCTATAGAGACCGGCAGAAAGTGCTGGCTTGTGGGAAGTCAGTGCACAGCGTCCTCATGCTGGACACCCTAACTCTGCAGCACTCCCCATGTGCTCCCTGTGCACCTTCCAGCCACTTTCAGGGTGTGCATCATCTGCACAGGCCACACCTGAAGTGGCTGGAAGCTGCTTTTTCCTCCCATTTATTTCGGGCCTAGCTGACACTTTGAGTCTACAACAGAGACCCTGTTGTACTTCCCAATGTTGACTTTTTCTGCAGCAGGACCCTGACAGTGGAGCTCCTTCCTATAGGAGGTCTGGTTAGCTCCATCCCTACTCAGTTTCTGATGGAAAGCTACGTGTGTTATGTCATTAGGCCTTCAGTTTCTAAAATTAAGGGTTGTTTTAATTGCATGTTTTAAATTATTCTTAAGGGGTGGTTTTAATTTCTTTCAATTGTTTTTATTCATATATTTAATATTTTAAATATTTTGATTCATAATATATTGCTTCAGGGCATCAGGTGGGTCAAGAGGTAATACACAGATGTTATAAAACAAACAAACAAATTGGTATACAGGTACCAATCTGATATTTGATTTGATATTTGATGTTTGATGTTTTTAATTTGTTGCTGGCTTATTTTAACTAATTCTATCTTGTATTATTATCTATTGTTTTATATATATTTTGTTATTATCCTCTAGAATCTAAGCCATTGGCAGGATTCATTTTTATCTATTTTATTGATTGTATGTACTGTGTAAATCTACAGCGCTATATAAATAAAGAATAATAATAATAATAATAATAATAATAATAATAATAATAATAGGTAGTAGGATTCTGACTGTTTACTAAAAGCTCAGCAGGGTTGGAGCCAACCTTACTTGGGAAGGAGAAGATGTTGCTAGAGAGAAAGCTAGGTTTTGTGTATTCTCTGGTCCATACTTTTGAGGTGTTGATACATATACAGCAGGACTTCTGTGAAAGATTTCTGATTCTGAGCAGACTTATACAGTATCTTTCAGATAGCATCAAGGCCAAAACCAACACTTCTAATTGAGGTTGGGAATATACCAGAAGCCAGTGTTCTTGCTTCAAGATTGGTAAAGGCTCAACAGTTTGGTTATAGCTGTAACTTTTGGCCACTTGCCATGGACAAGCCAACACAGAACACATTACTGTAGTATAAGCAAGAGGTAATTATATTATATTGTTGCTACAGTGAAAATTCTCCGTTAGTTCAGTACTTAAAGTATTCTTTATTGTCTTCCCCCTTCTCTCTGGTGTGGTGACATTCAGTTCCTTGATATTAAGGCAATATATCTTATACATATTTAAAGGGAGTAAATCTGAGTGAACTCAATGGAGGTTACTTGTGAGTACAGTAATAATATGTCTGTATACAAAAGGACTCATTTCCAATTTTTCAAGCTCTAACAGCATTCTACCACTATTATAGGCATCAGTGAAACCTGAAGACTGAAGAATTACTCTGCTTTGGTAAGACCTCACCTGGAATGTGGTTCCATGGTTCTATGGAATATTGTTCCCAGTTCTGAGCACCACAATTCAAGAAGGATGTGGTCAAGCTAGAGTGTGACCAAAGGAGGGCAACTGAAATTATGAAAGGTATGGAAACCATGCCCTTTGAGGAGTGGCTTAAGGAGCTGGGTATGTTTAGCCTGGAGAAAAGATTAAAATGTGACATGATAGCCATGTTTAAATATTTGAAGGGATGCCATGCTGAGGATGGAGCAAGCTTATTTTCTGTTTCTCCAGAGACTAGGACCCAGAGCAATGGATTTAAGCTATAGGAAAAAAGATTCCACTTCAACATTAGGAAGAACTTCCTGACAGTAAGAGCTGTTCAACAGTGGAGCACACTCCCTCAGAGTGTGGTGGAGTCTCCTTCTTTGAAGGTTCTTAAACAGAGGCTGGATGGCCATCTGTCGGGAGTGGTTTGATTGTGTATTCCTGCATGGCAGGGGAGGTTGGACTGGAAGTCCCTTGTCATAGAATCATAGGGTTGGAAGAGATCACAAGGGCCATCTGGTCCAACTCCCTGCCATGCAGGAATTCACAATCAAAGCACCCCCAACAGATAGATATCCAGGCCCTTTTTAAAAACCTCCAAATGCTGGATGGCCATCTGTTGGGGTTGCTTTGATTGTGCATGACTTCTCTTCCAACTCTATGATTCTAGGCACAACATTGCCAGAAGGTGTTTTTTCTTTAACCTATGTAATGTGTGATTCAGTCATGAATTAAGAAAACCTAATTGATAAACCCATGTGTTCAAATAGCCTAATCCTATGTGGATTTAATGAGTAGCCAGTATTAAGGCAATTGATCACTTTTTCCCTCAGAGAAGACTAAGATAAGTTAGTGAATGATGTTCAAAATGAATCATGTTTTAAGTAAACAAGTTTGATTTTAGTTCAACCATCTTACTTATACATTTTCTGTTAAACAAACCAAGTGTGGGATGCTGTGTGTCACATGTCACTCATATTTTACAAAGAGAGACACATGTTCAATGCACCTTGGGTGATGATTAGATTTTTGTCTTGCTGTGGCAAGCTGACTATGCAGGCTAGCCTCAGGCATGAAGTGATTTGAGTTTATGAATGCAAGGCCATGAAAATATGATGTCCATGGAGAGATGGCAAGAATTTTATACTGATGCTGAGCACACATTGGAAAATCAGCCGTCATACTTGGAAACTTTAACTGCTTACAGGTTCTCAAAGGATCTAAAGGAAATTGCAGTTAGGGAAACAGACCATTCCATTATGAATGTATTCCAGAATGTATCAAAATTTGCAAATTTCTTTATGTTTGGAATAAAAATGACTGGAGGTTTTTTTTTTTAAATCATTTAAAAATAAATAGACATTGATAGATACATTCACCCAGGCCCAAGTCTTTGACTGTTTTGATTGAAGTCTAGGCTAGGATAATTGTATATTCAACCATTTGTTGACTTCACTGTATGAAGATCTTATTGTAGGGTTTTCTTGGCAAAAATTATTGAGAAGATATTTGCCATTGCCTTCACGTAATATTGGGAAAGTGTTCCTTGCCCAAGATCATCCAACAAGTTTCTAAGATTGAATAGGGATTTGAACCCTGATCCCTCTAGTACAGGGCAATGAATACTATAAGTGCTACAATGCGTTTCTCTTCCCATTTGCTTGATGTGGGACAGAGACATTGAATGTCAGACACCCCAGTCCAGTAAATTGCATCTAATGAGTGCAACAGAGTGATACACACACACACACACACACGAATGATTAAATGTGTGCTTATCTGTGTGCATCTAGATGCAGATATATGGGAGTAAAAACAGAGAAAAGATCTACTTCTGTCAAAGAGTTAGAAGTATTTATCCACAGCTGGACATATAAAAATAGCATGCAGGTATGGTTAATAATATATGCTCAGGATCTGGCATTATATTCACTGGTCTTTTGGGGACTTTTGATAAGATCCCTCAAGTGGTACATCTGCTCAAGACAACTGTTTTTGGCAACCAGGGACTTTAATTAAAATTATATTAAATTAAAGCTCTCCATACAGGAGGCCTCACTGGTATGGTTATTTATCAAGCAGATGTGCATCCTAAAAAACATAAAGTGAAACTCTACCCTGAAGCTTTTATGTTGCAAACAACACTGATTTAGCTATTAAGAATTTAACACCAACACCCATATTATTTATTAATAATGCTTAAAAAGTTTTACTACTTCTTACAATGGAAATAGAGGTGACAGCTAGAGAGACATATAATTTTTTTCCATACATGCATCACATGAAAACACACATTTGTAGCTGTTGCATTTACACTGCATTACAAATTAATATTCAGCCTCTTCCTGTTTACTTTAATTATTCACTGGACTGCAGCTGCTCAATAAAACCCCATCCTGTTATGCTTAGAAAAATAAGTTATCCAACACACACACACACACACACACACACACACACACAGAGAGAGAGAGAGAGAGAGAGAGAGAGAGAGAGAGAGGTTCTGAAAATAAATCAAACAAGAAACACTCTTTTTTTGTGAAATACGTTATGATTGTATAGCACTCAAATCTATTAATCTTGACTCATAAAATCAATATTCCATAGGTGATGAATTACTGAATTTGCATTGATTCAGTGGGTCTACTTTAGTTGGGACTAACAATAGAATTTAGGCCCTATGTTGACCATCTTCCAAACAGTGGAAAAGAGGATAGGAATCAAGGCTAGTGTCTAGCATACTCACCTGCAAAGTCCTTTTCTTCTTATTGGGTTTTTTTTTTACTGCATCTTGATTTTAGGTTTCAACAAATTAATTTTGTGATTTGCCAGTCACAGAGAATTTTGTAAAATGTCCAACTCAATGTGGCTACAATTTCCAATGTGACCTCTCCACTGAATGCTGGAATGTCAGTGGCCTAAAATGCATGAGCCAAAAGAAGTGGTGTTTGGCTGCTTTGGGGGAGTGATGTTCAGATGATGCTCCCAAAGTGACCAGAAGCTGCTCAAGTGCCATGATTCAGTCCTTTGGACTGGATCAAAAAGAAGCTGGAATAATTTTCTTCCTGGCGAGTGCTGGTTTGGGATCAAGGTAGCAGCCCACATTGGAAAGGGTTTGTGCAGTTGCCACGGTCCTGGTGCAATCACAGCCTGATTGTGGCTGAAGTGGCCTCTGGCATGTCCTGGCAGGCTGTCTGCTTCACCCAGTGTGCGTGTAGGAACTAGAGTACTAGTGTAAATACCCACAGAAAGCTACTGTTTCTTCATATATATGAAGTGACAATGTTTACCAACTGAAATCTTCCAAGACCAGACATCTTTGTCCTAACAGTGTATCTCTCCTTGAAGTGCCACCATGAACTTTAAGTGCACATGACTCTGCTAGATTATGACCCAATATTTCACAGCATTCTATCAATGCTTCAGGCCTTTCAGCTCTTGGCACTAAAGCATTTACAGTGATGATCACAGCTTTGAAGTGAACTCTGGGCATGAATAATCATAAAAAGGACTTTTGAAAACACAGCTCTTAAATAATTTTTTATGTGAGACTAATTAGGTTTATTTATTAAAGCCATATTTTCCAGAAAACTGATAGGGTATTGTCAAGTGTGAAGCTGAGAATTATACATGCTTTTTGTCTTGTAGCAAATATTTGTTGACACATGTTCCACTGTTGCAAAATCATTTAATATAGGGTGCAAACTTTTGTTATTGACCCAACATGAGAAGAAAACTAAGGGAACCATTCCAACTTCATCAAGATATAATTAATCATTTACTTCTGCTATGCCTAACACTTAGAGATGGGATCAAAAAGTCTTGGAAAAATAAAACAGTTGTAAATGGTGATATAATTTTTGGAAGGCTTGATGTGATCTTTTTCCCCTAAAGATGGGATGTTTTATGGTGGTCTCTCACATTCCTCAGATATAATGCACTTTAAACAGCTTTCCATCATTATGTCAAGGCAAAAACTCACAATATGTTTCATATTTTCTGCCTCATACATCAAGCTATGGAATCTTATTCATAAAACACAGCTGTCATTGTGCAATTTTTTTTAGCAAAGTCCTCATTTTTATCTGACATCTAGAAATATCTAAAGTAATATAAAAACCTTTCTTTATTGCAAATTTGCTTTTCTGCTCATCCTATCCCTGTCAGTCCACATACAGCATAGCAAAGTGATGGTTTAGAAGGCACCTTATTGGATTTTCTGCAAGGAAGGCATGAAACCCCACTTTTATGCCATATCATTATTTCAGAATTTCAGAACTGAAGCTAGATAACTAGAGATCCAGAAAATATACACAGATCTGTCAGCCAGATGTCCAACCATAGACTGATGATCTTAGTATACCACTGGGATGACTGTTGCTTTCCTGGGTGGCATGGCTCTACATGGCTGCTGGTTACCACATGTGAATATCACAAAAATAAACCTTCATGGGTAAGGATTGTTTGGGGGATGGAATAAAGTTTGAAAAATAAGGACGAGCTGAGGTCTGGGCAGAATGGTTTTACCAATAAGCACACAAAGGCAGCATTCCTAGGCAGTTGCTTTGTATTGTTACAGTGCAATAACACAACCTGTAAGGTATCTACTTCATTATTTTTCTATTTCTGCTGCCACAGAGTAAGGTCCTTGTGCTTCCATGGCAGAGACACTTGTAGGATGTTATATTTCAAGAGAGAGAGAGAGAGAGAGAGAGAGAGAGAGAGTCCAGCCATGGTTACTAAGCATCAAGACCTGGGGAAAAGAGGATAGCAAAATACCTTGGATTAGCCCTGATGAGTGATGGGTTTGAGAACAGGTAATAAGGATATGTAATCACTTACTGCTGTCAGTCTGCAAAATAATTTCATTTGTCTTCACATTCTGCCTGCCCAGTAAGGCTGCATCAGCACTGCAGAAATAATCTAATTTGACACCACTAACTGCTATGGCTCAATGATACGGAATTCTGGGAACTGTAGTTTGTTATGGCATCAAATTCTTTGACAGAGAAGGCTAAATGTCCCACAAAACTACAGTTCACAGAATTCCACAGCATTGACAGTTAAAGTGGTGTCAAACTGGATCATTTCTGCAAAGTGGATGCAGCGTTGGTGGTGGTTTACTATGAAAAGAGGGATAGCTAGATTAAAATGGATGGGTGATATGTTACACATTCCTCTTTGAAAAATTTCAAGCAGGCTAGGTTCAGTATTCTCGTCCAGCTTCTCTTTATCTCTGGGGAATAATTTCTCCAACAAACAGATCTGATGTGCTGAAAAATGTGTAAACCTTGCCTCTAAATTGTAGTCATTGTTCTGGATGAGATCAGCTACTTGCCATCTCTTACATAAAAATATTACTGCCTCATTATCAGGATGGCTGATCCTTAAAGTCTGTTGTTACAGAAGATGTAGCAAGACTTGATGTATGCTGGCACTGCATCAGACTCCAATCCCACTGGACTGCCATACTTTATGAATATGATCTAAAACTGAATAGATCCCTATTCAAGCGTAAGGATCAACAGCCTCTGTTCTGTTTAAGATTCACCAGTCCCAGCCAGATTAGCCACTAACAGTTTGTTTACGACAAGTTGTTTGTTGAAAACATCCTAACAGGAGTCATTCTCACTTATTACTTATGTGGCTCTTGTGAATAAAGATTTCTATCCCTTCCAGCTTCCATTATGATGGTATGTATTGAATTTCTATTTTCTTTCACCTTTTCTGTTAATTTCTCAATCTATATTGTCCTATTTCTCACCATAGTCCTTTTGCCCCTTCCTGTTTTGAAATCTCAAATTATGTTATTTTCTGCTTTGTACATGGATTAATATTTCAAAGAAACTTCTGACTCCGGGGTATCAGTCTTCCAAAAAAATTTTTTAACTATATTATGAAATCAGCATCTGCAGAGTGCTTTTATGGGTAAATTCATATATGATAAGCATCAGAGCCTAATGGTGAAATCTGAGCAATAGGTCTACAAAGTTGGTTACACCTGATCTCTGCAAAACATATAGATGAAGTTTACCTCTGTGTTATTTCTTAATGGATATACTTTGTGACCATCAATGAGTAGACCTGTAATCTAGACATTTTATCACCCCTGCCTGAAACTCCCTGACTCCCTTCATACCCTTGACCCCTTCATTAAATGTGATCCTTCAATTAATTTGCCCCCAATTAGTTTTCCACCCACTGGGTCTGCTCCTATAGCAAGTAAGTTCTCCTTCAATTAATTATCCCCATTCATCACTGTCTTCAAATGAAAAATCACCACTACATAAATACATTAATCTTCAATTAATATATTTCCCCAAATTAAAATTGGGATGGATCATAGCTCAGTGATAGAGTATATATTGTAGCTGCTGAAGGTCCTAGGTCCAATCTGTTATCTCCAGTTTAAAGTTTCAGAAAGCAAGTGTTGGGTGAGACTAGTCTCCTGGATTACATAGAACATAGGTCTCATTAGTGCAGATAACAGATGTATAAATTATCTGAAGGTAAAGAACCTTTCTGTGTTTTAGTACCCTTCATATTATCCTCAGAGATCATGCATTTTTAAAAATTCATCCCTAACCAGATCCTGGTGGTATCCAGTCTTTGAGGGAAGGCATTGGGAGTTGCTTATTCTTTTCCTCCTGCAGCTGTTGCCTGTTGGCCCATCTCTTTCTCAAACCTTTTCCCTTCTCCCTCCCTCCCTATTATGCAGACTACATGTACCAGGAACGACTCAGGGAGCTGGGGATGTTTAGCCTGGAGAAGAGAAGGTTAAGAGGTGATATGATAGCCCTGTTTAAATATTTGAAAGGATGTCATGTTTTTTTTAATAAATTTTATTATTAAAACAGTTGTGTATTGTACATAAATAAGTTTACAATCAACTACATAATAAACATCATACAAAACATCAAACAAGTAAACAGAAAAAAAAAACAAAAAAAAAACTCATTCTTATACATTCATAATAATTTGCCGGAGGAAAACCTTCTTAAATTTTATACCAACCCTCTTACCTAATAACCCTCAACTATCTATCCTACCCTAATCTTCCTTCTTAACTCTCTCGCTTCCTCTTCCTCAACTCTCCTAGCTTCTTTTAACTACTTACTCTAATCTTCTTCACTTTCTTCTTCTTTCTCAACTACTAATTCCTTATCATTCCGTTTTCCTCTTACATTCCCTTCAGTCTCATCTTGGTCTACCCTTCCCATTCTCACTTACATACACACATAAACTGACTGAAAGGATGTCATATTGAGGAGGGAGCAAGCTTGTTTTCTGCTGCTCCAGAGAACAGGACCCGGAACAATGGATGCAAGCTACAGGAAAAGAGATTCCACCTCAACATTAGGAGGAACCTCCTAACAGTAAGGGCTATTCAACAGTGGAACACACTCCCTTGGAGTGTAGTGGAATCTCCTTCCTTGGAGGTCTTTAAGCAGAGGCTAGATGGCCATCTGTCAGGGATGCTTTGATTTGGATTTCCTGCATGGCAGGGGGTTGGACTGGATGGCCCGTGCGGTCTCTTCTAACTCTGTGATTCTATGATTCTATGATATTCCCCTCCATTGTTACTTGTGTGTAGTTGCCATTCAGGGATGGCCATTTTCCTCCCCTTCCATTATGCAGCTAGCTGCTACAATAATTAAGAACTTGCTGAGTCGACCAACTGTCCACAGGATATTAATCATGCATCAAAGATCAAAAACTTGGTTTGACCAAGACTGCCTCAATATGAAGCAGGTCCTGGTGGTGAAGTATAGGGAATATAGATGAAGAAATCTACAAACGATTCCTCCTGAATGGTTTGAATTAAAGAAAAGCTATAAGAGACTGATAAAAACAAAAAAGTGGCAGCTCTAAAAGATTCCTGGACAAATTTAATAATAGCAGCTAAATCAAGGACACAACTTCTTTTTGAAAAATGATATCCAAAGGATGATCGAGTTCTATAGGTATAAAATACCATATTTCTGCAAGCTGCTGGGAACAACATTACAGTAAATTGTATGACCAACTTCAGTGCAGCTATAAGCCCCTTTTTGCTGATACCAAAAAAAACCCCTCCTGAAATGGCTGCTAGTCTCTGAGCTGGGAATTAAAAACCTGATTTCCAGACTCACATTAGGAAAAGCCCCCAGATGTGATAACATTCCTTCCGAAGTGTTCAAAACTAACATTGAATGGTGGATCCCAATACTTACTTTCTTATTTACCACCATAGACCAAACAGCTACTAAATTCTCCTTTTCTTATCCACTGCTATCTCCTCACATGACAGCTGCAGCAGAATGGTTGGCAAGCACCAGGCTTTTTTGAGTAAAGACCAGACTGTTGAAAGCACTGGTAAGCTGTCAGGGTCAGACAATAGTCATTTTGCCTGTCCTGCAGACAGCAGTAGCAACAGCAAGTACATTTCTATACTGCTATGTCAGTGCACTTCAGTACTCCTTAAGTGGTTTACAATGTTGTTGTTGTTGTTGTTGTTATTATTATTATTATTATTACGCTTTATTTATATAGCACTGTAGATTTACACAGCGCTGTACATACAAACAATAAAATAGATAAAGTAAACCTGCCCATGGCATACAATCCAAAAAAATAATAGCATAATGCATATAAATAATGCATAACAATACAGGAAAGGGTTCATTAAATTAAAGCAGGCAACAAATTAAAAACATCAAATAACAAATAATAGTCATGCAATGCCTGAGAACGCTTCTCTGAACAGGATGGTCTTCAACTCAGTTTTGAAACTGGTTAAAGAAGTGATGACCTGTGCTTGTGGGGGAAGGAGGTTCCAGGAGTGAGGGGCAGCAAGAGAAAAGGGACGAATCCAGGATGGGGTAGTTGAAATTCTAGGCAGGGACAGCAGACCTTGACTACCAGAATGGAGAGCACGAGTGGGAAGGTGAGGAGAAAGAAGGTTTGATAAATAAGGAGGGGCCAGCCCATGCAGGGCTTTAAAAGTCAACAATAGGAGCTTATACTGAATAAGGGAGGGGGAGCCAGTGAAGGGATGACAATAAAGGAGAGATATGGGCGGATGTAATAATACATGTAGCTAATTGCCTCCAACAAGCTGAATATTCATTTTAGCAATCTATGGAAGGATGCCAGACTGAATCAACCCTGGGCCCATGGCTTGTGTTGAACCTACAACCTTGTGGTTTGAGAGTGAATGGCTGCAGTACAGGCTTTTAACCACTCTGCCACTAGGGTTCTTATTAGCAGTGCTTTAGGTATTCATCTTTATAGGTTATAACAGAACATTTCAGTCTTCATTTGGCTAACTGGTTTCTCCCCCCCCCAACTTTTCTATTTTTCCCTCTCGACCTCAGAGCAAGATGAAAACCTAAGCACCAATTTTATTGCACGTCTCCGTGCCCAGCCAGAGGCATCCTGTACGTGATCCTGTACCCAATCTGGATTTCTCTAGCATTTTTTGAAAGAACAGGATTTTCCCATTCTTTGTAAAGTACGAGAGAAGTCTGGATTGGGTATGGGATGCCATGATCAAGTATGGGATGACTCTGGTCTGGGCACGGAGGCATGCAATAAAATCTGTGCTGAAAAGTTTTCATCCTGTGCTGAGGTTGGAAGGAAAGGATGGAAAAGGGCAGTGCAATAATCTCCCCAGTTACATTTAAATTAATTCCAGCATTGTCTTGAGTAGTATCATAGTGCATTTTAGGAGGTGCATTTTAAGGTGAAAATGCTTTAATAATATGTGTATTAAAATGTCCCTAGATGAGGGGTTTTTCTTTGGGGGGGGGGAGTGATGGTTTATTATAGATGAACAGATCAGTTTACTTTCAGTCAATGGATTAAATGTGGAAATAGAATGGACAAATAGGAATAGACTAATTTCCCTATATTTCGTATTAATACAAGCTAATACTTGAGCCAAGACAATAAAAATAAAAAGGTATTTTAAAAGATAAATTTGCCATTTTATATACTTAGTCACAGTATTGTAACTAAGTACTGCTGGAAGATGTCTTCAAACACCGAGGGATAAAGGTAACGGAAGCATTCAATAGCTCCTTTCTGAACTTGAGTTACTGAAGACATAGGCGGGTTACATACCGCCAGAAAGTACGCGCGGAGCGCATACTAGGGTTACGAAGGGGCGGCGCTTCCGCACCCCCTAACCGTAGTACATGCTCTGCGCGTACAAAATGGCGGCGGCCGTTCCACACGGCCACCGCCATTTTGACGTCTTGGACACATAGCATCCAGACGTGTCGCAGCAGAAGTGACGCCACGAAAGCGCGCCTTGCGCTTTGCGGTGCCACTTCTGGGGCCCAGGAAGGAGCGCGATTCCCGCGCTCCTTCCTCAGAGCGTCCGGGAGCCCCGCAGTTTGGCCGCTGCGGCTCCCGGACGCTGCAAGTGGCGGCAGCGGGAGACTGCTGCAACCCGGCGGTTTGTAACCCGCCATAGATTTTAATCACCTCTCTCTCTCTCTCTCTACACACACACATTATTTCTCATTCCACAACTTCAGGAAAGTTTCATAACTGATCATAATCAACTTTTTATACTTTGGTATAGCTTCATTGGCTTTAAGAGTGATATATGTAGCATGAAGACTTTCTGCTTCCTACCGAGAATGCAGATTTACACTTCAGTTAGATTGCATTTAGCAGCTGTAATTCAGACCTTTAACCTCTCTAAAGTTGTACAGAATACCAAATAAACTGGATGTATTTGATGAAGTGGATAGTATGCAGTAAATATCAAATACTGTTTTGAGAAACCACTGTAGCTGAATGCAAATGTAGATTTTTATATGAGAACTATTGGCTCTTTTTAATTTAATTTTAAATTTTAAAAAGAGTTCCAGACAGCTGGCAATTTTCACTGGTTATTCCTTTTCTTTTCAGAAAAAAAGTATATTTGCTAGGGTACTAAGCAAGAATTCAATCTAGTAAGTAAAAGATAGATTTGTGCATATTTTAAAAATATACCTCCTCCTCCTCCTCCTCCTCCTCCTCCTCCATTTAATGGAGAATACAGTGTCAGTATTATTCCTAGAATTCACATGGATTTCTGATTATAGTGCATGATTCACATAGCAATAGCAAGTAGCAAGTACATTTGTTTTCATAACTCGTCAGTTGCCACAGACAGGATCCCACAGCTGACATTTTTGGTTCTATTTCTAACTTCCAGTTTACTTCCTGGTTAGAAAAAGGCCTCTCCTGGGGCTAAACTAGCCTGATGATCAGGGTGAGAAGACTTCTTCCCTTTCCAGGACATGTCCAACATTTCAACCTTCTGTCCAAGAAGGATTTCAAAATATACTCCACTTTGTGCATGACTCAGAAGCATTAATTTATATTTATCTTAGTGTTTTTGGTTTTGATTTGGTAATATCTTAAATTTTTCTTAAATGCTCTACATTTTGTGGTGCCTTGTCTTTTGTGGTTTGGACATCTGGTCACCTTGCTAATGGTGACCTTGCAAAAGGGTCCCCATATTTCCTAGGGAATGCGGGACACACATTCATCATTTTTAAAAAAAAAGTTTGTAAAGGTGAAGGATGTAGCTGTGGCAAGGAGTGTGGTCTACCAAGGTCCTATGAGGGGAGAACAGTGAAAAATGCCAAACCGTGGTGGTTGACTTTGTCACCAGGTACCTTTCAGCAGCTGCCACCTTTATAGCTGGGTCTCATTTTCCCAGACATGGGAGAAATGGGACAGACAGAAAACCAGGAAACTAGGCCGTGGGTTAGAAAAGTGTTGCTTTGGGGCTACATGTGACTCATAGCATCCCCTCCAACTGTCCTGGTTTGGGAGAGACAGTCCTAATTAATCTGTCATCTCACTTTTTAAGCTGCTTTTAAAACATTGTTTTTGTCTCCTGGCATTTTTTGGCAGTTTGTGCAGCTTTAGAGAGTCCCATGAGCCTCCAGAGGATCCCATTGGCAATAGTGGTCCCCAGTACCTCATCATTGATCATCCCAGGTACTTTTGGAGCAGTTCTATCTTTTGCATTTGGAACAATAATCTTTCTCAAAATGCAAACAATCTTATCAACCTCACTCAGATGACAACTCACAAGTAAATTCAAACTACAACTGTGTAGTGTCAAAAGGCCACTTTCTACAGGTTGATCAACTAGGGCCTGAGCACATGGGCAGGAAAAAGTGGCTGGATCCTGCTTATTCCAAAAGTGGCTCGAAACACAGCTGACTACATGGTCCACTCCCAAGGCCTGACTGCAGAGCGTGACATCAAGTTGCACTGCTGAGAATTTTTTTGGTTGCCTCCCCACCATATATGTACATCATCGTACCAACACTTTGCTCCAGAGACACCCAAGTATATCCCTTGTCCACCCAGATGCCATCCCGTTGAATAGCGATCTCTTTGATTGTCCACACAGTCACATGTGTGATGCTTCGCTGGTACAGCACATTGCTGCATTGGTGTGTAAGCAATACATTGGCAAAACACAATTATGGAGGTCCCCCCATATGTGCCCCTTCACCCCATTCCCCCCTGTTGGAATGTCTGGTTTGTGTATATTGTAATTACAGCCACTGGAGTTGGCACAGTTTTATTTCTTTGCTTTGCTGCAGCCCCGTACTTGTGTCAGGGCATTTATACACAAGGGCAAAGATATGCATCTTCCATGCTGAGCCAAACTATCCCGGGTTCTGTTTTCTCTGGTATTTAGCCCTGGAGTGCAGCTTCTGCTTTGGAGGTGTGCTTCATCTAAATGCCCCCCCTCCAAAGCAGTTGGATACTGTTTTATGTGGCCCGTCTGCTGAGCCCCTCTATCTGCATGTCAAACTAGCTGAAAGCATTTAGATCAAATTTCAAGGCATCCAGGTCTTGAGTAAGCTCTTTGATGCAGAGAACTTTGTACTGCTGAGGAGTCTGGTATCTATCACTCAGTGGCTTGGTTAATTAATAGCACTAAGTAAATTAATGTAAGCCAATGTAAGAACCAAACCGGTTTAAATTGGTGTCATTCACACTTGTGCCAGGTATTCCTGGAGGTCGTTCACATTTGCATCAGGTTTTCCTCACCCAAATTTGGGGGAAGGGGGGCTGCAAATCCCCCTTAACCTTTTTTTTTTTTAAAAAAATGGGGATTTCAGAGGTTCTTTTGTGGGAGCCGCCAATGGGAACTTACAAGTAGATCCCATTTGGAGCTCTGCTCTTCCTCCTCTTTTCTCCTCCTCCTCTCCCACACCTGCTACTGCTGTTTTTCTCATCCTCCTACTTCCTCTTCATCTTCCCCTCTCTGGAGCATCTGTTCCTCCTCCTCCCTGCACCTGACTTGGATCTGTCTTCATCCTCTTGCCCTCATCCTCCTCTTCTTTGCTCTCATCTGTCCCCCGCACCTGCCCTGGATCTGCCTTCTTCCTCTTTCCTTCTTCCTCCTCTTTTTCCTCATCATCTGTTCCCCACTGCCATGACTGCTAGGATCAGATCTCTCCATGGCATTGTACCACATTCCCGAGTGTGAATGGGAATTGGGATAAAATGCCATGGAGAGATTTGATCATGGCAAATCAGTGAAATAACCCAGTTTCCACACCAGGTTATTTCTGTGTGAATGGCCCCTAAAATAATCAGTCTATTTGAACAAAACAATAATCTTGAAATGTACACCTGTGTAGTCCTCTTAGTATAGAATACAACTTTTAGAGGTTTAGATTTCATGAGTTTAGAGTAGGAATGGAAAGAATATTCAAAAATATTTGAAAAATGGTAGTTTGTCAAATATTGAGAAACCCTGATGAGAAGAATCCTGTTTTGGATGAAAAACATCCAAAGTTTGGATAAGAAACTTCACAGTTCAGGACTTATTCTGTGCAAAATTTGCACATTGTTGCTTTGTCCAAATCACAGTATTTTCTCTGCAGAAACAGCATTTTCTGTATGGAAAATAATACCTCCGCATTGAAATATTAGTTTATGTGCAGATAATGTTTTCTGTGCGGAAAAAATATCTGTAAATGGAGATTTGTTCTGTGTAAAATTCATAAATGGTTGATTTGCATAGAAAATAGCATTTTCTGCACAAGAGGCAATATTTCTATGTTGAAGTAATATTTTTCATACAGGAAATTCTTTTGCCTATGCAAAGAATGCTGTTTTCTGCACAAAACAACCATATATGAATTTTGCACTACATAAGTCCCATATTGCAAATAGCCTTCAAACTGTGTGGTTTGTGAAAACGTTTTCGCAATTGGATAAAGATTCCTGAAATCATTTGTTGCTAGTTTCAAGAAGAAACTTTGGCACATTACAGACTGCCTGAAAGCGGCGGTTTGCCGCTGCCGCCATTAGCGGCGCCGAGGCTCCCCGGCACCGAAAAAAAGAAGTGCCAAAATGGCACTTCTTGTTGCGGTGCGCTAATGATGTCGCAAGGTGCCAATGGCGCACTCGCAATGTCATTAGCACCGTGTGACATGTGGATGCTAAGTGTCTGCTACATCAAGATGGCGGCACCCGTGTGGAATGAGCGCTGCCATTTTGTACAACCCCAGGACGTACTAGGATTAGGGGTGTGCATAAAGCAAGCCCTTTCCTAACCCTAGTATGTCCTGGGGACGTATTTTATGCCCATACGGAATGGGCCTTAGTGAAGAATTGCATCTCTGTTTTGAAACTATGGTAGAGACAGTCAGTCATGAATAGGCACACATAATACGTTTATTATTCTGTAATAGGACAGTTGTTCTTTGATCCTTCAGATGACTTGGACTTCAGCTCCAAGAATTCCTGACTATTGGCCAAGATGGCTGAAACATCTGGGAGGTCCAAAACATATAGAGGACCAAAGTTTGAGAACCACTGAACTAGAACATATTAGACCCTCTCCTTGACTTAACAGCCAATTATTTCTTGTAAGATGCTGGAGAAATGAAGGAGTCAGTGAACAAATCTAACCCAGTAAAATCTATGGCAGAAGACAGCACCTTAAGGTTACTGATCACAATTTAAACTGTTTTAATAAGCCACTACAGAATTTTCTACTGGAATATTGGCATGGAACATCCTCTAATTTTTCTTCCCGAAATGTTAAATTTCACTTCAACACATTATGCAAATTTCTGTGCACAAGCAGTATTACTTCATCCAGATTTCTCAATCCTAACATGGAGCCCGATAAAGTTAGAGGATGGTCCTTGCCAGTTTTCAAATGGAAAACTTTAAAATGGTCTGTACAATTTCTATTGCAAATAAAAAAATAATAAATAATAATAAAAAAACCACAGGTCTAACTATCTTTGGATTCTGTGGCATTACAGTCTTATGGCAAATATTGTAGTTTATGATGGTCCTGCAGAAATACTAAATAAAGAATTAAACCTTTTGGAATTTTCTTCCACATGGATCACTTAAGGAAATCTGTGTTTAGGAACTGGGCCAGGTTAAAAGCATCTACTCTTGAATACTTATGGTATGCAATGCCTGCTATAGAGCAAAAAGAAATTATCTGTCTGATATTAGTGATGCAAATGGAGAACATTGTCTCATAGTGAAAGAACAAAACTTGCCATTGTTTCAAAGTTAATTAGACAAAGAGACAATAAATTATGTCTTATTAAAATGTAAAAGATCTGTGACAAATTGTGCTAATTGCATTTTCTTATATCTGAAGAGGTCAGGCTACTTAATAAGCAAGTTGTTAATGGAAGACAAATGTAGTTTTATGTGCTTGATAGGAATATTATGAATTACATTATTTATAACTCCTGTGGAACACTTAATAATTTTAAGCTTTAAATTAAACTGCTCATTAGCAGCACAGAGTCATGAAAGTAGGCTGTGAAAACCTGCTGCCAATGTAATATTAATTTGAAGGTATGGTTCATTCCAGCAGTCAAGTGATATTATTTCAAAACAACATGAATGCTATCAAAATTTGAACAATCAATTTACCATTTATAGAACTAGGAAGCATAAAATATTTTTTCTTTTAAAGAAATCTATTTTTTTCAAGTGACAATAAGGCAGAAGTAAAATTTAAAAATCTTTAATTCTATTACAGTTTGTCCAGACATCGACTGAGAAAATTACAGGAGGAATTTTGAAATTCTACAAATATGTTTTTGATTTGTCATTTGGAGTGGTTAATGGAAGTCTCTTACACTGCCTTTGAACAGAGTTTAGAAAGATGGTTGTTGTTGTTAACTGTCTTTGAATTGAGTCACCAAGTCATAGTGACCCTGTGGATGAGTCATCTCGAAGCCCCACTATCCTCCACTGCTCTGCTTATATTCTGTAGGTTCAGGCCCATGTTTTAAACTTTATTTAGAAAGTGCTGTAAATTTACACAGCACTGTACATACAATCTTTTAATTAGACGGTTCCCTGCCCTCAGGCTTACAATCTAAAAAGACACTACACAAAAGGAAAAGGGAGTGGTGGTGGGAAACGGGATCAGGTCCAGCAGTTCTTCTCTACCTCCGAGGCCTGGACCAAGGCAGATGGACCGAAGGGAGGGCTTGACTTCTTAACAAATGATTAATCTTCTTCTAGGCAGGCCTGTTGGAGCTAGCCTGCCTCTCTCTCCCTCAAGATGGTGGGTGAAGGGAGGGCTTGTCTTCTTCCAGGCAGACCTGTGGTGGAGCTAGCCTGCCTCTCTCCCCCTCAAGATGGTTCTCCTCTCTTTCTACTGCTTTCTACATTTCCTAGCATTATTGTGTTTTCTAATGAGTCATGCCTTCTCGTGACGGGGCCAAAATACAACAGCCTAAGTTTTGTCACCTTGGCTCCTAGGGAGAGTTCAGGATTGATTTGTTCTAGGATCCATTTGTTTGTCTTGTTGGCCATCCATGGCATCCTCAGCACTCCTCTCCAGCACCACATCTTCAAATGAGTTGATTTTCTTCCTATCCACTTTCTTCACTGTCCAACTCTCATATCTGTACATGGTGATGGGTGGCTTAGTTGTACATCTTTACACTTTAGGATCTTGTCTAGCTTTTTCATAGCTGCCCCTTCCCATTCCTAATCTTCTCAATGATTCTTCTTGATAACAGTGGAATGGAAATCTCTTCCTTTCTGGTTATACTTTCTCCCCTAACAAAAGCATCAGAAAGAGACTTGCCCAATATTCAAGGCATATGCAATAAAGTTTTGGGACAGTATGTTAATATGTCACTCCATTAGGTTGAATTACATTTACAAAGAAGATTGATCCACCTTGAATAACATAAAGCCCATTTCATTTTTAACATACCACTGTGGAAAGCACTGATGAACAAATAGAAACTGTTATAATTTGTAACTTGATAAATGAATTAGAAATCAAGTGTTGTAAACCTAGTTAAAACTCTTCAGTATTCTGAGATTCTGAAATGTTTTAGAATATAGGCTTATATATGCTTCCAAAAAGCAAAATCTTTTGTCCTCCGAAAAATCTGTCACAGTATAACAGCATATGCCACAATGGATCTTCTCTGATTGGCTGCTACTCATTGAACTACTCTCTAGTTCAACATGGAGACCACAAAAAGGAGGAAACAATCAAAATGGGCAGCAAAAATATCATTGTAGGCGTCTTGCCTTCAATGAGGATACTGTTTTTCTAGAATTTAAAACTGATTAATTCTATTGGTGAAGACCATTATTTTAATCCTTTATTTTAAAGGGCTAAAATCATGAATGGAATGTTGTAATTAAATGAATTACAACAACTATCAACTATCCCCCCGTGATTATGGGATCTGGCTGCTTAATCATATGAACAGTTTATACTATCCAGGCCCAGAAAATATTAACCCAGAATCAATATTGATTTGAATTATTTATATATTTATTTTATTTATATCCTGTTCAGGACACAGTGATTTACAATAGATTAAAATAAAGTACAGCTAAAACTTATTTGATGCAAAAGTTAAAAATATACATATAATAAGCAATTCTATTAAAACACTAAATTAAAAGTTTAAAAACACATTAAAACACAGTAAAAAGTATAAAAGTGTAACACACTCAATTAGGTAAATATTAAATTTTGCTGGTTGGATCCAATTCATATATAGTCAGGAAATTGAACAATGATGAGTATGCCAATTTTGATTTATAAACTAATTTCAAAATTTGCTGGCATCACTAATGGAGAAAGGATTGTGTCAGATATTCAAAAAACTGTTTGTAAATGAGTGGTGCATGGGATATAATAGAATGGGAGAAGCCACTAAACATGGCTATGGCAGTGTACAGACCACCCTTTTGGGGCGGCCTGCACCCGCCCCTTTCCCCGATGGATCGGGGCCTCAGCTGCCACAGTGGCAGCCCTGAGGCCCTGATCCGCTGCTTCTCCAGGCCGTGGGGAAGCGGCAAAAGGCCACTTCCCTGCGGCCTGGAAAGGGGTGACCTTGGGGCTTCATGGAGGTGGCATGGCTGTGACGTCATAATGGCAGCGCCCGTGTAGAAAGGGTGCCGCCATTACAATGTACTAGGGTTGCAGGGCCTTTGGAAAGGACACCCCGAGGCAACCCTAGTATATAATGCAGGAACTAATCATTCTGCAAGTAATGCTGAGTAAGGGAAATACAAATACATATCATAGTTATACTACATTGTCACACTACACTCTTATAGTGCTGCTATTCCACTTTTACTGCCCTGGCTGCCACCTGTTGCATTCTGAGGCTTGTAGTTCAGTGAGGCCTAAGAGCTCTCTGGCTTAGAATTCTAAAAGCCCCTCCTTAAACTGCAAATCCCAGAATGCAACAGGAGGCAGCCAGAACAGTTAAAATGGAATAGCAGCACTATAAGAGCACAGTGTGATAATCTAAATACTCAATGGCAGCTGGTACAAAATGGTTGAGTTGGAGGTGGAGCTGTAGGGATTAGTACTGCTCAATTTATTCAGCCTTCCTCCTCCCTTCTTCTTGTCTCAAATAAAGCATTCTATTTGCACAGACAAATGGGCACCCAGCACAAAGTATTCAGGCAGACTATTCACACTACACAATTATAGAGCTGTATTCTATTTTAACTTCCATGGCTGCATCCCTTTTAATTCTGGGATGTGTACTTTGATAAAGCTCTAGAGGTTTCTCTAAGTCAGAAATTACTTGAAGGCATAATACAACAACAACAACAACAACAACAACAACAACAAGCACCTGAGCTGCCTGGATCTCCTCTGATGCTCTCACTTGCCTCTTTTCTTTCCCTGAACCTCCTCTCAGACTCACATACTTTTGACCCTGATTGCTATTGTCTTTTGGTCTTCTGCAAAGGAGGTAACTGATGGGTCAAGGCAGATGACAGACAATGTGAAAGAGGGGAAGGAATGCCCCTTTCCCACTTCAGTTTGTTTATGCTACACCCCTTGGAAGAAGAAGGAGGGACAGAAGGCAGAGTTTAGGAATTTGCACAGGCATGTAACAAGAGTGCCAACTAGCTTCAAGAACCAGCACTTTCACCATAAATTTATGTGTCTAGAGGAAGACAAGGAAGATGGGAAAAGACATGGAAACCAGGTTATATGTGGAATGGTTGAGGTAATTTGGCTTGTTTAGTACTGAGACGTGAAAAGTGAGAAGTGATTTCACAGCCATCCTTAAACATCTAAAATCCTGTAATGTAAAAGATGGAGTGAGCTCATTTACTGATGCTTCAGAGAATAAGACTCAAAATGATGGATTCACATTACAAGAAAGGAGATTCTTACTAAAATATTGGGAACACCTTCTTGATCCTATGTGCTGGAGAACAGATTCTCTTGAAAAGTAGTAGACTTTACTTCTTTGAAATTTTTAAACAGAAGTTAAATAGCCACCAGCCAGTGTTCTTTATCTGTGGATTCGTGCACTGGCAGGGGATTGGGCTAGACGACCTTTGGTTTCACCAAGTCCAAGTTTATGATTCTGTGATGTGTTCAGATGACCCAAGTGATGGCCACATTTGGAAGTGATAGTGATTCTCTGACCTCCCTGGAGGATTACCTCTGAGTGTTTCAGTTCTCTGTGTATATGTGAATATGTGCCTTCAAACTGCCTGTCAACTTATTACAACTCCATCAATTTCACAGGATTTTCTTAGGCAAGGACTAATCAGAGATAGCTTGCCTCTGAAATATAGCCTACAACAGTTGGCAATCTCTGAGTTTCCATCATCTAAGTACTTGCTAGCCTGAGACTGCTTAGCTTCCAAGAACAGATGGGATCTGGTACTTTCAGGGTAATTTCCTAAAGAAAATAATCAAGCAAGCATTATACTTAGCAGTAGAGGTTCTGTGTGTAATTGGAGGGTCTCTGAACAATTAATTTAATAGTTCACTCCCCTTCAACTCTGATATTGCTCAGTCACATATATCTGGTATATATGTGAAATATTGGAGGGTATGAGTTTAGCTAAATTCATATGTGTCTCTGACAATCTGGAGGCTGCCTAAGGAACAATCTGTTCTCTGACTATCAAAGGGCCAGTGGGCTTTGCACTGGATAGCAGCAATTTTGAGTTTCCAATTTTTTTTTTTTTTTTTTTTTGGAGGGGGGAAGTATTTTTAGCACAGAGAATCAAAGTTTATTGCTTCTTCCTGACTTTGCTGTTTCCAGATTGCCTTGGGCCCATTAAGGTGTAACCTGATGCATTGAATTTGATATCTATTGTGTTGACCCTTTTCCCTATAACATCTCAACACAATGTGCAGACTGCATGACTCCAGGATCACCTTCCTTGCCCCTTCCCCACCTGCCTGCTTTTAAAAGCATCTTTGTCTACCAAAAAAAAACATGAGTTCTCAAAACCTTGCACAGAGGTTTTGTGCCCTTTTGCTTGGCTTAAAAAAGGTATTACCCTAACATGAATTTCATAATTTGTCTTATGGTCAACACATCTACGTCTGTATTAGGCACAGTTTTGGGGAGATGTTTCTGCCACAGATGAGGTGGAAGGAACAGTAGATCTGCAGTGTTCATCTTGCCTAAGTATCTCTACAAATCTGTGGAGGACATAGAATGAAAGTGACTGAAATAAAATAAGGCGTACTGTCAGATGCAAAGCTGGTTGACACTGAGAACTTAGTAAGACATGGAAATACAGAACACAAAACATAACTTAACCTGGATTATAATGGTGTCTCCTAATAACCACAGGAGAAAACTAGAGCCACCGGTTTCCCAGGATTCAAAACTGTGCATGCTTGTAAAGACTATATAGAATTCTGCTATACTCAAATGTCTTGGAAGTCAAGGCATTTATCTTTGTTGACAAAGTGGTTCATTTGGTCACTTCCATCATTCATTTTTATTTATTATTGCTACTTCACTATACTTTCTGTGGAGTGAAGAATAAATAAGTGAATGAACAAATAGTCAATCTCTAAGGATATACGTACAGTATTTGACCTTACAGGAAGGCTGAGCACTGTGCTTTTTGAAAATATGTCAGGACACATTAAAAATAATTGGAGTCAGCTCAAACAGCTTTTCTGAAAAGATTCAGCTAGCAGTGGCCTAGAGATGAGACTTCTTAAGGATTTAATAAATCCAGCCAGCATCTAGGAAGTTTGTGTTGTGTTGAATTCAGGGTATTTTTCAGCTATTAAATAGAGAAGCTAGAAGGGGGAGACAAGAATGTCATGGACAATCATAAATGCCTGAAAGCCATTCTGAAGTCATTAAAAAACAGCAACATGGACACTTCAATATAGTGATAATATCCTCTCCCTGAATTAAAGCAGTTACATAATAGATGGAATATGTGGTATTTGGGGTGATTTGCATAACTCAGCAGCCAACACAGGGATCTTTGATAATGTTGACCTCATGGAGAAATAATATGACATCCTTCAAGATGTAACTGAGATAATTATATGAAACATTCCTTTCTGTCTATAAAATCTCTTTTTGAAGGCATGCCAGTTATTGAGGTTGATGATGTATATAGGCAGCAAACATATGTATGTATACCACAAGCAAAATGCATACAATTGCAACCCATGCTTGGCTTGGGACCATGAAGTCTAGTGATTGAAGCAAGACCTACAGTGAAAGAATTGTTATGGCATGCCAATGGTATCCGTCTTGTAAATACAAAATACTTGATTCCTTCTGTAAAAAGTACCCTTGGTTTGTTCCTCATGTATTCTATTTTCTTTGTGTTTTTCTTCCTCTCCCTTCTTCAAGTTACACTTTACGTTCCATTTGGTATTTCCTGTTTCCTCCCCCTTAACCAGATTTATTTTTCTTTCAGCAACTCCATATTTAGTTGACTTGTTTTCTGATCTCAGTAAACTGGTTGCTAAATATTTATCCAGCTTAATTGCCTATAGGAAGCCCATGTGTAACAGTGTGTTCTCCTCATGCACCCCTTTCACTGATATGCCCAGACATGATGCCTCTGTCAGTGACATATATGCTGGTATATAGCCAGCATGACTAATAGTCACTAGTCCAATTCAGGTATTTACCTGAACATGTAGAATGGTAAATGAGTTGGGGGGGGGATATAGGCATATATGTAGATCCTGTCTTCAAACATGAGATCCTGTCCTCAAATGTGTGAGCTGTCTAGTACTTGTAGAAGTCTTTTCAACCACTAGTGTACAGAAATCTCTCTGATTTGCACAGTTTTTCTGAATTATAATGAAGCAACATTGTCAGGATTTATAAAGTATGTTGCCATGACATTCTTCCATATTTTCTTCAGAATGTTTTTATACATACAATTTAAGCATGGTTTTTAGAATGTTTTATTTATTTGTTTGTTTTAACAAATTACTCTTTGGGCTGCAAATAAAGATAAAACTACAAGAAAATAAATGGTTTTATTTTCTCATACTCCAATCTCCAAAGGGACCACTCCCTTACCTAAGACCCACATAGAGTGTGGAGTTTGATGCAATGTAAACTGTAGTGATAATATTACACTTTATTCACTCAAAGATTCTGAACCAGCATGATATAGTGATTTGAGCATTGGACTACAACTCTAGAGATCAGGGTTCAATTCCCTGTTCAGCTATGGAAACTCACTGGGTGACTTTGGGTGAATCACATACTCTCAGCCCCAGAAAACCCCATAATAAGTTCACCTTACAGTCACCATTAGTCAGAAACAATTTGAAAACACACAACAACATATTATAGTGGTAATAAATACTTAAGTCCTAATCCTGTGTCTTAACTGCCACCACCCTGGCCTCAGAGAGAGAAGAGCCAGATGCAGCTCCACCATGCCTAGCCCAGAGGAAGATGAAAGGCCCTCCCTGAATCTTAACTGCTACCACCCTGGTATTGGAGGGAGTGAAGAAGCAGCACTATCTGCTACACTGCCATTCTCTTCTCTTTCTGTGTCATGTCTTTCTAAATTGTAAGCCTGAGGGCAGAGAACTGACAAATTAGCAATTTGTAAGTCACTCTGAGAGCCTTTGCGATTGAAGAGCAGGGTATAAATGTCAGGGATGGTGGGAGTTGTAGCTCTTCACCTCTGGCTTGAACTCACCACCTGGTTGTGCACCGCGCTGACCAGTTTTGGCCAGTGGTTATAGCTTAGCAAGAGTTACAGAGAATAGGCTGAAGACCCCGACAAACTCTCCAAGCCTTCTCACTCTTGCTTCCACAGAAGTCTTCACCCTTCTTCAGGATCCAGCTGGTTCTTGTAGCTTCACCCAAGACACCAGACAACTCAGTAGTCTTAAATAAAAGATCTACTTTATTCTACTATATACAGCTCCAAAACTATCCAACACAACAATACTCAACTCCTCACTATCCACTCTACAGCCCACAAAATACATTGGGATACATAGTCATTATTATAGTCAATGCATGGTACCACCCACTGTTGTCTGTTTCCACCCAGTAGGCGTGTACATCATTCTCATTGGTTCTCTTGGTTCATCCTACAATTAATGATTTCATCATCTCAGCCTTGACCACTTAACAATTGTCAGGTGTGTCCAATTATCCACATTACATTTCTTGTCCTTGGCATTCAGGACTTGTTAATTGTATTACCATTTACACCTGTGTGGTTCTCAATTGGCTTCTGCTGAGTCATCCTGACTCTCACATACATGTTTTATTTCATTTACTGTATATCCCATGTTGCTTTTTCTTGACAATAAATACTTGAAATAGATAGATAGATAGATAGATAGATAGATAGATAGATAGATAGATGCAACTTAAGCTGAAATGGAACCACAGATACTGTTATCTTTGAATGTAATATGATATCCCTCCCTTCTCCTAACCAGTGCAGTCTGTGGGGACTTATATTTTGAAAATGTACTTCTTTTAAAATACAACAGAGCTGAGTAGTTCTAAAATGCATGGGCTGTAGGTGTTGCCAGAATGAAATTAATCCAATACCTCTTCAAGCCTAGTATCATTTATCTCTGTTTTCTTGAGTTCTGCTTCACTGCTCATGCCTTTTGCAATACACTCTTCTTGATTAAAGAGGGAGGCTAAAATAATCTTTTTGATTAGTTCAAATAGACAAGAGTAATGTCTAATTCTATTTAAAAAATAAATCCATTGATATATTTTGCAATGGTCTAATGCTGTCAGAAGATGAATTATGGTTATTAACTGCAAATATACTCATGGAGAATGTAAAAAGTTTTTTTTAAAGACAAAAATAGGAAAGAAAACACTGAAGAGATACTGAGAGAAGTCATACACAAAATGATGCATTTTGGATTACCCATGTTGAGTTGCGCTCTCAGTCGTCAAATAAAAGTATAATATTTTAATCATCTAATCACATGTTGAGATTATCTGTTATTCAAGGTAGTTTATTAAACATGTGCTTAACACAGAACATGTTAGTCACCATCCAGTACATAGTTATGATTACTAAAGCCCAATTGATTTCAATGTGAATTATGTGCACATAACTATGCATGGGATTGGATTTGCTGTCTGCAAAGCATTAGAAACATCTTGGGGCTTTTAAAGCCTCATTGCAATGAAGGGAAGCCCTGAATTCAGTCATCCATTCATTTTAATCACAGAAATCTACAAATTAACTGTGTTCATTGGCTTTGAAGAGATATTGATTGCAAAACACACCTGGCAAATTAAAAGCCAGGAGACATACGTATAATAGAGCTTAATGAACATTCAGCTTTTATCTAGGGATGTATAAATTTAATTGCACCATCATGTGTACCACAGTGTAGTCTAAAATCACCCAGCCTCTGAAAGTGTTTATTTTATTGCATATATAGTTGGGTTTCCCCCCAAGATACTCAATGTGATATATATATATATATATATATATATATATATATATATATATATATAATTATTTCCCCTTATTTTATCATCACAGCAACCTTGTGATGTAACTTAGAGTGAGAGATAGTGAATGATGCAATCCCCCCTAGTAAATTTCATTCCTGTATGGAGATATGTGATTTTTGTATGACCACTATATCACATGATATACTTGTTTGATAACTTCATGATGATCTCCAACCTTACCATTCAGAGGAATATCAATGGGTTCTTTCGGTAATTCCATCTTGGATTCTATTAGTAGTCCCAACTAGAGTAGACCTATTGAAACAATTGTAAAAATAATATAGGCCCTGTACAGATGGGCCAAAAAGCACGTACTCAGTACGTGCTAGGGTTGCCTGGGAGCGTCCTTTTCAGATGCTCCCTAACCCTAGTACATACTCAGTACATCAAAAAGGCGGTGCCCTGTCTACATGGGTGCTGCCATTTTGACATAACGGCTGCATCGCATCCAAATGGCGTGGCACGGCCGTTACGTACTGGCGCTGCTGAAGGGCGCTTGTGGCGCACGTTGAAAGGAGCTCCAAAACGGAGCTCCTTTCGCACCATGCATCGCTGGCACGGCCTCTACATAGCCGAGCCAGCAATACTGAAGAGAAAGGGGCTGAGTGGCCCCTTTCTCTGTCTCCCCACCACTGTTGGGGTGTCCTTGGGGCATGAAGCCCCAAGGACACCCCTTTCCAGGCCGTGGGGAAGCGGCGTTTTGCCACTTCCCAGAGGCCTGGAAAAGTGGCAGATCGGGGTCTCTGGGGCTGCCGCTGTGGCAGCTCAGGCCCCAATCCATCGGGGAAAGGGGCGGGTGCAAGCCGCCCCAAAGGGGCAGTCTGTATCCCGCCATAAATTCCATTGATTCAGTGGGGCTGCTCTAGTAGGAGCAACCATAGGTTTCAGGATTGATGCTCTGTCTGTATGGGCCAATAGGCCTGTTCCCCTCTTTAAGGTATCAGTCTGGTTGGATGATGAACAGCCCAAACCCAGTTCCAGTGCAAGCACTCTGGACAATGTCCAGCAGGTTCCACACCAGAACAGAGAATAACACAAAGTAGTTTTAAAAATATACCTGTTGTTCCAGATCTTCCAGGAAAATCCAGACACCTCTGTTCCCCTGCCACCATGACTGTCTCCACAGTCATCCTCCTGAGCTGCCTAGCACATCTGCCACTACTGTAGGTCACTTGTTGTGAGGTCAGAATGAGGATCTCAGCAAAGGTGATTGTTGAGTGACCCACAGTGGCAGTGCTGAGTGGCTCAGCTGGATTCCTGTGCAGATGGCTACCATGGTGCAGGGCCAGGTAGCAAGGAGATACAGGGGCAGGTGTAGGTTGTCCCTAGAGCATCCTGGCCCATGCAGGCATAATCTAAGCCTACAAGAAAGCACTTGAATGTTGTTGTTTGACTTCTGTTATGACAAGAAATATTAACAAGCAGCTTCATCATTCTAATAATGTAATAATATTGAAAAACATTGGAGAAGAGGCCTCCTAAATCCATCACTTTCCTTCTCCTGTATGATTTTTAAACATCCTTTGCCTGATAAAGAAGCCAGTGGAGCTTCAAAAGCTTGCACAATGTGTTTTGTGCATTTTGGTGGGCTAATAAAGTATGGATCTTTTGTGGATTTTGGATTTTGCTCTATTTAATTACACCACAGTTTAGTATCTGGTGAAAAATCCTACTATATACCAGTCAACCCAGACCCAAAGTTGAATAGTCTTCACTATTAGTATGAATGAAAGTAAGTTAATTGCATGAGCATTCTGTTTCAGTTTGTTACTGTGATGCTTACGGCTGGTCCTGAGCTGTTAAAATCTGAGTTGTTTTTGAAGTATTTCTCTGGCAGACATTACCATTAATTAGTCCAGCTTTCAAGAGTGTTCACTCTTGTCAAGAGCAAGTGACTATAGTACAAGATACAAAGATTCCCATGACAGCATTTCCGCTCCTTAATTGACCTATATGGCAACAAAGGAAAATTAAAAGCCTAGCAAATACCCATGAGGCATCATCATTTTTGAAGAATACAATCAATGTTACATACATCTGGAGATATTCTCCAGATATCTCCTGCTAGTCCCATATAGGATTCCACAGTATAAAAACAAACCAGTGATAACTGGCAAACAGACAAAATAAACTAAAAAGGTTTTACAGTAATACCATTCTTGCTGTCATGGCTACAGTGTACAGAATTATAAGGTCTGCAGTTTGGTGAGGTACTTAAAATTCTGTGATAGAGCAGTCTAGTGCTGTACTTTAGTGAAATTCTTGAGAGCTCTGTGGCAGAAAGATAACCTCACCAAACTACAAATTTCAGAGTTCCATAGGATGGAACCATATCAGTTAAAGTGACATCAAATTGCTGTAACTGTGTAGTATATATTGACTCTTAGACAGGTGGCAATTTCCTATTGGACTCTGTGTGAGACAAGTAGATTATGTTGGCTCAGTGTGCTTGACATGCCTGTTATACACATGTTTGTATGAAAGTGTGGAGGTAGGAATGGGACAGTAGGCACAATGCTCCTTCCTGCTCCATAAATATATTGTATGTGAGTTGTTGTCTGAACAACAAGGCTGAACCAACCGCATTACTAAATACATGCAAACAACTATAAACCATTATCAGGATGTGCACCCGCACTTCTTCATAGCCATTTTCACTGCACATTAAATCCACAAAGTGTCAGTGTAAAAGGGAAATTACAGGAGAAAGATTTATGCTTTACTGATTTTCTTTTGTTTTCCATCCAACTACTGATTAGCTTAAACAATATATTTGTCTGAATGTGGATTGTGGATATCCTGTAAAAATTTCCCTGGCACCTTGTGTCCAACCAGATATGGTTAAGCTGCAATTCCAAATATTCTTCACCATTGGCTAAGATGGTTAGGTCTGATAGGAATTGGAGTTTAACAGCATCTGATAAATCATAATGTATCTTCTGCTGAATTTGATTTTGGCAAGTTCTGCATTTATTTCCTTGCATGCACTCTACTCAGAAGCAGAGCACAGATTCTTTGATTCTCTAGTGATGCTACTGAGCCTCAAAAGGGCCAGGCACAAACTCTACTGTCTTGCCACCCTCTGCTGCTGTTCTCTAAACTCATCCTCTCATTCTAGTACCAGACCTGTTTCCTGGCAGGCAGTACGGACTGAATCAATGCTCGGCCCAAGTGGAGATTCACGGCATAACAAGGACACTGACAAGACTCATCAAACTCACCAACCATTGCCTTCTCCTTCTGATCCATATGGAAACAAGATAAAGACAAGCTATAGCCTTCAACATGTTGCAAGGGACATGAACCTCTGAATAGGAATCTGCAGGACCTTGTAGCATGGTTATTTCATCACTTCTTCCAGTTGAAGGATATGATCCAGGAAGAAAGGGAAGAATGTTGAAAGTGAGCAAGGGTTCCACACATGATGTAAGTAGGAGAGAGATAGTTTCTTGGACTGTGGCTACATTTATATGAACAAGGATGTCTAATAAGAGATGGGTTGCCTTTCACAACAATTGGCAGGAAGGTAATTGCTAGAGGTCTTGCAGATTAAATAAAGAATTTAAACTGAGCTGTGCAGAGAACAAAGACAGTGTTCCAGTGGATGATGTACACCAAGTTATGGTGACAATGGCCTCAATGTTATAGGAGAATTGGAGCAAAAGTACAATAGTAGAATAGTACAAGAGGCCACCAATGGTAAAGATAAAAAAAAAGAAAAGAAAGTAGCTGAAAAGGATGGATCCATGTCAGTTTAGGTGTTCCATACCAATGCACAATGCAAGGGAAATAAACAAGATTTTTATTTATTTTTGATTCTATAAGTTTATTTATTATGATTCTGAAGGATGAACTCTTAATACGGGAAGTAAAGTTTGGTTTACTAGGCATCACTGAAATCTAGTGTGATCAGTCTCGTGCTTGGAAGGTAGTAACAGAAGAGTATAACCTATTCCAAGGACACAGATGAAACAGGAAAGAAGGTATAGCATTATATATGAAGGATGTATATACCTGTGAGGAGATCCATGACTTAAAGCATACAAAACAGGTTGAGAATATCTGTGTAAAAATTAAAAGGAAAGAAAACATTAGTGATAATAGATCCCCAAGTGACAACAGACTCCCCCCCCCCCCCCGAGTGAGACTGAAGACTTGGATGATGCCTTCCTAGAAGAGATGAGCAAACATTTCAAAAGGATAGATACAGTAACAATGGGATACTTTAACCCTAGTAGTTGTCAGAAATAAAACTCTACCAAAAATGTAGTATCTAATATATTCCTCACTCTTCTTAATACAGTTTTATTGTTCAGAAGGTGGAGAAGACAACAAGGGGAACTCAATATTCTGGACCTGATCTTAACTAACAGAGAACTAGTCAACAGAGTGGAAATAGTGGGAACTTTCTGTGATGGTGTGCTTTTGGCATTTGTTACACAGAGGTCCTCCCCACTTGCTGCCTTTGTAAGATTGGAAGTGTTGGGCACTATTTGCCTTGTTCCCTCTCTAACACTTTGACCATTATCTCCAGACCTTGATGAACTCCTGCCTTCCAAAATACTGTCTCCCTCCCCCATATAACTCAGTTTAAAGCCCTCCTGGTCAAATTTTTGAGACTATTGGCAAAAACGTTTGTGCCAACTGGTGTGAGGTGCAAACCATACCTTGCCAGAAGTCCCCTCTCATGGAACTGCAGCTCATAATGCAAGAATTCAAATCGTTCTTGGCGGCACCATCTGCAGAGCTAAATGTTTACATCTGCAATTTTCCTCTCCCTTCCTGGACCATGCCCTTCAACTGGGAGAAGAGATGATATGACAAACAGTGTGTCCAGCTCTTTCAGCTTCCTACCCAGAGCCTGATAATCCCTTCTGATATTCTGAAGGCTGTGTCTTGCAGTATCATTGGTTCTCACATGAACCAAAAGAAATGGGTAATGGTCAGTAGGCTTGACAGCCTCTCTGTCACATCATGGATCTTTGCCCCAGGGAGACAATGCACCTCCCAAGACATCTTGTCAGGCCTACACACCACTGATTCTGTACCTCTCAGCAAGGAGTTTCCCCACCACCACTACCTGCCTCTTCTGAGACTTCAATATATTCTGACTTCAGTAAGGTTTTTTGAAAGGACTTGCATGATATTCTTGCAGACAAACTGGTAAATTATGGCTACTGTTGGATGGTTCACACTGAACTCTAAGAATGTTCAGCTTCTCTATCAATGGATGATGGAACAGAAGGGATATTTATCAGATTTGCAGATGGCATCAAATTAGGAGAGGTAGCTAATACTCCAGCAGATAGAATCAGGGCTCACAATGACCTCCAGCTGAACCAAAACTAACAACATGAATTTCTACAGGGCTAAATGTAAGTTGTTACATTTAGGCAAGAAAAATACCATTCACAAATACAGTATGGATGACTTTAGGCTTGGTAACAGTATGTATGAAAAGGATCCACGAGTCCTGTTAGACCACAAACTAAACATGAGGCAACAGTGTGATGATGTACCTAAAAATGTGAATATGATTCTAGGCTGCATCAACAAGAAGTATAGCATCCAGATCAAGGGAAATAATAGTACCACTCTGTTATGCATTGCTCAGACTGCACCTGGAATAGTGTCTACTGATCTGGGCAACACAGTTCAAGAAGGACATTTATAAGCTGGCTTCAGTGATGCAGGTGTATTTGAATCACATTTAAAGCAAGCAGAGTTTTATCCTGGTTTATCCCAAATCTATTCACATTGGTTATTCACACAGCCGACAATGCAAATCTTTTTGGAAAACCTGGTGGGAGGGGGGGGGGATCCAAGATCAATTATCCTTGGTTAAGTGGGTTTTTGGCAGCCCCCCCCCCCCCAACTTATTTGAGTGCATTCGAAATACATGTCAACAATGAAGATTCAACTCACATTCTACCAGGATTATTTTCACCATATGAATAACCCTTAAAAGAAACTATTGGTGGTAAATTCTGGGGATTGCCTTGGACAGTTGTGACTGAGCTCTGTTTCATTGGAGGTCTTTAGACACAGGTTGAGTCTCTCAGCAATTTTTAAGTTGTACATTCTGGTATGACAGTTGGTGCTGGGTGAAATATTGTTGGTGGCACCAGATTCCAGTAAAATCTAGTGTAGGATTAGCCCAGCTAATGTGTATTTTGGAGAAATTATTTTCATATATAGCTAAGTTATCTGTCTCAAAGATGGGATTGATCACCTATCAGTGTCTGCCATGATCCAGTGATGTTCGTCTTCATCTTTGAACCCTTCTCCATTAATATGAAAAAGGAAGCTCAGCCATACAAATAATCCTTTCAATTCATATACCAGCACTCATACTGATATTGTCTGGAGATGGCTATAATAAAGGAAATTTGCATTCCACATTGTGATATTTGTGAAGCTTCCAACTGGAGTGATGGACAAAATTCAATCCACTTTTTATAGCTTTTTGTTATCTTAAAAAACAAGACGAAGAGGAACTATTTCAAAGATTACGCATGTAGCTTCCTGTCAAACTTCACAGATTTCTGTTTAAGGAACTTTATGGTAGTCCATGAAAGAGTTCTTTCAAGATCATGAAACAGGCTTTTTTGCTAGAAAGAAGAAGGAGGAAAAAAAGAAAAAGAAAAGGTCAGCATCTCAGAAACTGTACTTTTAAGCAAGGTGAATTATATCAAGGAAACAGTTTGTAAAGTCAGATCCTTTACAACCAATCTGAGGGTTTTACCAGGCACTATGTTAAATAGGTAGCATGCAGGGAAACCTGTATCTTCTTTCTTACTTCTTAATAACCCTGCAGGAGACACATTGCACAGGGCCAGGGAGATTTAAGCTACCAATTTTTTTTTTTTTTGGCCTTATATTTGTCCAACTCCTGCATGTAGGGATAAAAGAGACCCCTCCCCATACTGATGGTGGCATCTGCTGTGATAGAAACCATGGTGATGACCCTTAGTTTTCAAAAGGACAGGCAATTGTAGTTTCATTGCACCCTTCTTACTAAGGAGGTAATGAGATTATACCTATAAAGCTGCATCAGCACTGCAGGCATAATGCAGTTTGACACTGCTTTAACTTTCTTGACTCCATCTTATGGAACCCTGGGATTTGCAGTTTGTTGTAGCATCAGAGCTATCCATTTTGGCTTCTCTGGGTACCTTCCAGCAGATGTGGATCTCCAAGCAAGAGTATGAAGAAGGAGGAAAGCAATGTGTGGAAAGGAAATGTCCATAAATCATGTGCTGCAGAAGTCTGACTTCCCCAGTACTTCTAATATTTGATAGCTTTAGTATACTCAGGAATTGAAGTTTTGTCTCTTTTGTAGGAATTGTATACTTTTTGTGCATTCTCTAATTTCAATTAGAGAATTGAAACAACAAATTCCAGAACTACAAGTTCCAGAATTTCATAGCATTGAGCCATGGCAGTTAAAGAGATGTCAAACTGCTTTCTTTTTGCCATGCAGATACAGCTTTATAGATTTTAACTCATTACCTCCTTGCTAAGAAGGGAGCAATGAAGGTACAAGTATTGCAATAAGTGGAAAAGACTGTAATTTTTCTTTAGCGTAACAGGTAACTTTTCTAGTTACTTTTAAAATAACCTTTTAAGCTTTTGAGGTTCATTTTGGATGTGATTTTTCATGTTTTATGCCATTCTCTTTATGCCAGGAAATGTAGCAAAACCTAACAAAAAGTAGAATGAAATGCAACTAGCAACTGCATGAGTTACTAAAATAATTCTAGCACCATTAACATTTGCAGTCTGATTGGGGATAGTATTTGTCATGAGTCATATAAAATCACTGTTCAGATTTTACAGCCGATATGACACCAGAATTCACCTCCAAACCTCAGAGTGGATAAAACACAACCTCCCACACAAGGCTTGCAGATGATAATAACTCAGTGGGATTTTATTTAGTTATGAGCAACTAGTGTTGCATTCATACAAGCTGCATAGAAAGTCCTTTTAGTCTTGGTTACAAAACAAATAGTTCTTGAAGCTTAGTGCTTTAACATTCTCCCAAGTAGTCTTTGCAGCATTAGTTTAAACAGAAATTACAGCACAACTTCATAAATCAACAGTCTTAAACATCAGAGTCTTCATAAGCAACCACCAAGTCTGTTAGCATGGCTTCCAGCTATACAGTCATTCCTTTCTCCAGCACTTTCTTCTTGCTGACTTTGCTGCCCTTGTCCTACAGTGGGCTTCACACACCCCTTTTTATATGCGTTACAGGATCTCACCTCTTTTCCCTGATTATCACCTGTATGCTTCACAGTTTGTTTTCTACTTGCCACTCTTTTCTCAGTTGTAAAACACTTACTATTACTTCACTACTGCTAACAGTTACTTTCCATACCCAGCTTGTTGGGGGCAATTAGCTTACACATTGTAACCACTAAGGACTCTTTTACACGGAGGCACTTAACGATTGCTAAAATGCCAGCAAAACATTCTTGAAGCATTCCTGAAGCATAAAGGTGAGATAGCTGGTCACGCTTATTAATCGTCATTGAGGCATTCCACTTCTCTCCTGTTGTCAAAGCGTTTGCAGAACAGTCATTTCTTGAATAACAGAAGTTTCTGTTTTCAAGACATGGCTGCTCGGTGAATGCTTTGACATTGGGAGAAAAGCAGAATGCCTCAATGATGATTTAGAAGCGCTACTGGCTATCCCACCTTCTTGCTTCAGGTAGGCTTCAGGAATGTTTTGCCGATGGTAAGCCTCCATGTGATAAGGGCCTAATGGAGTGCTTAAGCAATATAGCGACACTGATAAGCGATATAGAAATGTACTTGCTACTGTTATACTAAAATAGTTTGATATGTTTATCCCTCTGTAAGAGATGTGGCACTGAGTATAACAGAATTCAGCCAATGTTGTACAATGTATAAAAACATTTACCTCTTTAAGACAACAGTTTTCCATTTTCCATCTACCTCTGCAATGTAATGAGAGAGTTATACAGTATGGGGACATAATAGCTACAAGAGTGAAAGAGAAAAGACACTGTTTAATAGCCATTGGATAATGTTGTGTTTCTTAACCACATCATTCAAAAGCCTTTTAAAACAAGCATATTGTATGTTACCATATGCAACAAAAGTAATGTGGTGCAACAGTGTCCAGTTGTTGGGCAGGAAGGGTTATTGTTGGTCTACTTAAAATATTAAATTATTTATAAAACCCACTGAAACACAGTTTTAAAAGCCTTTGGAACTTGCATCTCTTTCTTCATTACCCTCAAACTTGTATATTATATTTTAAAAGTCTGCTTTGAGACCTTTTCAATCTGACTAAAAAACAAATGACTTACTAGCAGTAAATAGCATAATCAGTGGGCAACAGACACATTGGAAGAATAATAATATCATATATTATTAATATGCCAAAATTTGTACCAGTTACTTCTAGTAATTGCTTTCTTAGGAAATGCCTAGTATACATGACAGACGTTATAAAGTCTGTAAAGAGAGAACCAATCTTGAAAGGCAAGAGAAATCTTTACCTGGTCCATCTAGGAATGGAGGGCATGCTGTAGTTCAGCTGGTTGACAGTGGTATTATCACTGACATACAAGCCTGCATTTCATAAGTGAAATGCCTTTGTGACATTGGACCTAAATATTCTGTCTTTCTCCTTTATCATCTTGTCTTCTATTCATTTTTCACTTTTCTTTTTACAGTATATTTTTCTGTTGTTTCTCATTTTTCTCTGGTCTACTCTTTAAAAGAAAGTCCTATAGATACTCCACTCTAATAATTATAACTAGGTTGGGGTGAAACCCACTTCGGATGTGTTATGTATCTACAAGACAAAGATGAAAGATATATGAGAATGCAGAACCATGAACTAAAACCTTGGACTGAAATAAATATGAATGATAAAGTACTGATATGAATTTAGAAATTATGAAGTGATCTGGGGAATAATGATTTGGGAAAAAGATCTATGGTTGATAACAAGTGATAATTTATTATCTACATTATGGAAAATCTCTATGTTAAAATCAATTGCAGCTAAAATGTGCAAACAATGCTTTAAAATGATATATCAGTGGTATAATACTCCACTGAAACTCAGTTATATAAATAAGCAAACACCAGACAATTAATGGAGAAATTATAAAGCTATAGGAAATTCATTTCAAATGTGGTGGTAGTGTCCAAATTCCCAAAACTGGAGATTTCAATGAAATGGGGGGGGGGGGGGGAGATAACAAATCGAAAAGTACACTTTCATCAGCACTGTGTTTATTCTTTGTTTATAGAAGAAAAAGCAAACAAAAAAGTAAAAAGTTAATTAGTAAAGAAATCTAGCATCTAGCAACTCGTATAGTGATTGCTAAAAAATGGAAATGCCTACACAATTTTTGGCATTTAGTTTCTAGAATTCCCAGTCAGCATGAAGAGAGAAGTTGTACTTCAAAAAGCAACTTTTCCAAACTCTGCATCTTACCTAAGCAGAATAGCCAGAGCACTTGAATCCTTAGTTGCATCAAAATTGCCAATTCATTATTTGTGAACAGCTGCTTTTGCATGTGTCCAGTCATCAAAACAACAATATATCACATCTGCTTTAAAAGTGCTACTTCTCTATCAGCATTATACTTTTTTATGAAAGAGGAAAGCAATAATAATCACATAGATATTTGCTTACTTTAAACTCTTCCTACTAACTTAAGTGACAGCGTCAGTTTGTAACAGGATAGATGTTTCCTTGTTTCACCTTCCACAGTTATACTTCATGCATTGTTACATGCTGTAACTACACACTGTAAATGAAATGAAAAGAAAGAGAGAGAGAAGGGGGGGGAGCAAGAAAAAAGCTATAGTTAAAATTAGTATGTTGCCTGGAAAATTATAGATTGTAAATCCTAGTAACTAAATATAGAATGTAAATCCTGAGGTTTTCTTATGCTCTGTAAAGTCCCATGTAACTTGCCTCTGTTATCAATTTCTGATAATCATTAGTGGTCCAAGCAAACATACATCATGATAGTGATCAACTTACATTTGGTAATGTGTAGACATGGATGAGCTCACACCTATAGCCCACATACAGCATGCATGTCCATTCTGGATGGGGGTTTCTGGGAGCTGTACTTAAAAACAGATAAACAAACAAATAAATAAATAAGTAAATATTTTTAGAATTCCAATCCGTGAGTTGACTACATACACAACATCAGCTGAAGGAGTGCTTAAGGATTTCCATACACACTTTAATCCCACTGTAAGTGATTCTACACTTTACCTGACTGCTTGAGCTTAATCTATGGCCCGGTACAGACGGGGCCCGAAGGACGCCCTCGTCACGTGTGAGGGGTGCCCCCCGCCCACATTCCCCTCACCCCTCACACATGATGAGGGCGTCCTCGCTGTGCGGTGCTGAATAGACGGTGTGCGTCGTGATGATATCACTGCTGCGTGGCCTCCAGATGGAGCCGCGCAGCAGCGATGTGCTTGCACCGCCACCAGCTGTTTGTGAGGGCACAAAAGGAGCTGCTTTTTAGCGGTCCTTTTTTTGCATAGCCGCACTGCGCAATTTGGTTGCTGTGGCATGGCTACGCAGCAAAGAGAGATGGATTCTAGCCATCTCTTCCTGGTGCTCTGTACCATGCCATTATAAATATCATACTACATGTCTACAGTTATGTGCACACGGTATGTTTGCATTAAATATATATATGCATTTATTTGAAATATACATGTCACTTTTAATTTGCCTAAAGCATGAAGCAGTGTACAATGCAATTAAAAAAAAACCACAGCCCAAATTTGTTCGTGAGTAAAATAAAAATGCCACACTATAAAGAGTGAGCTCTTCAGAATTCTTCATCAGGCAGAATGTTATAGATCTTGGGATGTAGGAACATTCAGTCAGTGACAGCTGGTAGTTTCTATGTCACTGGGGCAATAAATCCACTCCAAGTTTTTGTCTGAAATGTCCAAAGTAAAATGAACCCTACTTCCAAGCAGGTTGAACTTCTTGAATAATTCCTTTGAAATTCATGAAACAGATTCACCACTTGACTTACAAACAATCAGATTCACAACCTCATGATTAGATCTGTGGTTAGACTTAAATCTAGGGATAGAGGTTTAAGAATTAGTTTTAGGTAAGATGTTATCTTATAGAGCCAATGTGATGTAGTGGTTTGATTGTTGATTATGACTCTGGGAGACCATAGTTCAAATCCCTGCTTGGCCATGGAAACCCACCAAGTGGCTTTAAGCAAATCACACTCTTTCAGCTTCAGAAGAAGGCACTGGCAAATGCTCCTTTAAAGATGTCTTGTCAAGAAAATCTTCAGGGCTGTGGCACAAAGTTGCTGCTGCCCTGATCTTACCAGGAAAGGGGTGGCCTCCCATCGCCCTTTAGGGGCAGTCTGTACAGCCCCTTACTTAAGGAAAGGTACAATCAGTACCTCCATCTCTAAAGATAAAAGAATGGTGGGTACAAAGCAAATTGTTCATTGCATTTATATGAACCCTGTAAAACAATTAAAACTATTACCAGTAAACAACTTCAAGTGAATCCCATTGTTCATGGGAAAATATTACACATTCCATTATTTTCCCAGATTCAGGAAACTGCTGCCCTGGAGTAGAAAATCCTGAAAGGCGCTTGCTCTCGTCAGTGGGTCAGGCTTGGAAATATTGAAACTTTAATTTCCAAATCAAGGAAAGAATACAGTTTTATTCAACAACATTGTTTTAGTTGTTTAAAGTGCCACCAAGAAATAACTTCTGTTGAAAAATGGGTCACTAATATCCAGCCGCTCTCCCAAAGTGGTACTGAAAGACTTTTGATGAAGTGAGAGCTCCATATTTAATTTTAAAGAGGAACATGGCCAAAGAGATTGTTTCTGTAAATCATAGATGATGCTTTGCAAAATTCAAGTTTTAGATTCATTACACTCGAAAACTATAGTAGAAAAGTAGTGTTTTAGTTTAGATGGCTGGCAATAGCTTATGTCTTACCAGCTGTAAGTGCCCTGAACTTTGATTTAATAGGATGCATCCAGGTAATTGTTTAGAGATGTTAAACTTTGTTTTTACTCTTAAGGTTTTTAATGTCTTGAAAATGCATTTCCCCCCTATTGATTTTATCCTCTTCCATTTGGCAGCATTGATTTGTTTCCCTGTCATTTAAATGGAACAAAACCCAGTCTGGCTTGTTTTTACTTAACAACTTCCATTTATTCAACCTTCTAATACTTTTTTCTTTTTCTTTTAAAACTGCAGCAGCATCTTCAGATGATGTTAGCACAGCTCTGAGAGCAGCGCTTGATAGTTTGCTGATGAAGTCAGAAAAGAGACACTGTATATTACTTTTATGTTGCTAAGAAGAGCAGAGGCACTCTCCTTTTCCCTTCCATTGTTCCATTCTCAGCACTTCTGTACTTTAAAAGGAAAAACTGCATTCTTCAGACATTACAGGGAGGCCATCAAAGGACCTGGGCAAATGCATAATCACCTAATCACTACATTTCCAGTGATCAACAGTATTTCAGGCTTTAGGCACTGCCTTTTGCTGGTATGTAAAACAACAGCAACAACAACCTCCAAACCCAGATAACTTATTGCACTCCATATGTTCTCCTTCTATGGCAGAGAATAATTTGTATAGCCAAAGAATGGCAGAACAGTGGGAGAATGTGAAACTCACAGTCAACCTGTGCATACATATATAAAGTTAAGTCTGTAGTCAGAGTTTGGAAAAAGTTCTTGTGTTAAATCACAACTCTGAGAATCTCCCAGCTATCATGGAGTAGCTATGATAGCCAGAAAACTATAGGAATTTAAATCCCACCAATAATGTACCCTGTGGAACTTCACATGCTTATGGAAATGTATTATTTGATCCACCTTGTTTTCTTAGAATGTCCTATCACCTCAGGTTTTTTATTGGATGCTGAGGAAATGAAGTATGTAGAGTCATGTGGCCTGCTCTGCTTGCTCCCAAGCTACCCCACCAAGATACCTGTGTGCTCTCAGTGGCAGTTGGAGATGCTACCTTATCATCAATGCTGGGATAAACTTTGACTGCCAATCCATTCAGCTTGGAACTGAGGAAGTGCTTTCTTTCTTGTCCATTTGCCACAGATAGGAGAACATTTTAGCCTTGTTTGAAACTAGTCTTGTTCTGGTCATGTATATGAGAGCACCAGCATGTTTCACAAGTGCAAACGTTTGTTCTTCAGCATTGGTAAGATACAACACATAAAGTATCATGATGCAATCATATGAACAATCACAAGAAGTTTAACATTTTCAGTGTTTCATGAATTTTCACATTGCTAATGGAGAGGAGAAAAAATGCAGAGATTAAGAAACTGAAAACTATATCAGTCAGGACAAGTGATTAATACAACTGATTTGTTAAGCAAAGGATTTAGACCAATTAGGAAGATTCCTAATCCATCAGTTCCAGCTCAGAATGTAGCAATTCAGAAGTCTAAAATCTGGGAGAAAATGGGTGAGGAAAAACTTGGGAGAATTTCTATTTTCAAGTACTTCACTGTGGTCATAAGATCAGCGCTACTAACATTCTCTTAAGTGTTTCTCTCAGACTTCCTTTCCCCCCAGATGTTCAAGTTCATATATATTTTAAGTTAATCAATACAGGCTGCCCTTAATAGCCACTCTTGCACTTCAACAGAGCAGTGTATGCGGGATGACAGAAATACAATAAAATAGCTTGTGTTGAATTACTCTTTCTAATGATCATCCACTGGTCAGGTCACATCCTTAACAATATATTTGAGCCATTTTATAGTGAAGTTAATATAAATTAAGGGTGGATGCATCTCTTTCACCTTTCAGCAAGTTTTCAGTTCTTTTTCCAGTCACATGTACATTTCTGAATCAGTTTGTAAGTTATTTTTAAAAAATCACATAAATATTTGAATGCTTTTAAACATGCATGAACATTGATAGGCATTATGCAATTTTTGTACTATTATTTCCCACATAGTTCATGCATTGTTGTACCCAATTTCTCAAGCGTATATGCTTTTGTATGGATTTTAGATTGAAAAATTGTGCTACAGAATTAGGAGAAGTGTGTAAACCGAAGGATACTTCCAGTCCAGCTTACATATAATTTAGGAAACTGAAAATTCAGTGGCCTTGTATTAAAATTTTTAACCTGAAGGATTTTGCCTCCATACTCAGTGTAAATGCAGGAGATTCTGCCCAATGTGTATTTCTGATGATTCATCAAATCCCTGGTTGGTAGTCTTGTGATCATCAAATTGCTCAAGCTACAATATGTGACAAGATCAATACTTCTCCAACAGATCCACATTTGAAATTATTATCATTCTGACATAAAAGTTGAGTGCATTAACTTTTTACTTTAAAAGAGCTAGGGATGAAGTAATAAAATTTTACTAGTCAGGTTTCACAATTCCTAGTTTAAATGATGGAAGTGAATCCTCAAAATTCCATGAACAAAAATATGTTTTTAAAATATCTGCCTTCACCATACATATAATATTATGTTACTGACAGTGTACAGTGGTGATGAGGGTTGGCAGATAGCCTCTTACTCACTGCATGCCAAGCATTCATTATGTTGACAGCCAGTCCTCATTTAAGTGAGTTTGGACTGGAAAATGTTCACATATAGTGTGTACATGATCTGAAACTGTCACATCAATGTCACTGAAAAGAATATGCATCATTGTAATATTGTGGAAGCATGGTGAACCTGTTTAATGGAGGAGGTGGGTAAGGGAAAGATTGTGCATGTGCAAGCAGGGGATGTGGAAACAAAACAGGCTCTCTGAACTATTCATAAAAAGAATTATTTCCAATACAGTTCCTGCATGCTTACTTACATGAATAGGAATACGTGTGATGAAAGCTAGGCATAGCTGGGTATATAGCTCTTAAAACTGGGCCATTCACTCACCTTTCTCTTCACAGTCACAATTGTTTTGTCTGGCTTAACTTCTAACGCAAGAAGTATTTTGTCCTCGTGGAAGGAATCTCTTGCATGATTCCGAAACCTGATTCACTAAATGGGAATTCTGTGTCTGGGTATGCATGGATATGAAAGAAGATTGTATATGTGTTCATGAGTTACGCTTGCAGCCCCTAGTCCACCGCCCATTGCTGAACGATTGTCATTTTGCACTTTCTCTAAAAAGATTATATAGGGGCCTTTTTGCACTATACAATTCCACAATAGTTCCGCTTCAATTGACATGCTTGCATCCCGTGGAATTCTGGTGTTTATAGCTTGGTGGGACACTAGAGTTCTCTCACTGACAGTTCTAAATCCTGTGCCATAAACTGAAAATCCCAGAATGCAGCAATGACAGGTGAATTGGAATTATAGTTCTATAACTGTGTAGTGTGAAATGCCCCAGGTAATACCCACAAGTGCAAAACTGAAACTGTTTTATTTGTCTGTCACAACTTTTGCATACAGCGGCCTTTTGTGTTTCTCTATCCAATACCAGGGTTCAGGAGTGCACAGCAACTGCATGCTCCTGACCCCTAGTACATATGGGAGGCGCCATCTTGATGCAGCGCCATCCACACAGCATGTGAGTCCATGAAGTGTCTTGTGCAATGCGTCCAAATGGCACGGTGCACAAGACACGTCACTGTGATGTGCCAGGGTGCAAATAATGTCTTGGCAGCAGCGTGGGAAACGAGCTCCATTTCAGAGCTCCTTTTTCCAGCAGATCATTGTCTCTGGCCGCCCCTTTCTCCTAATCTGTACCGGTCCTAAAATGCTGTATCAAGCATTATTTTTCATGCTGCTAACATTTTGTTAGTCTTTATAAGGACTTTTTTGTCAGCCATTATTGCTATGCAGAAAAATGATGGATTGCACAAGTAGAAATTTCATTGTATTGACTTACACTGTTGTTGTTGTTAGCTGCCCTCAAGTTGACCTTGACTCATGGCTACACAGTAGATGAGACATCTCTAAGCCCATCTATCATCTCTTGCTCTGCTTAGGTCCTGCAAATTCAGGCCTGTGACTTCCCTGACTGAATCTGTCCATCTGGCATACAGTCTTCTTTTCTTTCTACTATCCTCCACCTTTCCTAGCAATATTATCTTTTCCAATGAGCCATGTCTTCTCATGGTATGGCCAAACTACAACAGTCTCAGTTTAAACATCTTCGTTACTCTCAGCACTTTTCTCCAGCACCACATTTTAAATGAGTTGATTTTCTTCTCTGCAGAAAATATCATATGTAAAGAACTGCACTACACTCTTATAGTGCTGCTATTCTTCTTTTACTGCTCTGGCTGCCTCCCAAGGCATTCTGAGGTTTGTAGTTTAGTGAGATCTAAGAACTCTCTGGCTAAGCTTTCTGAATGCACCACCCTAAACTGAAAATCCCAGAATGCAACAGGAGGCAGCCAGAGCATTAAAAGTGGAATAGCAACACAATAAGGGTGTAATAATCTTACACTTAAAAGATGGAATAGTGAAGATAAAGTGGGCCCTCAGTATCTGCAGGGGAGCTGTTCTGGACCCACCCCTTCTAGCATATACCAAAATCCGCAGATGCTCAAGCCCCCAATGGAGGGAGGAAGAAGGAAAGAGGGAGGAACGGAGGAAAATAAATAGGGTGAGGTAACTGTCTCTCACTGTTTCTCCTTCCTTCCCATCTGTGAACTGCTGCAGGCTGAGTCAGAAGAGAGGGAGAGGGGAAAGGAGGAAGCTGTTGCTCCTACTCGAAGATGGCAGATGAGGAGACGTCACTTCTCCAGTTCCGGAGTGGTGGCTGTGGCAGTAGCAGCCCTGACACTCCCACTGTTGGCTCCTCTGCAGAGTGCCCCAAGCCAGCCCAGAAGCGCCACTGGCGGGGTTCAGCTGAAAGCACTGGCCTAGACTGTGTGGCTACTGATGAAGCCAGCAGAGAAGCGCTTCTTTTTCTCTGGGGGAGCATCACTGAAGAGGAGGTGGAGACCCTGAAGGCAGAGGATGAGACTGCAGTGGGGGAGGTGGGGGAGGGAGGAGGAAGCAGGGATGGAGCTGCCCCAAGAGTGGGTTGAAGTGGCGGGCCTGTCCCAGGAGGAGGTGCCATGGCTGTGGTCACAACAACAGCTGCTGCTGCATCACCATGTGCAGCTGTCTCCACTTCCCCATTTTTCTGCATGGATCCTAAAGACCCTAAATATGAAACTCTCTCCCACAGCCCATTCCCAATCTAGGGGATAACATGTGCTTGCCATCGGTGGATACTCAAATCCACAAATTTCAAGTCCATGGATACTGAGGCCCACGCTACAAGGAAGGAACATCCACAATCTAAGATATGTAAATGACACCATACTACTTGCAGAAAACATCACAGACTTGGAACAATTACTAAGGTAGCTCAAAGAAGAAAATGCAAAGGCAGGCCTACTGCTGAACATAAAGAAAACAAAAAATAATGACCACACAGGATATGTGTAAATTCAACCTAGACAATGAGGAAATTCAAATAGGTAAAGATTTCCCATACCTTGGATCAAGTATTGATAAGAATGGAGACTGCATCAAGAAATCAGAAGAAAACTAGGACTGGGAAGAGCAGCTATAAAAGAACTAGACAAGTTCCTAAAGTGAAAAGACTTACATACTGAAGCTAAAGGGTACAGTTCTGATGCTTGCTCAATGACTCACAGTCATATCGCTTTCCCAACTAAAGGATGGGGAAAGCCATATGGAATCACACATGAAATAAGCTTCTTATGTTTTAGTTTGCCTGGCTCTCTTTCAGTTCTTCATGGTACGGAATTTTCAGAATTCATTTGTATGCACCGTTGGCTTAATGAACTTACAGATCTCCACTGAATGGAAACAGTGATAATGCTTTTCTGATCATGGGAGCTCTGTACATGTGTTTAGCTAAATTTTCTTAGAGAACCTTTGCAGATCCTCATGCTCTGCCTATAAAGGTCTACATGGCAGCTAGGTGCACAAGGACATTTGGGATGGGGCATATTGTACAACCATATTTCATTTTCCATTTCATTCCACATAAATGCCTCAATAGGCTGATATGACATGGGCATTATATAAAACTACTCTTAAGTAAGCTGCCTTTTAGTGATACTCTGTATTCCAGACCATTCTGTTGAGGACAAGTGGATGGTGTGGTCCAGTATGATAGAAACTGATGTGCTGGTTGGGGTATGAAAACCTTCAAACCACTGAGTGGTAAAGTTATTAGCTTTTGGCCCAAAAGCTAGTTATTAGCTTTTGGTGTTTCAACTGTCCATTGAGTTTTTCACTAGCTGTCTAAAACAAAATTCAAGAGCTGTGGTAGAGCTGTATGCAAGGCTTTTTTGTAAAACTTCTATCTTGTGTGCCAGTGTAATCACATTGCAGATCTCCATGTGATGGTAGGGATATGTAGTGCTAATGTTGAGATGCTTCTTTTTATTAGGACTCTTGAATATGACAGGCAGTTTCAAATAACATGCAATTCTCTTGTTATGATAACTTTTCTGGTCTATTTTTGGGCACAGCTCAAAGTACTTCTTATGATTATAATATAACCCTAAAATTCTGAAAGATCATATTATGCCATATGAGACTGCCAGAGCTTTGAGACATTTGGAAGAGGTCCTTCCCATGCTCCTGCCAGCCACAGAGGCATGTTTGCTTTGGATGGAATTGATGACATTCTCAACAGGTGCTCCTAAACTGTGGATCTTCTTACTGAGAGAAAGTAAGCTGGTACCTTTCCTGTTGTCCTTCCACTGACAGAAAACGACTTATTTATTGAGCTGGGCTTTTGGCTATGGACTGCTTACTGGAAAGGGGGTTCGTTCAATGTAAACATGTTATAGTATTTGGATTGTATTTTAAAAAGGTAAAGGTATTCCCCATTGACAACGTTGTCAAGTCATGCCCAACCATAGTGGGCAGTGCTCATCTCTGTAATAAGCCAAAGAGCCAGCGTTGTCAGAGACTACTCTGTGATCATGTGGCCAGCATGATTGCACAGAACACTGTTTACCTTCCCACCAAAGTGGTACCTACTTATCTACTTGCATTTGCATGCTTTCAAATGGCTAGGCTGGCAGAAGTTGGGACCCGTGATGGTAGCTCACCCCATCATGTGGCAGCTGGGTCTTGAACTGCCAACCTGCTGATCTTGCAATCAACAGAATCAGCATCTTAACCACTTGAGTCTCACATTCCTATTTTGAACAAAAATTCTAGATGTAAATTCAATAATGAATGAATAAAATATTTTTCGTGTCCTCATTTGGGAGCATCACCTTATGGAATCATTTTCATTACGTTCCCTATCTAGACTATACCTAAAAGGTTTTATTGAAGGATACCCTAATTTTTAAAACAGAATACCATAAAATAAAGCTTGTGAAACAACTCTAATACTTTATGTTCTCCAATCTGCCTTTATGTGGCTTTATTATTCTGACGCTCATTATTACCCATTTTGGTTAAAGCATGTGCTTGATTGCACTACTCAGTGCACATTACAATCTTGGGAATGTTTTTGGATTCTACTGCAAAGTTAATCAGAGCTTTTTCTCTCATCTCTTCCTCTCTTCACACTAAACATGCTAATTTTAACAGGGGCTTGGCATTTACATGATGTGTAAATGTGTGTAGAAAGGGCCATATTCCTGATGCAAATGAAGAAAAAGAAGAAAAGCTTTTATAACCTTGAACACTGACATTCTCTTTTTCAAAGAGAAAATGGATACCTCCATATACAGTAGGCAACGATGTATTAATAGAGAAGTGGCTGTTATACAAGAGGCTTATAGTGCTTTTCAAAGAGGCCTTTCAATGTCGCCAGGAGTTTTGTGCTGGTACTGTCTTCTTATGACAAATCCACTGCAAAGATTTACCATTAGGGAACTTGGGGTCTGCATTTCAAAGGAACTACCAAGAAAGGATTATTATTCCCTTGTCTCACTCTGTTGCATTTCACAGCCCCCTTTATATTTGCAAAGGGATTTACATTAAAAAAAGAAAGAAAAAGAAAAGAATGGCAAACCCATAATGCTCCTGTATTCTGGTATTCACGGAGGAAAAAATGTAGCTCATTTGAATGGAATAACATTCTCAGTTCACTGATAATCACCTATTTATTTGATCCTCTTACTTGCTTGATAGTAGCTGTGAAAAGAATAAAAATGTAGGCCTTTGCATCCCGGCAAGAAATCTATAACAGAATAAGACTACCTGCTCCTTGTGGATGTTTTTGCAGATGAAGCTGAATTAGTGAAATGGGATTTTGATTGCTTATACAGCATAAATATTGATCAAGGTACAAAAAAGAGAGGCAATCCTGCAAGTTAGTGTTTTGTAAACAAATACTCAAGATCACAGCACAGGAAATCTTTAGAGATTCTTGTTTGTGGTCACTGAGTCAATGGCTGAATACCTTATTGATGAGAAAATTCTGCCAATGGGTTTTTTTATAAGGCAGAAAAAATGAGGTCAACAATAACAATGCACATGCACATGCACTCACTCACTCACACACACAGTTACCCTAGAATAGCTAGGTCAGGGCCTAAATCTGGGGGCATTGGGTGGGACATTGTCATATTATTGGGGAAGGTGTCTTTGTGATATCATATGGCAGGAGTGGGCAAAGTTTGGCCTCTGGACCATAATGAGCAATCAATTATCATTTTGCAGCTCTTAAAACTATCAAAATCCACAAGACCTCCCCACCAAATTCTATTTTTGGGGGTCCCAAATATCTCAACCCTCATCAGTATGGCTATACCGCCAAATCTTTCCTAGTTTAACCCTATAATAAAGCATGTGACTGTCTTCCTGGAAATGATGCCATTCTTGCAACAAGAAACAAGAAAAAACAAGAAAAAGGACTTTATCACATGGCCCAAAGTGATGAGAGCCTAGTGGGCTGCTCCTGTCACTATTGCGCTATTGTGCAAAGATTACCACAATTCTGTTAGAAACATGGGATTTTCCCATGAATGAAAAGTGGCACTAGAATTACTCTTTATTTAAGGCATAATGACAGCATTATGGCAACATTGTCTGATAATATTTGCGCAACTGTGTGATAGTGACGGGAGCATCCTGCTATGGTCCCATCACTTTTGGCCATGTGAAAAAAGTCCAAATATAAGAAGATTCAAAGGAGCAGCAGAAGAGGGAAACATGATGACATTTTCACAAAGATACAAATAGTCACATTAACAGTTCCCCACTTCTCAGCAATTCACTGCCTATCCAAATACTCATTTTCAATATGCATTGTTTGCAAGCAATAATTGACTTCATCCTTAACATAGATCCTTAACATGTTCTTTTTCGTTGCCCTCTTTATATAGAATCTTGTGCCATATATATATTCCCTCTTTTACAACACCTACCTGGCAGATATGAGCAATTTTATGTACATTATCTTCTTTCAGATCGCAAGGAACTGGTAACTATAAAAGTTGCCAAGTTCTTTGCAGCTGCAATTATCTGCCATAAAAACTTTTTAATACAGAAAAGGTTTTGTGGAATGAGGATGTGGTATCCGACTGTTGACTGTGCCAATGTCTTATAATAATGTGTGAATGTTGTGACACTATGGGGGATGGGACTGTGGGCAATCTCCCCTTCTACTTGGATATATAGAAGATACATATCTTCGTTCGGAGTAGAATGTTGATATATTTGTGCTACGGCAGTACACCTGATGTTACATGTTTTGTATTTTTGCTATATTTTGGTACTGGCCATGTGACGTAATAAATTCATTCATACTTAACATAGATTACTGACATAAATCTATACGTCTGTGGCAGTCACAGGCAGCTATGGCCCCCATGTCTGGGGTTTTAAAAGAGCAATCCAAGGTACTGAGCCCTATCCACAAAACAGATTCAGCATCTTGGATAGCTATTTAAAGTCTGGAGTGGATTCAGTCCATCACTGACATGGACGCTCTGGCCAGTTTTGTTCAAGTTTACCCCTTTTCCTACAAGGTGTGAATCTGTGTTTTAATATGCTGTTGCTTGTGTGAGAAAGGGCAGACAGACTGATGGCCTTAAGCCCAGGGAAGCTAATAATGTTCAAACAGATTTTAATAGAGGTAGACACAACGAACATATGTACAAATGGTATTGATCTCTCCCCCCGACCCCTTCTTGTCATGTCTATGGGATCTTCTGGAGTTAAAGTGACCTGTCTTTGGTCCGGCTTTACAAGTTATGAAAGAGCAGATTGGACATGACAACTGTTTTCCTGAATAATGTGTCCCTTCATGAAGATTTAAAGAATAGTTTTAAGAATACACAATATCCCTGAAGTTGAAAACTTGATATAATGATATAGTATAAAAGACTGAATTCTCTGGACAGACCTACACCCCATAAATCTTTTGACTGAACTGTGATGAATATATTTTCAGGCAAAGAAGTTAAAAAAAGAAAGAAACCTGCTTCATTTTACAGAGTGATTTCCCTTCACTGTATATGATTCATGCTCTTGACACTTTTACTATAGTACTACCTATTTTTATTTTGCCATTGGACAGTCTGTATATAATTGGCATTTCCTTGGCTGAAGAATCCATTTTGGTTCTGAAAGAAGCCAGGAACCTTGGCACAAGAGCGATTTTGTGTATGGGTTTCCTCCTCTGATTAAATTAAAATGAAACACTTTCTGTCACTACAGAAACATGCAGAAGTTTGCTAGTTTGCCAAACCATCACCTTCCAGCTGACAAACCTGAGAGAGTAGTTTTGAATGACAGGAATGTGATACTGAACTTTTATTCTGAGTGACATTTCAAAAGAAGATTTTTTGGAAAACCTAACAGAGACTAAGCCATTAGGAGGGAGACTGGAGTTATCCCCAATTTTTTCTACTATACAAATTGACTATTTCACATAAATATTTAATTCTGAAGGACTGGAATATAAAAGCCCATCTTACTCTGCAAGGTTGAGATCTCAGATGCCTCACATAGCAATCCATTAAGATTTCCTCCCAAATCAAAACTCAAATACAGATTCTGAATGGATTAATTTCACTACAGTCAAATTCCACAATTTTATACAAATTTCTGATACAAAGATGTAGAATAGGTACTGAATAAAATCCAAAAGAAGTTTTCACAAATCTGGTAATTTTTCAGTGGCAAGAAAGTACAGAATTTCTCACAGTCCCCCCCCCTCCCAAGTTATGGTTCTGTACTGCAGCTCCCAAAATCCTGCAGCCATCATGGCCACAGAGGTTTCAGTTCATTGCCAAGATTAATTTTTCAAACAGATAACAGTCTCCTTTGGTTTCAAATGTAGCATTTATTTGTGTTTGAAACTGACTGAAGACACCAACTCCTGACATAGAAATCGGAAACAAGAGGGTGAAAAGGATGTGGTATGGGGGGGGGGGGATAAAATAAATGTAACATAATCATGAGTGATTTCCAGATTTCTTGCAGTTAGTGCACTTCTGCCCTGTAAAGGATGGTAAGATGAAGCTGCTAGATTCATGGATGAATAGTTTAAAGTGAAATAATGGCTGTGATTCCATTTTTGTTCCCTTAGCTATGTAACCACCTTAGTTTTGTAGTTAAGTTGTGTCTCAATGCCACCCTCCATTCTCATTTACTAGGCAACAAATACTGTGAGTGGCAGGGCTTGCTCCCCTGTTGATCAGGAAGCAGCTGACTGATGTTTTTTCCCATCCCCTCCTGTGGGCTATCTCCAGTATGACAGTCAGAAGCAGGGTCCCTGTCACATATTACATCAGATATCACTTATGGAGGTGTAGAGTAGAAACGTTGGTTAGCTGTTTTCTGATCAGCAGGAGCTCAGATCCCTGCCACTCATAGTGGATGCTGGTCAGTAACTGAGGACCTTCACAGTCCTTACATATTAAATTAGTGAATATATATGGATCATGAATGTAAACCAGTCACAAATACTAGGGTCCAAAAGACACTGCAGAAATAACCCAGTTTGAGACCTCTTTAACTGCTCCCCTCAGTACTAGCGAATCCTGGGAATTGTTTATTGTGGCATCAGTGTTCTCTGACAGAGAAGACTAAACATCTCACAAAACTACAGTTCCTAAAATTCTCTAGCACTGAGCCAGGGCAGTGAAAGCGGTCTCAAAATGGATGATTTCTGCAGTGTGTTTTGGATCTAACTCTACATTATGCATCCATAAATGCCTTAGTGAATGAGGCATCATCATCATCATCATCAACAACATCATCATACCACAACCATCTCACATATTTAAGCAAGAAAAGAAAAAAGAATGTAGAAAGGAAATAGTGAGAATATGTTCTGAACAATACATTCCTGTTTCTTTTTCTTATGTTTCACTTGTTCATTGCAAATTACCCTTTTCCCTTGAAAGAAGTATAACCTTCAAAGCACTAGTAAATATGTAGAAATATATGCCAGGCAACACTAAGGGAATGCACAAAATGTGATCATGATGCCTCTTGTGGTTTTTCAATATGTATTTTTTGTCTGCTTCTTATCCAAACTGTATTGTCAATCCTGCACTTGCTGGGAAGTTAATGTATTTACTATGTGTTTTAAATATTTATGAGAATAAAGGAAAAAGCCACAAACTGTGGGTCTTGCAAAAAAACCTTAATAGAGCTGGTATAGTGCAATTTGAATAATCGCCATATCTTTAATGATATGGAAAAACTTTACTTTGTCTTTTGTAAGTAAACAAGCAATTGAATTCTAGCAATATTTTAAGAAAATATTTGTTGTCTGTATGGGTGTCTGCGTGTGCATTTGGGATACAGACTAGAAACAAAAGGTTGTCAAACATTCTTTTCCCTGCTAGCATCTGAAATAGAACATTTTCTTCTCCCTTTATGGCGAGATGAAAAAATTGCCAGTGCAAGATGACACTATTACATTTCACCATCCAAAATTGTGTTTAGATAATGCAGAGCAGTATGGAAAAAGAGAAGTAGGAGTAGTAGTTGCTTGCCTTCAAATTATTTCCAACCTATGCTGACAGTAATGTGAGCCTATCACAGGGTTTTCTTGCTTAGATTTGTTCAGAAGGGGGTCACCTTTGCCTTCCCCTAAGACTGAGAGAATGTGTCTTGCCCAGGGTCACCCAGTTGTAACCCCACAAATAAGCCATCCATCACCCCCAGTCAACCTTGATATCAGCTTGGTATTAAAAGGGGTGTTTGGTCACACAGCCACCAGGGTGACCTGACACATGAACAATAACCTGCCCCAAAAATTGAGATCTGGCATACTTGACTTGTGAGCACTAGCACACATAGACAGGATAGGTCTTTTTGAGGGTAGAATTGGCATAATTCCTTCACATGGATGTACGATGAAGCACAATGTATCTGGTACTTGACAAAAGTACAGTACCTGAATTGCTATCAAGCTACCACCTTTTACATTGTTAACTCTTGCATGCAGATCGGAGTGAATGTCTCTGAATGAAAGCTGGTTTCCGCTTGTGGCTATAAATAAAGCTAACTGATTTTGAACCTACTTCTGGAGTTCTGGGTTTGGAACTGATATACATAGGCTAAAAGTCCTGGTTTGAGTTACCCTAGCCCTCTTGATGCTTCCTATTGAGCAAAATTAATTTCTACCTGGAAGTCAATAAGTGAGTGGCCTCCTGGGACCCCCTGAAATTTGGGTAACACAGTGGATTTCCATGGCTTGAATGGAGATTCAAAGCATGGCTTAAATCAGTGCACCACAAACTGCTGTAGGTGTCTTGTATTACCTGAAAGGCTCAATTTCTAAAAGAAATGGAAGGCGGTGTAGTATTGTGAGCCATAATCTCTGGCTCTTTGAGCAGACCAACCAGGCATGGGTGTGTAGAAACTATACTTTATTACAGCTTGTATGCTCATGGGGACACATTACAACCTCATTAGCACAAAAGAAACAACCAAGACTAGATTGTAGATTGTGCTTGAAAATATCTGTGGAAGCATACACACACCTAAATGTATCTGTGAAAATTATTGAAACAAATCAGAAGCACTGTTACACAACAGCATCTTGCACCAGGGTGTTGTATGGTGTGGTGGTGGTGGGCTTCAGGGGCGGGGCTTCCAGGAAGAGCCGAAAGGTCCCACTCCCAACTCCCTGCCCCACTTGGCTTTTCTTCAGAGTAAAGCTGTGCAGGGTAGGGATGGGTGTGTGTGTCGGGCCCTATCCCTCTTTGTCCCGCTTGACTTTACTCTAAAGTAAAGTCATGCAGGTCAGGGATGGGGGGCGTACTGGGCCTTCTCCCTTGTTCCGTGTGGCTTTACTCCTGTCTTTTTTGCCTATGTGATAATCTCCTAAAACTTACAGGTTTAGAGTACCTGCACTATCCCAATGTCACCTGCTCTTTCAGCACTACCCATCTCAGAATTCCTTGTGCAATTATTGGAAGGGGGAGGCAGTAAACAGAAAGGGCCAATGACTGTAATAATCAGGGATAGTAATGGCAGGCACCTCTGGAGCCAGCACTGTTAGTTTACAGGGACAAAATATGTGCAAATTAATGCCTACTACTATTACTGCTTCCAGACAGACAGACAGACACACACACAACTGTCTTCTGTAAATTAGGATATATAGTTACCCTAGCTACATAGTATACTGGGAACAAATATATTCTTCTTGACAGGTGTGCATGTGGCCTAGACGAAAGGGATGGTGCTATTAACAAAGATCTTTAAAGAAATGATATTCATCATAATGAAGTCCTATCTCATAGTCCTAGGGGTTCCTAAAGCTATCTTAGCTGGAGATTTCTTTTGAACAGCCCTGATTTGGAGAATGTTTGAAAGATTACACTAGAACTTTGAGTGCACATAATATATTACTTGGCCTATTTCAAACAATCCTTTGAAATGAGTGATTATTATTCCATTTTAGAGATATGGAATTACAATTGGAAGATTTGCCAAAGGCCTCCCCAAAAGATTACAACTGTATCAGAATATCCTTGATCAAAGTCAAACATATCTCCTTCGCCGGACTATGCTGTTTCCAATAATAAATCCATCAGCACAGCGATCAAGGTCTCTGTAGCTATTTACTGCACACGGTACAAAAACATATCATTGATTATCCATTTCAGTTATTGGTTTCTTTTCACATTTGGCATTGTACCAAGGATCAGTAATACTGGTGACATAATACTTTAACACAGCCAGTAGCATAATACCTTAGAACCATTAGCCTAAGCATAATATCACAATCTCAAACTAGAGACATACTGATGGTGATAGGAAACAGAGCAGAGGTATGGACTGGATAGGCCCCAAGATGTGGCTGAACTGCAGTTCCAAGCAAACAACTAATGGTTGGGAATACTGCAAATTGGAGTTCAATAACCTCTAGAAGACTGCACCATTCACATCCATTGTTCAGATAGTGCCCATAATTTCAGAGGGCTTGATCACTGCTACTTTGGAGCCTAGTTGTGGATCCTGCATCCTTCTGATCCATTTTGGATTTACAAACGTTAAGAATAGTGATCCAACTATACGAAGTAAGATCCCTATATTCCAAAGCCCTACTAGATTTGCCTCCCTTGGACTGTAACGCCAGCTCACCTATATGTAAGACCCTAAAGAAAGTGGTTAAAACAGCAACATGAAAGAGAAGAACTTCATGGTGAGAAACACAGATACCCAACCAAAGCCTCCAGACCACTCTCAGGATTGTCTGGGAAAGTGGCTCCCTTTTATCTACTACCCACTTTCTCTCTCTAGACCACCCACCCAAGGTCTTGCATATATTAAAATCTCTGGTTGCACTGAAAATCCTACCCCTGTAATGTGGAGTTCCTTGAAGAGAATGTCATGGTACAAGCATGGCAAAGTGAATTCTCTAACCAACTTCATTAGTCTATCAGATTTGAAGGCCAAGGAATTGATGACCTCCACTGTGCTCATATTGTCACACTATAAATGAATGAAGGCCCTGGAGGTTAGGCCTAAAGGTGGGCCATGTGCAAACAATAAAGTCTATGATGAATAAGCCCTTATACAGGACTTTATTGCATCGCCTCTGGTGCCTGACCTACTTCTTCCAAATTGGGCTTAAATTTGGAAGTTAAGCTGATTTTATCACATGGACATTTCCCTCATAACAGCTTCCCGTTCCCTCCAGTTTTGAATTTTAGCTCCATAAGTCACTTTGGTGGCCATTTCTCCCAAATCAGAAGCTTCAGAATTGGAAAAAAAATGGCAACCAAAGTGACTTATGGGGCCTGAATTCAACACTGGAGGGAATAGGAAGCCGTTTTGAGGAAAACATCCATGCAATAAAATCAGCATAACTTCTGAAGTTGAGCCCAATTTGGAAGAGGTAAGTTAGGCACTGGAAGGGGTGCAATAAAAGTCCACAGATGGGCCCAAAGGCATGCCATGTGTAGTAACCAGGGCTTAACTAGTAACCGAGACCAAGAAATTTTAGGACTGAAGTCTGACCGCTTGACAATGCAATGGCCCAAGGAGACCTGAAACCTACTGGAGTAGGCCTGAACCTAGACCACATATTGATAAAGAAGCTCAACAAAGACAAGGGCATAAAAGGAAGTAGGCCCAACCTAATTAGGCTCGTCTCAGAAGCAAACTATGTGCTGGGGTGAAACCTAAAGGGGGTGACTAATTAGCTAGGTACAGCAGCCAGTGTCTGGTGCCATCAGTTTATATGCCTGACCTGCTTGAAGATTCACACTAGGGAAAAGGCCATCCCAGGACAGCAATGTCTGCTGTCTCCAAGTCCATGCCTGTTGGTGTTGAAATCCCTCCTTGCTATTGGTGCTAGGCATGTTGGGCAAATTGAATGACTAGCTGGGAGGCAGGTTCCATGGACCACAAGACCAACTAAAACCCCCTGTAATCCCAGCAGCAGCATTTACATCTTACCTGAACTAGCAGTAGGAATACAGGTGTCCTCAGACTCTTCCAAGTCTGCTTCCAATGCTAGAGTCACTTACACCCTCCTGCAACACGGATGGTCCAACTGTCTCCTGATTTTTATCCTGTTCCGAAGCATCAATGCAAGGCAATATGCCTTTAGCCAGGCAAGCTTTATTAATCCTTTCTGAAGAACCTTTGGCTTCTTTCTTATGGCCTGGCTTGTTTGTTTTTCTCTAAAGCTTCTAACCTAGCCAGTGTCAAATATGTATTATCCACCCACCTTTCCTCCTCTGATGAAGAAGACTCCACTGAGGAGGGAACACATGGGAGGGAGCTTCTTTGCCCTTGCCCTTAAAACCACTTTTACCCTTCTTGGGGGCCATAATCCCTATCAGGTTCCTAGAACAACATTCAAAACACCTGGGCAAAAATCCCCAAGGAGGCCCATAAAATTTTTGGAGGAGGGCCTAAAACTGCACCTATACCCAGGTTGCAGTGCAAGCCTGACCACTAAAAAATGAGAAGGGATTCATTACACCACTTGTGTCCATCAGGCAACTCAGACACCCACCATCCTGTTTTCCTGACCATATCCTTGCCTTGCCATCAAAATAAATTAATTAAATGAAATAAAGTTTTAAATTAAGTGGTGCTACATAAATTAACTAAAAATCACCTGCAGCTCCCAATGGCCAATGCTGCAAACGCTCTCTACACCCTCCCTGGGCCACCAATACACCACAGTAAAATAATCTAAGAACTTAAAATTCTAAATAACTATTCAAATGAAAGTATTTTTTTCAGAGTTGAGACACACCAGCGCCAGCAAAGCCCAAGTTGCTTTGTGACCAAGATCAGCACAACCAAACCGCCACTTCAATGTTCACATCGCTACTTGCCCTCAGAGTCTCTTTGAACGAAATCCAAAAAGAGGAAGAAGAAGGGTGGCAGGAGATTTTAAAAGCCTAGGTCTTCACCCCCACTCCTCCGTCAAGGTGTCCAGTGCCCTGATATCACTAACTTGGCTTCTATTTCATGGAGGCAAACAAATGTGCCTCTCTCTTGCAATGTTGTGCAGTGCAAAGGGATTCAAAAATAAAGATTTTATTAAAAAAACCTATTGTCAGGAAAATGAGCTGTGTAATGAAATAGGCTGTTGCATCACAAAATATTGGAACAACACATGAATCAGAATATATTAGATGTGTTAATTTTGATAACAAAGCAAAGCACCTGTGGCCAAATGTAAATTACTGTTACCCTTTTTCCCCCAAGTCTGACCAACAGAGAGCATTGGAAAGAGAAACACAAGCAGTGTTCAATTACTTGTTTTTATATTGTTTGGGGAGAAGGACTGATTTGAAAGGATGCATGAACAGAGCTACTCACAAATGAGTTAATCTTGCATAGGGAAAACAACAAGTTAACCATGAATTTATCAGTGGGTGAATTAATTGCTCATCCTGATCAATAGTGAAACATCATTTATAAAATATGCTTCTTACCTTCTGAATTCTGAAGGAACTCAAGCAAGCTCATATTTTAAAGAACCTTACTTATCTAGGTTTCCTTGGAGACATTGTCTTGGCGGACAGTGCTGTAATTATGCTACAAAACATTTGCTACTAAGTCTAAATTTAATTTGATTTTTATAGCTGCAGTCCACTGCTGACTCAAAAGTTTCAAGTCAATACATTGAACACGGAGAAAATGGCTTGTATTCCCATCCTCCAATTCCATGTTGCAAGCTCAAACTACATGACTTCATTTCTCATTAGTGCTGTCTGGGCAGAATATTTATTAGATAATTTCTCAAAGAAATCATGATGGCATAGAAAGTTCCATGAAGCAGTGCATTTTTCAATGCAAGTTAATTAAAATTATATTAAAATCAATTGCAATAAAATAATAGTGCTACTAATAAAGTCATACTAAAAAGAGGAAACATTCTTGGTAAATAAATTGATCTCATACAACTGGTGAAAAGTATATAACAATTATGCCTGGCAGACTTCTATGGAGCAAATTTTTGAAAATTATTTTGAAAACGAATCAATATAATGACATGCTGAAGGCACTCTGGTTCCCTGAGCATCATCTTATCAATGCTCAGGTTCTTCTCTGTCCCATTTATTAAGACATTTTCAGATTTGGAAAAGCCTAAAATTAATGAAGAAACCTGCAACCAAATGACATTCTTACTCCTTATACTAGAACCAAATCGTGGAGAAGACCATGTTGTGCCTGCTTTCCTTGCAACTATTAAAGATGTTCTCCATATCAGAAAATGGGCAAAAATGTGAATTCAGCACCACACAATTTGAGTCAAACCCAGACTCTTAAGAGTTAACGATTCAAAAATTTGGTAAAATCTCATCTCCAAATGATCTGAACAAATTTAAAAATAGGGCTTTGGAAAGATTTTTTATGGGGGGGGGAGGTGACTGGGTCATGCTGGCTAAGTGGTTATGAACACAGTAGTACAAAAATGTATTTTTAATGATCTCAGGCACAGATGTGGGATCTATTTAGCACAAATGATAATTAACTATCAAAATGGGCTTTAGCTGACAAAATGTAGGTCGTGTCCAGCACATTATAATACATGGCAATGGACTGATAGCTACTGATTATGTTATGACAAGGGAGCCACATGTACTATAGAAGTAGCCCTTAATAAAAGATTTGCCTGTTACTGGGGGAAGTTAAAGAGGAGGTGCTAAGGCAGGCTTTCTGTTGACTATTTTTTTTTAAAAAAAACCAAAAAACCAGAAATAATGACCAAGGAGAATTTACATAAATTCAAGCTAGATGACAAGGAAATTGAAATAGTTAAAGATATCCCATATCTTGAATCAATTATTGACCCGAATGGAGGCTGCAGTGAAATAATCAGAAAAAGACTAGGACTGGGAAGAGCAGCTATAACAAGCTCCTTAAGCCATAGTATTTCCCATTTCCATGTATAGAGCTGGACAGTGAAAAAAGCTGATAGAAAGAAAACAAAATCATTAGTGATGTGGTGCTGGAGAAGAGTGTTGAGGATACCATGGATGCCCAAAAGCAAACAAATGGGTCCTAGAGTGGATCAAGAACTGGAGCTCTTCCTGGAATCCAAGGCGTATTACAGACCGCCCGTTTCGGGCGGCCTGTAACCGGCCCTTTCCCTGCCGGATCGGGGCCTCAGCTGCCACAACAGCAGCCTCTGAGGCCCCGATCTGCCGCTTTCCAGGCTACGGGGAAGCGGCAAAAGGCCACTTCCCCGCAGCCTGGAAAGGGGTGTCCTTGGGGCTTCAAGCCCCAAGGACACCCAGTGGCGGTGGGGAGGATGAGAAAGGGGCCGCTTAGCACCTTTCTGCTCTGCGTCACTGGTGCAGCCATATAAAGGCTGCGCCCAGTGACGCAAAGGTGGAAGGAGCTCTAAAACGGAGCTCCTTCTGGGGCCACTTCTGTGTCACCCCGTTTGGAGGCGGCACGGTCGTGATATAGCCATGGCGGCGCCTATGTGTATAGGGCGCTACCATTTTGTACACACTCTGTGCGTGCTAGGGTTGTACACACTCTGTGCGTGCTAGGGTTATGGGCATCAGGAAGTGACGCCCCTTCATAACCCTAGTACGCGCGGAGCGGTACTTTACGCCTGTCTGTAATGGACCTAAGATAACTAAATTGAGGTTGTTGTACTTTGACCACATGATGAGAAGAATGGATTCACTAGAAAAGACAATAATACTGGAAAGGTGGAAGGCAGTAGAAAGAGAGCAAGACCAGATACCAGATGTATAGACTCAGGGGAGATACAGATGGGGAGAAAGGAGCAGCGAGATGCTGCCCCTTTCTCCTGTGGATCGTTGCCGCAGTGACCGCACATCATGGCAACAATGTGCCTGGGAAAATGAGCCGCGAAATGCGGCTCCTTTGTTCGCTGCTGCTGAGATGCCATTAGCTCTGATTGGATGTGGCGCATGAGGCATGTCATCATCATGTGCCATGTGTGAATGGCGGTGCGCCAAAATGGCACCCGTGGCACGTGCTAGAGCTCAGGTGCGTGTGAATGATCTGCTCTCTCAAGCCCTAAAATCAGCCCCACGCCAGCACATAGCACCAGTCTGTACTGGGCCTCAGTCAAGGAGGACACAAACCTGAGCCTGCAAGACTTGAGCAGAGCAGTACAGCCAGGAATTCGTAGAGATGTCTCATTCACAGGATCACCATGAGTCGAAGTCAACTCAAAGGCAGTTAATCATAAATAAAAAATTATTTTGAAGTAGTTGAAGTTTCTGAACATTCTGTAAAAATAAATCCCATGCATGCAGTGCTAATATAATCAAAACAACATTAGAACTAATGCCTGATTGTTTCTGTGGCCAGATCTGACACCAGTAACGATTAGAGTGGCTCTGTAATTGTTTCCTTTAATAAACCGCAAAAATATATAATTCAGATATCATTAATTTCACTTACAAGTATTTATGAAGTCCTACATGGCTTAGGAGTTTATGACATGAAGGAGATTGGGAGTTTATCCTATGAATATCTCGAAAAATAGCGTAATTACACAAAATGATTTCACATGGCATCACACAAAACTCACCATTAAAGAGATCACAAAGAAACATTAACACACATTTTTTTTTTTACTTTCAGGATTTCAGCAACAATGCATTTCCAATATCACTTTATTTGCACAATTGTGTGTGATAATCATTCACACGATTACTCACAATTTTCACTTTATTTGTGGGATGCTTTAAATGCGCTTTAATTTCTCTTTAATGCCAAAATTAGCCCCAATGTGATAAACTCCTTAGTTAGAATCATAGAATCATAGAGTTGGAAGAGACCACAAGGGGCATCCAGTCCAACCCCCTGCCATGCAGGAAATCTCAATCAAATCATCTGTGACAGATGGCCATCCAGCCTCAAGAAAACAACATTTGCTTTCCTCTATTCAGTTACGATGTTTAAGATGAAAGTGTCCTTTTCTCAAGATCATGTATGTAAAACCTTCAGAAAACAGGAAGGAATGAAGGATTGGTCTAGAATGGTTATTATTCTGTTCACTACAGCAACCAAGCCTTAAAATGCACATCAACAAATCAATTTTTCTGTCTTCTTTCTGTCACTGTCTTGACTTCTTATTTAAAGAGTAAATACACTTGGAAATCTCTAAGACAAGGAGAGCAAAAGAAATAACAATTGATTGTGACTGTAATGTAAGATCCTATACATCAACATAAAATCTTTGCCTTATGGGCTTTCACTGAGCAGTGACTGTGAAATTAGTGAAGTCTGAAGTTCTAGTTTTAAAATCCTTCAGGTCAGACAGGAGTTAGCATAGTACTTCTGTTTTCAGGTATGGATAAGTAATAGAGGCACTATGTTTTCACTTATTGGAATTAAGAGGGGAAATTGTTTCCATAAAATCCATATTTAAGAGCAGCTAGAAAAGTCATTTCAAAGCTCCATTTTAGCTGCCTCGAGCTTAGTGCTTTCTTTTCTTTGCCATTTTATATCCAATGTTTTCTCCCAAGTCTAAATTGTCCAGTAATCTGAGGTTTGTAGCAGCAAAATGATGATGCTGGGCTCCCATAAAGCAGTGCACTATACAATTAAGCTCCTGTCATTTGATTCAGTAGTTTGCATTTCCCTGCTAAATCCAGGCTCTGAATGTAAAAATGACAAGTGATTTTTTTAAACATATTTGCATAGTGAAAGTCGTGCATAAAGTTGTTTGTGTGACATCTGTATTTTAATTATGAGGGGTCAATACCTCTATTTCCAGTTTATTGTAATAATCCCTATGCTTTTAAAGACACCTAGTTCTACTGTACTATAGAATCAGCTGGGAGGGTCTGCAAAAGAGGATTAGTGTCTGCATGAGCATATCAAACAGACACTAATCTTCTTTTGCAGACCCTCCCACTCTGAGGCCTGCCATTAGCAACAGAACAATACACATGCAAATCACTCCTGCCTTTCCAGGTCAGACAATATATATACCCAACGCCTTTCCAGGCAAGCATTCTCTGAAGATGCCAGCCACAGATGCTGGTGAAACGTCAGGAAGAAACTCTTCTAGAACATGGCTACATAGCCTGAAAAACCCACAAAAAATATAGGCCTCTGTTTGTTTGTTTGCTTGTTTGTTTGTTTTTGCTTACCTGAACTATTTCTGTATGGATTCAGGGACAATTGGAATTGAATGGGGTAGCAATGTAATCATTGGCAGATAGATGGGAAGTGATAATTGAACATGCAGTGATGGTGCCCCCTAGGTCCCTGTTTGGTGTAGGAGACATCTTCAAACTTGGAAGGGCATTGCTATGGGGTAGCAGACTGCACTTGATGACACCTCACCAAGGTGTGTGTATGTGTAAATACCTGGTGGGGAAGTTGCTCACTGTCTCTCCCAACCATTCCACTGCCCATGCCACCAACTAAGGAACCTCTGCAAAAGGAAGGGATGGACCGGGGGGCATGGAAGAGAAGGAGGAGTAAGATGCCACTGTCCTATTGTAGATCAGCAGGGAAAGGGGCAGCAGAAGGAGAAGAGGCATCAGGTAGGGAAGAGTTCTCCATGTGCACTGTCCACCTCCTGATTGCCTCACTACCCTCCCTGTCCCAGCCAAGCTGCCTGGCAATGGCACACACCCCAGCCACCATTCCTGCCAGACTACACTGGGTGACATCAATCCTAGTGATGCCACTGAGAATTGATCCTACAGGTTATGGGTCTTAGGAGACTACCTTTGGGTCATGTCTAGACTGGGGCATATTCTCCCTTTATGCTATGGGACTTAGAAGGAGGATCCATAGGATGATCTCCCTTCTGGAGGGTTGGCTGGGTGTGAGCCAAAATGATGGCTGACACTTAGAGTTTGGGTATTTTACTCAGAAGTGACTGAAGAGGAGGTTAGTTTGGGATCCCTTTTGAAACTGGCTTCTCTCCCCTGCAGATACTTAAAACTCAAAAGTTCAAGAGTTAAATAATTAATAATGAAGCCCTTTCAATATCCAACTCTGTTGTCTCGTCTCATTATTTCTCAGTTAGTAAGCAGTCACTTACTTCCTTTGCTTCATTCTAGCACTCAGATTACTCTTTCCATTATGTTTTTATTGTTGTTGTTGTCATATATGTGTGGAAGCTGTTGCTTGAAATGAGAATCAAATGGCATTTTAAAGGAAAGGAAATGAAGTTCATTATAGAAACTACATCAGCAAGTAGTGAGATACAGTTGGGATGTCAGGGCTAGCTGCAGGTCTAATGGAAAGACAGATATTAGACCGAGAGTGGGACTGAAAAGGGAAATCATCCTTAAAATATCACTTGCAGGTAAATCTGGACCAATCTACAGATTGTCCATAAAAACAAAACAAAATCCAAAACATCTGGTCTGGGAGGGGTTTACTTAGGACCAACTGCTATTCCTTTACACTGTATAAGAGTAATTCTCTAGGGCTTTTCATTGGGCCCACTGGTTTAAAAATGGGGAGAGTGGAGAGAATGAAAGGTAAAAGTAAAGGTATTCCCTATTGACAAGGTTGTTAAGTTGTGCCCGACCATAGGGGATGGTGCTCATCTCTGTTACTAAGCCAGAGAGTCAGCACTGTAGACACTACTCTGTAATCATGTAATCATGATTGCATAGAATGCTGTTTACATTCCCACGAAGTGGTACCTATTTATCTACTTGCATTTGCATGCCTTTGTACTGCTAGGTTGGCAGAAGCTGGGACTAGTGATGGGAGCTCACCCCATCATGAGCATTACAGACATTACATACAAAAATCTGGCAAGATCTTTAAATTATGGGGTTGAAGATGGAGTTGAAGGGATAGGAAATAGAGTTAGAAATGGAGACAGGAATCACTGGTACATGTGCAGGTGTGACATGACACCTAGCACTGTCTGCTGGGATGGAGAAAATATTGGGACCCCATTTGTGGAAATGAAAGACTGGTAGTTGTCATTCACACTTCTGCTTCTTTTTTTAATGGTATGTATATCACATATAGCAGAAGTATAAAGAAATAACACATATAGGTGAAACTGGATATTAAATATTTATTAAGTGGTGTCATTACTTAGTTGAGTAACTAGCTGACCCCTATATTCATTGTATCTGGATTGGATAATTTTATTTTTTGGAATTATAGCATGGAAAATACAATAAATCCTTATATATTACTATATTTTGAAGTGAAACGTGAGAGGAAATAAGATACTTAACTGAGATAAGCATGTGCATTGAAACACCTACTCTTTTGCCTTTAGGAAGAGACTTTTCAAAAAGACGCACTGCCACAAAATGTTGCTGTCCTTCAGATTTGTCCCTGTTGCAATTCTTGATTTATGATTTCTTCTTCCATTCCTATTGGTATATAATGTTGATTACAAATCATCTGGACAGGAAATGAACCCCAGTTATTTTAAAAAAATAAAAACAAAAATGAGAGGGTAGCTATGCTAACCACAAAACAAAATCCATATGGTAGGAAAAAACTTTATTAGACTAACCAAAAGGTGCAAAACATCATCATGCTAGCTTTCGAAGTCCTCTGGCTTCTTCATGTTAAAAATGGCAAAACATGATGGTGTCAGAGTCACAAATTGGCATCTTGCTTGGATGCAGATCCCTTTCCTTAATGGCAAGATTCAGAGAGGATCTAAGCAGACAGAAAGGTCTGGCCACATGGCAATGAGATATCTTGGAATATAAGTAGTAAACAAAATGCAGTAAAACTTGCATTCTCCTTTGCCATCAACACAGTACCTCCCATTGGCAGGAAATAGGTGGTGGTGATGGTGAGAAGTTGTCTAGTTAAGTTGATCACATTGGCTTTGCTCCCACTATAGACATGGGATGTAACTTTAAGAAAGTGGATATATTGCATTTCCCCATTGCCAGGAAACATGCAGCCTTATTGCAACTCGGTCTTCTGCGAAAAATCCCATTTTTGAAAAGATACGGGAGGAGTCCGGAAAAACCTGGGTTGCAAACGGGCTGCATACTCCCCAGTAATGGGGGAAATGTAAAAGTTACATCCCATGTCTATTCAGGAAGCAAATCCAATGCAATAAACTCGTTAAAAGCCAAATATGTGCTGTGGCATCTTGATTTGGGCCAATTTCTTCTCTGTGCTAACTGTGGATCTGTACAAAGTTCAGCATCTTTATTCAGACGCTGCTGCCCCTGAATACAGTTAGATTTACTCAGTCATCAACTTTATGATTGCATTTAGAGTTGCCAAACTGAAAACTGGAAAGGGCTCCTGTACCTTTAATGGCTGTGTTGAAGGAGAATTGTAGCTGGTATGGATTGTCAGACAACCAGGTAACAAGCCACACTCACTCAAATTTCTTTCTAGACAACCATTAAAGGTACATGAGCCCTCTTCAGTTTTCATTCTGGCAACATTCATTTTAACAGTCACTTTTGTTTGATTTTTTCCAGCTTTGTTGTCTCTTTCTATACTTTGGGCTCATTCATACTTACATATTCATACTGAGGAGATCTGGGTTTCCTCAGTGATGCCATCCCGGATCAAAGTTCCCACTACATTTGCCACAAGTGAATCTATCTGTAGCATTTTATTCCTATTTCCCATTCACAGGAGGAGGAAGGAGGAGGGCAGCAGTGTAGTGGCAGCAGTGGAAAGAGGAGGAGGTGGTGGAGGAGGAAGAAGAAGGGAGGCAGTGGCATGGTGGTGGGAGCAGTGGAGGGAAGAGGGGGGGAGGAGGAGGAGGAGGAGGAGGAGGAGGAGGAGGAGGAGGAGGAGGAGGAGGAGGGAAGCAGGAGCAGCGACATGATAGCAGCAGCTGTGGGGGGTAGAGGAGGAGTTGCCTAGGAGGGACGCTGCCACAATAAACACAACACCAAAGTTGGAGGAATGGCCACAACTTTATTAACTCAACATTAAAACAGTGTAGGGTTGGCCCAAAGCATGAGGTCATGATCTGTAAAATCGAACAACACCCCGGTTGATGGATGACTGCAATTTTGCGATGACCTATGGGCTAGGGAACGCAATCTTGCAGCTATGTGAAGTTCTGATTGCCTCTTATCCCTTAAGCCCCTAGTCACCGGGTAACGTAATAATGTAATGGCCCCCGCAATGGCCATAACGTATGCCCTCAGTATACCTGGGTCCAAAGGACTCCCTCTCCAGTGCTCCATAGCCCTGGAAACCACTCTCAGTTGCCGCCCCTCAGTTGTGACAAAAAACACACCAACCCTAGGGAGGGAGGGTGGGGAGCCGAGCAAAAATGGCCCCAAATGCCGGGCAACAAGGCCTTATATAGGCCACTGCAAAGAGGGAGGGTCCGGGAGCACACTCCTCCCCTCCAGGGCAGCCAACCAATCAGCTCTCTGGAGGACCGGAAACCAGGACCATAGAGAGGTCCTCCGAGCCGCCTAGAGCGGCCAAAACAGGAAGTTCCTCCCCAGCCCCTCAGCCAGCCAATCAGATGATCTTTTGGCCCCAGCAAAGCATGCTGGGCTTACTGACGCCCCCAGCAAAGTATGCTGGGGTGTACCAGGCCTGGCAGGGCCTCTTGGGTTGGCGCGACCTCCCATTGGCAACGCAGCTCGTTGGGGGAGTCCGCTGGCTGTTATTTGGAAGGAAGAGGAGAAAGGGGGAGGTGGTAGCACGATGGCAGCAATGGGAGCGGTTGAGGGAAGAGGAGGAGGAGGAGGAGAGGAGGGAGGGCTGCACTTGAAATGGGGTCCCATATGATCTGGATTGATTTGGTAGTGTGTTTTCCCTTCCAAAGATCTGGACTGTTGCGGCACCCACCAAAAGATGGTAAGGGACCTGGTGCCAAATGCATATGGTTAAGTGGGTGTTTTCGCCCCCCCCCCCCCCCCCCCCGCAAACTGCACTGAGTGCATTCGGGGCCAATATGAGCAGCACAGAAATAATATGGGTTCCATACTGGGTAATTTCATAATGTGAATGCCCCCTTTGAGAGCATTCTTCTCTGTTGGAGTCAGTGGAATATATATCAGATCTGATGGAATGTTTTGAAAATCTCTTGTCTTCTCAAAACAGAGAGATGCTAGACTCCTTTCCTATAGTTCTTTCCTTCTCTTGGCAACATATTCTGAAATTTAACGTCCTACATCCCACAATGATGTATGTTATTTGATAACGGCAGTAGATCATGTATTACTTGAGGCAACAATTTAATATTTGTGCATCCTTTCTTATAATTCTGGATACAACAATACCATCTCCTACAGATTCAACTCTATCCAGTCCACTCATTTTCTTTTTCTCTTTCTTATAGCTGCTACATTGCATTATTTTAACTCTACTCTTCTATTTTCTTACCTCAGTTTGAATTATTTCTTTGTGTGCTTTTCGTACAGTGCTGCAGGCCTTGACTGGAAAAGGAAGTGTACTTATCACTGTTTACCCTGTTTACTAGAAGATAAGCTCTTTCAAAAACATTCTTGCACAATTTGAGAAGAATGTGTGTTAGATCTACAACTGGAAGATCCAGAGATGTTTCAGTGGATTATGCTAGCTGGCCTCTTAATAGTACAGTCCATAGATGATTAAAGAAATACAATCTGTTGATTGTATGAGTCGGGCTGTACAATCTAGGAATAGGGTTACCAGTAATTGTATATAAGGGTTTTATGGCTACATCTAGGTGAGAAGTGATTGTTTTCTCATCAGCCTCTGAAAAATATTGAGAATGCCTGAGTTCTATCCAATAATGTGCTGTGTACAAAGGATGTACAAGCTAGCATGTTGGAGTGGTACTGGAAACCAGAGTTTGAATCTTTGCCCAGCCAAGGAAACCCGCTAGGTGACCCTGGGCCAATCACATCTGTCAGCCACAGAGGAAGGCAAAGGCAAACCACCTCTAAATCAATCTTGTCAAGAAAACTCTGTAATAGGTTCACTTTAGGATTACCATAAGTCAGAAATGACTTGAAGTCACACAACAACAACAACAACCAGGTGATAGTGTGAAGTGCCTCCAAACTCCACAATTTATCCAAAACTTTCTAAAACAAACATACACTTGTTAAAACTGAACATGCACAGGATCTATCAACATGCTTAGTTCAATACAAACAAAACAAAGCAAAAACAAAAACACATTATGTACTATTCAATTTGCTGAATGCCTGAACATACAGAGAAATTAGCATGACTGTGTGACAAAAAGTTGTCACCACAAACTTGCTCTTAGCTAGTTTGATGCACCACCTGTATGTACCGTGCATGTTCAGTCAGTATTTTCACTTATATGCCTGGCTGACAGCTCTACAAAAGAAAGTGGCCTTCATGCACCCGCACACACCTTTTAGCTTGTATATGCATTGTACTACATATTGGTAGCAGACATCATATACACAGAGTAGAGGTAGTTACTGCAGTTTTGCTCATACTGTGCTCTCTTATTCTACAGATTTTCAGTCAGGTTGCTGGCTGTATGATTAGTACATATAGATGTCTATATGTGGATGAATGGAAGGAAGGCAAGGTAAGGCTGGAAAGTGTGCTGGTGACTCCTCTCATTACCACAAAACGTATGCCACTGACAAATCACATCATATATAATGAATTTTAAACATTTAAGTTACTTCTACATTTGACTTTTTATCGTTTAATCACTCTGCTGTATTTGCTTATGGGAGAGGACATTCAACATGATATTTGCCTTCCAACTGTAATCCTTTATGTTTCCCCAGTACTACTTTTGCATTTTCTTTTATTCAACACAGTGTCTTTGGACTGGTAGTATTTGAAGACATCATTCTGTCTTCCCTATGCTAATTTTCCTTTTATTAATGAAAAAGGCACTTGGAAAAACATCCCATTGGTGACTTCTGGACACATGGAAGTCCCATCTTGGATGGATTGCAGAAGGATATTCTATCCAAAAACCTCTCTTCTCCTGACAGGCGACAGAACTCAGGCAGGACCCCTCTTTCTGTTGCTTATTGGTGGAGAAGGCAGGGAGGGAAGGTAATTCAGACCATGAAGATATGGTCTATTTGAACTTCCGATGGAAGGAAAAGCTAAGTGCACTCCATTTGAGACTGCAGCCTTATTTCTTTACCCCACAACTGAACTGAGATGAGACCAATGACTTCTCTATGGTCTGAATTGATTCCCCTTCCCTCCCTCTGCCACTGGTAAACAACAACAGTAGGGCACCTCCTGTGGCTTGAAAACCACTAGATGGTGGAAGCAGATAGAACTGTTGGCAGAGTTATGCAAATGTAGAATCTTTGCCTTTGCACTGATTTGCTGCAAGAAGTTGTAGTCCACTGATCTCAGTATATATATATATATATATATATATATATATATATATATATATATTGGTTATGCTGTTAGATGCCTTGTCAGGCTATAGATTTGTTTCCCTGTTTGCTGTTGTTGTTATTGTTGTGTTCTGCTGTTGTTGTTATTGTTGTGTTCCTTCAAGGGCAGGGGTTCCCAACCTGGGAGTCACGACCCCTTCAGGGTTCTCTCGAACCTTTCTCGGGGGTCACCAGGTTGGGATTCACCCCTCCTCCTTCTCCTCCTCCTCCTCCATGTGGCAGCTGCTGTCGCAGCTGTAGCTGCTTTTGCCACCATACGGGGATGGGGATGGGTCTTCCTCCTCCTCCTCCCCTCCTCCCCGTGGGTGCCAGCGGTGGTGGTGGCTGCGGCAGCAGCGAGGAGGAGGGGAGGAGGAGGAGACAGCCCCATCCCCATTCCCGTGTGGTGGTGGCTGTGGCAGCGGTGCCCACGGGGAGGAGTGAAGCAGGATGAGGCAGCTGTCACCACATGGGGATGGGGATGGGGATGGGGCTGCCTCCTCCTCCTCCTCCTCTCCTCCCCACGGGCACCAGCACCGCAGCTGCCACCACCACCGTCACTCGCAGGGAGGAGAGCAGGAGGAGGGGAGGAGGAGGGGAAGAGGAGGAGGCAGCCCCAGCCCCAGCCCCAGCCCCACTCGGTGGTGGCTGTGGCAGCAGTGCCCGCAGGGAAGAGGAGAGGAGAAGGAGGCAGCCACCACCATGTGGGGATGGGGCTGCCTCCCCCATACCTTTTCGCAGCGTCCACCGCTGCCACCACCACCTCATTCCCCTCCTCCTTCTCCACACGGCTGCTGCCACCGCTGCTATTGCAGCAGCAGTGGCGGAAGCCCTTGCAATGGCAGCCGTGGCAGACCAGGCTGGCATGGAGGAGGAGGAGGAGGAGGGGTGAGGAAGAGGAGGTGGAGAGGCTTCCAGCAGCCTTTGTGGCCGGAGGTCCTGCCCCTTCTTCTGGCTGGTGGCCTCCCTGATTTGTTTGGAGGCTGGGAAGGGGCGGGACTTCTGAACACAAAGGCAGCTGGGGCTTGTAGGTGGCCAGAAGTCCCGCCCCTTCCTGGACTCCCAACCAATCAAGGAGGCCACCGGGCAGGACTTTCGGCCATAATGGGGGTCGGGACCCAACAAAGGTTGGGAACCACTGCACTAGGACAAGTCGGTCATGGGGTTTTCTGGGGCTGAGAGTATATTACTCAGCCAAGGTCATCCAGTGGGTTCCCCGGACTAAACAGGGAATCAAATCCTGATCACCAGAGTAATAATCCAATACTCAAAGCACTACACAAACTTTGCTCTCAGAATATAGATATTCTTATAAATAAATAAATAAATAAATAAATAAAGGCAAATAATGTAACCAGTCAAATCAATATAAATAATCTAAACCACTGTGGAAAGGCGTTTTAGCAGAAGGGAGGTACTTTTTAGAGATATGTCCCTTCCTGTTGCATTGAATCAGCTTCCTTTCTGCTTTCCCATCTGCTTCTGGATTCCTGTCTTGGGTGTCCAAGGTGCTGTTGCACCATGGCAAGAGAAGCAGGATCTGTCAGACCTTTCTTATTCACTGAGCTCAGAAAAGCAACAGCTCTCACTGGTTGAAATCTGGTTCCCCTGAGTTGTAGCCTTTTGTCTTACTTCCAGGCTGCATTATTACTCTAGCTTTCCCTTTCACCTGAGCTCTCTGAAATCGTTTGGATATTTTTTTTCTTGTTCTGTCATTCTCTTAGCCCCAAATTAGGTGTGTTGGAAACCACAGATAGATCAGACTACTTTCCTCTGTCTTCATGTTTTATCACATTTTGACTGTAATTGCCTGTACTTGTATGCCACTTATGCACTTTACTCCTAGACCCTATATGTTTGTTAGACCTGTGCCTTGAGGTATAAAAGACTTGGTTTGGACAGAAGCTTGGAAAATTTAATTTGTGGACACTGGCCATGTTGCTTGGGGAAGTGTGGGAGTTGTAGTCTACACATCTAATTTTCCAATTCTGGTTGAGAAATTGTATATAAATGAGAATTTAAATTTATTTGCTTTGCTTTTCCTTTGCTTGGTTTCCATTCTGGGATCCATACTTCATGAAAATATCAGTGTGAGCTTTTCTCCTACACAGCTTCCCACAGAAGTTCCACTGTTTTTTTTAAAATTATTATTTTACTTTTCTTATCAGTCAAGGACAAGAAATATTAGTCCATCTAGTTTCCTGCTCTTTCTTTTAGATATTTAAAAATACTGTTGCAACCATGCAGATGCCATTTATCTGTACAGCTTCACAAGTGTTACTTCAAGGCTGTGTAACCTTGTTTTAAAAAGGATCAAAACCAAAAAGATCATTCAGTACAGAATGCATTTTCAGCTATTGTGTTATATCTCAAATTCATCACAGCCTCTTTGAAAACTGTCCTTTTTTCTCATTATTCACACTGCATGTACTTTGCTGAATGAGCTACTTTTTTATGCATCTAGAGTAGTTTGCTTCAGAAGAATGAATATTCACAGCAAAGCAATCTCTCATGAAAAACTTTGCACATCTCAATATATATAGCCCTCCAAATTGAGGTTTAAGAAAACTCTCATAAAACAGATATATTTCACTGTCTCCATTGAAGTGAAGTTCTGGAATGGATTCCACTATTCATGAAGGATACATAATCAAAGGAGACAATATTAAACCTAAACAATATTCAGGTCTTCTCCTTTGGCTCAGTTACTGTGATAGATGAACTATTCCATTTAAAATGCTTCACAAGTTATGGCACAGATAACATTTCCTGCTACTGGGAAGTGTGGAGGTTTTTACTTTGTTCACTGAATGCTTTGTCAGAAAGGAATGCTTCTGATGCTTCCATCTGGTGTCACAGAAGGCAAAGCTGCCACTACATGTGGGCCATTAACCTAAATGTGATCTACAACCTGAGTCAATGCATAAAGACACAGGGCTATGTGAAAAGCAATTGTGCCATCCATGTTTGTATAATTCAATGCTGTGATGGATGCTAGCATATTTGACTTGTTTTCTCCTTCTTCTCACTGGTAAAAAAGGGGGGGATATTAACAGCTGACTTTGTCATCATTGTCACTGATGCTAACAATACAAGGTATACAATATTGAGAGCTCTTCCTCTCTAAAGTATACTGGAAGAGAAGGATTATTTTTAGACAAGAGAAGGCCATCTGGCTTGTAAATTGAGGGCTATTGGTTCTTGCATTGCTGGTAGCCTTCTGGAATTACAAATTGCCTTCGGGGCAGATATCACCCATGTGCCTTTATATGACTGAGAAACAGCATGGCACATGAGGACTACTTCTAATTTGTCTCTGAAGTGGCTACCTCCTTTTGGAGGTATAAATTTTTGGGTACAAATGTTGGTCATGTGCACTGGGATTTTTCAGTACTAGCAGTGTTAATATTTTGTACAGCCAATTCCTGTAAAAGCCATGCCATGCCATGCCATGCCATGTCATTTCATGTGATCATTGCAATTGCAGGAACGAATTTATTATAGCTGTGTTGTATATAACACAAGGCTGAGAACGGTTGTAACAAATGGGTAGAAAGTAGGTGTTCACCAGGTTCTGATAGGAGCAAAATATCCTTGTGCAACATATACTGGACAAAACTGGATGGAGCATAGGCCCAATCTATATTCTCTGGAGTAAAAAGAGTCCCATTTTACTCTGGATCAGGCTAGAAATGCTGGGTGCGTGGACTGTGCACATGGTGCAGTTATGAAGGGGTGAACTACTGACTTTTTCTAGTTGAAAACTTCCAAATCCCCAGCCACAGCATTTTCATTTTTGAGCTTGTGCAGTTCTTCCAGTACCATTCCTTTTGTAGACTGAACTTTTTTTTACATCAGTGTGGACAGGACTTTTGTTTCAGAGCATTTCTACACTGCTTTTAATTTAAAAAATCCAAAGCAGTATACAATAAAAGCAAAAAGTTACAACTAATAGTCAGAAATCGAAAAAAGAAACTAGGTAATGAAAACATGAAGACTTTAATTTTCTGGTTTGTCCCCCAAATGTGACTTGACACTGTGGATTTCCTTACTAATGCTGAAGTCAATCCAGTACTTTAAGAGTTTAGTTAAATGTAAGTCACTGCAGTTTGTTATGTGTAAGATTCTCTTTCTCTCTGCCAGATTAAATAAAACAGGAGGGCCCCTGTAGAAAAAGGATTGGGTTGGAGAAACATGACTCAGTTCTAGTTCTAATCTGTCTATAAGGGAGACAATGGTGATGGTGAGGCTTTGCCTGGAATGGAGAAATAGAATATGTGTGTGAATGTTGAAGAAAATTGATTTGTTTGCTTAGCAGAAAGCAGTAAGTCACCAACCATGGCTCTTTCAGAACGCTAGACCCTTTAGGCCTGAAAAGCTGATGTCTCTTCCCACCATAAAAATGGTAGTGTTGTTCTTGGGAATGAGATGGGACTCTTTTCAATTCTCTTCCTCTGGTTATTTTATTGTGCTTTTTACTGTATATTATTAGGTGGTATGAGCTGTGACTCACCTCTTTAATATATTTATTTTGCTCATATATTGCTAGGCACTAGGATAATTAAGTGAAACGTTTTCCTTACGCCTCATTTCCTCCTCTTCTTGCTTCTCTCTCTCTTTATTCTCCATTGATCTTACTGTGTTCTATCCCCACCCTTCCTTTAGTGGGTCAGATGTTTTGAGGGATCTAGTTAGAACTATTGTGCTAATTTTTCTCAGCAATCAAGGCCACACAGAGAGAGTACATGTATTAAACTGTTTTAACTAAATCTATGGTTGGGCTACTTCAATTCATTCCTGAACTTCTGCTACAAACATTTCATTTGTATCATGTGAAACACAGACATATAACAAAATTTATGAATGCAGAATCACCTAATTATATTAGATTTACAGTATAAACTTGAGAGATTTGAATTAAAAAGTATGTAGAGAAGATGCTTTTAGAGAACAGCAAGATTTAAATTTAATTTTTTTTTTTTAAAAAAAATTAAATCTGAAGATCTTGTGACTGGGGATCCCTGGTTCTGCATGCAAAATATGTGGTCTACCTCTAATTTGTAGATTTCACTGCTTAGTTGGGAGTGGGGAGGCAGAAGGGATGTCATGATTCATTTATATATAAAAACAACCCCTACTTCTGCCGAGAGGCACTCAAAACAGTATCAATTAAGAATTTATTTTCCTTGATTCACTGATTGTTTTTTTTTAAAACCAGCTATTTATCACTGAATTTGCAATGGAACAGTGTCCTCTAACTGAAACAAATACATCATTTTTTTAAATAATCTTTAAAATAACTCCTTATTTATCTTTAATAAACAAGGCATTTGATGGGTAAGTGAACATTATACAGTGACTGGAGGGGAGGGGGAAAATAAGAAAGATAGGTGCAGATGAGTGACAAAAGTATATTGAACAAGTTGTAAAGATGTGATCCTATACATAGGGCAGCCTTTCCCAACCAGATGGTGTCTAAATATGTTGGACCACCATCATCCACAGATAAAAAATTGTATGATGGACTTTGTAATCCATCTGGAAAAAAGTCCAGGTTGGGGGAAGGCAAATTTAAATGAAAAAAGAGCACCTTTGACTTTGTTGATACTGTAATAAAATGTGTCCCTAGGGATAAGTGACGGCAACCTCCATTATCTTTAAATCCCATCTACAAAGTAGCATTTTCAATAACAAGTCAATTAACAGAGATTTAACCAATTAAATGATTTTCCATTAATGTTTTCAACAACAAATTAACCTTCCAACTTCCAACTTCGAACATTGAACATTTTCATATCTATTTTAAAACCTAACCTTTCAGGCTCTACTAGTAGCTGAAAAGAATAATACAATAAAATTCATTTAAAAGTACTTATTAAGTACTTATTAAAAAACAGAGGTAACTAGTTATTGAATTAGCAATAAGAGAAATAATCTGGGTAATCATAAAGTTTTAATTATCCCCTGTAAAAAAAAATTGACAGAAAGTTCATTTTGATTTGTAGTTGTTAACTTTTCTCTACATAGTCACCATCCAGATTTACACATTTTCCCCAGTATTTCTTGACCCTCAGAATACCATTATTGTAAAAGTCTGTAGATTGTACCTTATACCATTCTTCCACTCCATGAATGACATCATTTGTGCTGTCAAATCAGCAACCCCACAACAGATTTTTCATTTCTGGGAACCCCCCAAAAAAGTCACTTGGTGCAAGGTCAGGGGGATACTGCAAAATCTCAAAGCCACATGCCCTTGCTTTGTTAACTGCAACTTGAGATGAGTGAGCACCACAATATGCCATTTCCCCTGTAATATGTATCTAGCCAAATATGTCTCAGTGTGCCATTTCCTCTGCAACTTTGCCAGCATTTTGGACTTATATTTCTGGCAATCATTGACATCCATGCAGGATAACAGTGGTGCACTACTTTTAAAAAGGTTTCTTTTTTGAGGGACAATTTGTTTCAAATGGCTATGAGTTTCATAAACTGAACCAAGAGATCTTAGGTAATTTTATTTCTAAGTTGAGTACCCATGCTGGATGCAGCCTTTGAAGAGACACTGTTCTTACCATCCCTGCTCAGCTCTTACAGTGCTTGGAGCAGTGTCTTCCTTGACTGAATCAATTTACCTATAATGTGGTCTTCCAATTTTCCTACTTCTTTCCACCTTAATGAACCTTAGCACTAGTTTTCCTGATGCATCAACTGGTCTGATATATCCAAAGTACCATATCCTCAAAGTTAGATTTTTGCAAGAATGTTTGTTTGAAATAAATGTAAAGCAAAGTTTGAGAACATCTCTTGGCTAGTCTTTTAAATAAAGGGAGTGTAGTGGAGTCTCCTTCCTTAGAGGTCTTTAAACAGAGGCTGGATGGCCATCTGTCGGGGATGCTTTAATCTAGATTTCCTGCATGGTAGGGGGTTGGACTGGATGGCCTTGCGATCTCTACCAACTCTATGATTCTATGAATTCAATTAGCCTGAGTGGTTGGCTGCCTTTATTTTTACCCTGTTCTCTACGAGGAGGTATCATGAAGCAATACAGTGTGCCCTTTGTTTCCGCGGGGGAGCCGATCCGGACTCCCCCGACTAAAACAAATACTGCCTATGCTTGAGCCCCATTTAAATGAATGGGGTCCGTGCATGCAGTGGTGTGGTGGCGCAGCGGCATGTGCATGCCATGGGTGCGCACCCCATTCATCCCTATGAGATGCACAACCCATTTTTCCTCATGCAGCTTTCAGCATATGCTGAAAGCCCCATAAAGCATGCCCGTGTGTGATGTGGGTGCTCTGTAATTATCACTCAGAAGTTATTATGGTATATTGATGAAATTTTGGCAGTGTCATCATTGATCCCTAAGTGCATGATGTTGAGAAAATCAGCTCATTGTGTCCTTTATTTTTGTTACAGGTTATGCCAGAAGTGACTTAAGTGTAAGATGGAGAAGAATGAAGCTCACAGCATTTGAAGAGTAATAGTACCCGGCAAATTCATGATGAGATGATAATAGTTTATGGAAATGATTGACCATCATATGAAACTATTGTTATGTGGAAAAGTAATTTCCAAACTGGTCAGATGTCCCTCACAAAAGAGCCAAGACCTGGAAGGACAGGATCAAAATTCAAAACGAGTTTAATAGATTAGAAAGCTGGGCCAAAGCTAACAAAATGAATTTCAACATAGAGAAATGTAAGGTACTGCACTTAGGGCGGAAAAATGAAATGCACATATATAGGATGGGTGACACCTGGCTGAATGAGACTACGTGTGGAAGGGATCTGGGAGTCGAAGTAGACCACAAATTGAACATGAGTCAACAGTGCGATGCGGCAGCTAACAAGGCCAATGTGATTTTAGGCTGCAACAATAGATGTATATTGTCTTGATCAAGAGAAGTAATAGTGCCACTCTATTCTGTTCTGGTCAGGCCCCACCTGGAATATTGTGTCCAGTTCTGGGCACCACAATTTACAAAGGACATTGAGAAACTGGAGTGTGTCCAAAGGACGGCAAGTAAAATGGTGATGGGTCTGGAAACCATGCCCTATGAGGAACGACTTAGGGAGCTGGGGATGTTTAGACTGGAGAAGAGAAGGTTAAGAGGTGATATGATAGCCCTGATTAAATATTTGAAGGGATGTCATATTGAGGAGGGAGCAAGCTTGTTTTCTGCTGCTCCAGAGACTAGGACCTAGAGCAATGGATGCAAACTACAGGAAAAGACATTCCAGCTCAACATTAGGAGGAACTTCTTGACAGTAAGGGCTGTTCAACAGTGGAATACACTCCCTCAGAGTGTAGTGGAGTCTCCTTCCTTAGAGGTCTTTAAACAGAGGCTGGATTCTGTGATTCTATGATCATTGATGGATGATACACCCACAGTGAAGAAAGTGGAGTGTTTAATCCTGGAAGACAGATGAGCAACCATCCAAATGATAATGAATTAAACTGGTCTCCATTATGGTAGTGTGTGGAAAATTATTCATGATGAACCCCACATGTTTAAGGTGTCTGCACCCTGGGTTCTACATTTGCTAATCTTTTTCCAGAAATGGCATGACCTTTCAAGACAGATGTTGACACTGTTGGAACAGGATTAAGAGGATTTTTTTTGGTCATCTGGTACCCATGGATGAATCTTGGATCTATCAGTATGATCCAGAGACCAAAAACATGAGCATGGAGTGGAAGCATGTTGATTCCCCTCACCCCAAAAAGGCAAAGGGGCAAAAGTCAAAAGGAAAGGTCATGCTCTCACTTTTTTGGGGACTGTCATGTAGTCATTCTCATAGTCTACCTTGCAAAGGGGCAAACCATCACTGGCACATACTACTGCAATCTTCTGGACAAGTTGTGAGATGCTCTGGAAAAGAAACGCTACAGTATGTTCTCCAGAGGCATTCATCTCGTAGCTGACAATGCACCAGCTCACTCATCTCAAGTTGCAGTTAACAAAGCAAGGGCATGTGGCTTTGAGATTTTGCAGTATCCCCCTGACCTTGCACCAAGTGACTTTTTTTGGGTTCCCAGAAATGAAAAATCTGTTGTGGGGTTGCCGATTTGACAGCACAAATGATGTCATTCATGAAGTGGAAGAATGGTATAAGGTGCAATCTACAGACTTTTACAATAATGGTATTCAGAGGGTCAAGAAATACTGGGGGAAATGTGTAAATCTGGATGGTGACTATGTAGAGAAAAGTTAACAACTACAAATCAAAATGAACTTTCTGTCAATTTTTTTTTACAGGCGATAATTAAAACTGTATGATATCCCCGCATAAACACAACACAAACAATGTCTCCACTCCCTGAGGTTTAAGATCCTTTTCAATCTTCAAATGCTATCATATTCCTTCATTTCATTAACATTGCTCCCCTACATCAGCTGAATTTTCACAATTCTACCAGGCTTTCCAGATTTGCCTTCTCTAGACCTTTCATCATCTTTGCAATTCCCCTTGAAATCCTTTTCAAGTCATCCTGATCCCGCTTGATCCTATTCCTATTGTTTATTTATTTCCAGGATTTATCACCTGTCTTTCTACCTGCTCTTATTGGCACGTCTCTGCTTTGGTTTATGGCGTAGATTTCTCATGTTTTACACTTTTCTCTCCATAAATGTATGAATAGCTACTGACACCCATTATACTGTGAGATGTTAAATAGAATAGCTTCTAAAGTGACATGGAAATAATGTTTATGTTCATTTACAGAATCATTTAAAACCTTATTGCAAGGAGAATCTCTGAATCAATGAGTTATTAATTACTAGGACAGAGAGGTGATATGGTTATGTATCGTTCTGGCCTTGTGCCAAGCGACGTACCTCCCAGCTGTTCAGAAATTCCTCTTAGAGTCAAATCTTTTCCAGAGTAATATGAGCCAGCTAGATGAAGTGAGAGACACTCCAATGACTAAAGACTGCCATTTGAGATTTTGTTCAAGGGCAGCTTTTTTGTTGCATTTTGAAAGATTTTTCTGAATTCATATATGTAAACTAAAATCCCACAAATAGGTTAAAAGCATTATGCAGTGCTTATTCCAGCCCACCATTAACAAAAGTGTGGAAAGTCTATAAATGTATTAAAAGTAAAAGGTAAAGGTAGTCCCTTGACACAAATGTCTAGTTGTAATAGCCTGTAGGGGCAAGTGTTTATCTCTGTTACTAACCCGAAGAGCCAGCGTTGCCCGAGGACTGCTCTGGTGGTCATGTGGCCAGTATGACTGCACCGAACACTATTACCTTCCCACCAAACTATTTATCTACTTTCAATTGCATGCTTTAGAACAGCTAGGTTGGCAGAAGTTGGGTCTAGGGACAGGAACTCACCCCGTCATGCAGCACTCAGGTCTTGAACTGCCAACTTTCTGATCTTCTGATAATCAGAATTGGCATCTTAACCACTAAGCCATCACATCGTTTTATTATAGATGTATTAGAGGAGAACAAATATGAACAGAGAGAGCTTTGACTTGCAACCAGGATAGTGGTTTGTTGTTATTTGCTGTCCCATTGATTTTGACTTCTGGCAACTCTATGAATGAGAGACCTCCAAGAGCCCAGTCATCAACTGCCCTGCTCAGATCTTGCAAACTCAGAGCCATAGCTTCTTTGAATGAATAAATCCATCTGTAGTGTGACCTCCTTCTTTTCCTACTGCCTTCCACTTTACCAGACATGTTCATCTTTTGCAATGGGTCATGTCATCTCATGAAATGTCAAAAGTATGACAGTGTTGGTTTAGTTATCTTGGCTTCTCTTATTTGTACTTTTTCAGTCAATACCTTGACTACATTTCTCCATCCTTGATTGCATTCATTGTTATGGCTTGATTCTATATACTTTTAAGACAGGGCCAGATGGGTCAACTTGCCAAAAGCCTATCACCCTAATGTAAATATGCATTTGTGCTAAGGATGGACATGATGAGGGCGCTTCTTGAACAAAATAGTTTGAAATCAGATATATTCTGTTTAGTGGTACTAGTTATTCTCCTTTCAGTGAGGTGGTAAATCCATTCTAGATTTTAGCACATGATTAAGAAGAGCAATCTAAGGTGCTGAACCTATCTTGGGGATAGAATTCAATAATTTGCATACCTTCTTTAAAGTTTGGACTAAAACCCAGAGTAGGTTCATTGCTCCACTGATGCAGAAACTGCCAGCTATGACTGATTTTGTACAATTAATTTTTTTTTCCTTTTGGAAAGTACACTTCACAACGGCGCCTTACAGATGGGCCTAAGTGGCGCCAGGAATACGCGCGAGGGGCGGCGCTTCTGGACATGCCTTGCCCCTTGCGCGTATTCCGTACGGCAAGATGGCGGTGCCCTATACAGATGGGCACGGCCATCTTGATGTAATGGACACGCAGTATCCGGACGTCTAAACCCGGAAGAGCCGTCGCGAGTGCATGCTTTGGCACTTGCGGCGGCTCTTCCGGGTTGCCGGAAGGAGTGCGATTTCTGCACTCCTTTTTTGCAGCGCGGAGGAGTCGTGCAGTTTGGCTGCTGCGGCTCCTCCACGCTGCAACCGGCAGCGGCCCAAGACCGCCCCTTTTGCAAATACAGTTGGCCCATGGTATCTGCTGGGGTTTGATTCCAGGACCCACCTTGGATACCAAAATCTGTGGATGCTCAAGTCTCATTAAATACAATAGCATAATAAAATGGTCTCTTATGTAAAATGGAAAAATCAAGACTTGCTTTCTTGAATTTATATATTTTTGACTATTTTTAAGCTGTGGATGATTGGATCCATGGATAAATAGGATTTATTGTGCAATAAATAGGATTTGTAATCCATCTCATAATGAAGGCTGAAGCCAGTTCAAAATTTGAAGTAGTAAAGAAACCCAAGAGGCTCAAGCAAAGTTCTTTCCCCACATTTATGCCACATCTGCCAAAGAAGAGTTGAGGAATGCAGAAGACATTCTCTCCTGAGATTGGTTAGAATTTGGAAAAAATTCCAAAAGGATCCATAGACACGAAGTGCACATTAAGCATTGAACCAAGTTAATAAATTCAGGCTTCAGTAGTTAAAACTCAACAAACTTTTATTCTGAAACTATAGGTCCATTTATTGTCAGAACTAAAATATTAATAGTACTTTAACAATGCCTAATTAAACTCCCACAATTTCATACTCATGCTGGGCCCAATTCCTATTAAAGTTAATACACATTTCTGCCCCTCTTGATTCACATACCATCACTTTTTGTTCTTACAAGCAAATTCTTCCCAGAGAAATGACCCTGAACAGGCGTGAATCATGCTTGCTTACTCTCCAGTGTTATCACACCACCTATGGCTGAAGTCAACATTTCTCTGTAATAATTGTTCTACTCTATATTCCATCACTGAATCTAAATCTTCATACTTAATTTTATATTGCAGGCAAGGTGCATATCCAACTCTTGGAGTTTTATCTAGATAGTTGGAATGGAGAGAATATTTGGAAAATAATATTTGGAAAAAAATGACAAGAAAAGGGTTTTTTGAATATTGGGAAAGCCTGATGAGGACAGTTTTGGAGAAGTAAACATCTTCACAGGTTGGGACTTATTCTATGTGAAAAATGTACATGAGTTTGTGTGTCTTTAGACCTATTTGAGGTTTTTTTGCACAGACAACAGTGTTGTTGTTTTTAACTAAAGATAATATTTCCAAATGGAAATCTGCACAACCACAAACATCATTGTTTTCTTGTATCAAGTCTTCTGCCACATGGAAGAATTAATGCAGTTTGACATCACTTAACTGTCATGGTTCCATCCTATGGAATTTTGGAATTTGTAGGTTGTTGTGACCCCAAAATTCTCTGACAGAAAAGACTAAGCATCTTACAAAACTACAAATCTTAGAATTTCATAGCATTGAGCCAAAACAGTTAAAGTAGTGTCAAACTGCACCTGTTCTGACACCATTTTGTTCCTGTCAGTAATGGCTGCTGTGGTTTTGTCGTAAATTTCACCAAAATTCAATGGAATGTATTTACTCCACTTCCAGGACAGAAAAAAACATATGGAATATAGGCACTGGGCAGACGGGACTATAGGGTGCTCTCGCCATGTGCTAGGGTTTGGCCGAGGGCGCACTGCCCATACGTGCCTTACCCCTAGCACGTGGTAAGGGCGTCAAAATAGCGGCACTCTGTACACACAGGCACTGCCATTTTGACATGACGGATGCTTAGTGTCCGCATGTCAGGCTCCCATTGTGACATCGCGAGTGCGCCATTGATGCACTGCAGCATCACAATGGCTCTGCAGAAAGAACCCGCTTCTTGTGGGTTCTTTTTGCTGAGTGAGGAAGCTGCACGGTTTGTTTGCTGCGGCTTCCTTGCACGGCAAAACAAGGCACCGGCAGACCGCCCTTTTTGGGCGGTCTGTACCCTGCCAATGATAGTCTTTAACTTATATTAGTTTACAATTGCAAAGTAGTCAAAAGTGATTTTGTTTGTCTCCTTTTTATGTGGTTTGTCAAGAAAAGGTAGGTGTGGCAAGGAGAAACACGTTATTTTCCCTAAAAGTCTTTCCAGCCCTCAATGTTATGTATCATCTTTAATTATTTGTCCAAAGCTGACATCTCTAAGTAACATCATATTTCTTTTTCTAGAATAGCCAATTAAAACTGTAGACCTATTCTCTCTTGCTTTGATTGTCTATATGCTGGAATAGTTTGTAAGTTTGTGTTTTTCATTAGAATATAACAGTTGTTCTAATGAGAGATAATTTACTGCAGTTCAAATAAATAGCTTAATGGAAATGTCTCACAAAATTTATATCAAGTCCAAGTTTAGAATTATAGTCCATATCAGGAAATCAGAAGGAAAACTGCTACATATAAAAGAAATGAAAAATAGATGTGATTGCTAGATGGAATCAATGGTAAGTAAAGAGGGTCTTTCCTGTATACTTGAGAGAGACAGATGCTCATGAACATCATTCACTCATCTTGCACTTAAGCAATCTACAGTACATTACATTCACTAGTTTCCATTTGTATTTCAGAAAAGGAAAATTTGTATTGGGTTTATATTCCTTTGGGGCATGCAGTATGGCTACATCTTCTGGAAAGTGAAGTTCACATCAACACTTAAGTGTGTCATGGAAATCATCAATGTTTCAACATACCAAGTGAAAACCAGGACAATTTTCATTCCACTTATTGCACTTTTCAAGATATGATTATTAACTACATTTGAAGCTACAGCAAACTGCATAATGATTTGGACTTTTTCATCTGCTTTTCTCGGGGGTTCTTTGTTCTGGATCTCATAATGGCGATTAAAAAAAATCCAATGCTTTTTAGAAAGTGAAAGAATGATACTTATGCCACAATAATGTTGGAAATCGCTCTAGCCATTTAAAAAAGATATACAGTATTTCTGAAACAGCGTCTTACTCTAAGGAACTTGAAAAAGTTCTATAATATATTGAACAAACATATGAAACAATCAAAGTGGAAAGTCATTTAGAAAGAAACAAGAAGATAAAAGCTAATAAGAGTTTTGTTTTAAATAGAAAGCTTCTATTATGTATACTATGTAAATAAGCTTATATGTACATGTATATTATTTTTTATAAAAATTAAAAAAAAAGAAAGCTTATAACTAGCCAGCTTTTAAACCTAAAGCACAGCAAACGTTAGGACATAAAGAAAAACCAAACTGTGTAGATTTGTTAAAACTCCTGCTCTTAGATTCATGAAAACAAATGTTTACACTAAAACCACCTTACCTTTTCAATTTTACAAACCCACAATTTAAGAAATATAAATGTGTAGAAATAAAGAAGACAAATTGCAAAAGATATGCAAGAGCTACAAAATTGACACTTACATGCTGTTATTTTAAAAAAATTACAGAAATGCCTTTATTCATGGTGCTTGTATTCTCTATAAAGCTGTAATGTAATTCTGTTACAATGACTAGAAGTCTGATACAGCCCAGCACTCTTGCCAGAATCAGTAATCTTCTTTTCCTTCTTCAGTCTCTTTGGGTCCAAACAGACAGGCCAAAATAAAGCTGCTTTAGGTCACTTTGGAGGTATGCTGTTTAAATGACACATGCATCTTAAGAGGCCAGAAGCTGCTCTTAAACTGAGATCCTTTCCTTAGGACTAGAGCTTGGCTTTGGTGTGGCTTCCGGCCTCTTAGGACACATGCATCATTTAAACAGTATACCTCCAAAGTGACCTGAAGCAGCTTTATTTTGACCTGTCTGTTTGGGCCCTTCTACACTCTAAAAATTCTTTCTGGTGGGCTGGATCAAGATCTGGAGCAGGCTGAATCCACACAGCAAAATAACTCAGATCCAGTGTGCAGTATTTTGCTCAGATTTAACCCACTTTACCCCACACTGGCCTGTACAAATCTGGACTCAAAATGTATTGACAGCTACACATTTCTCCTGGCTGATTTCAAATTGGTACAAAAGGATATTTTCCCATGTACTTGTTTTCCCTTCCCATCATGAATAAACCTATCCCTCCCTTCATCCACCATCTTGAGGGAGAGAGAGGCAGGCTAGCTCCACCAGGCCTGCCTGGAAGAAGAAGAGCCCTCCCTCCGGTCCATCTGCCTTGGTCCAGGCCTCAGAGGGAGAGAAGAATGCTGGACCTGATCCCCTGCCCCCTCACCATTCCCTTCTCCTTTTGTGTCGTGTCTTTTAGATTGTAAGCCTGAGGGCAGGGAACCGTCTATTATCCCCACTGTTGTAAACCGTTCGAATTCCCAGTGATTGGGTAGTATATAAATAAATCC